>NW_024040485.1:11179398-11551898 GCF_014851395.1 Micropterus salmoides | reverse complement strand
ACGAGCACACGCCTGGTTGCGATCTTAAAACCGCACTGCTAGTGGCCGCTAGAAACTCCATAATGCCCCTTTAATGGCTCCCTGTACTAGGGGTTTTAATGATTCACCAAATCCACGGTTTGGTTCAGACCTTGTCCCCTGTTTTTTTTTTTTTAGGTGGGGGGGGCATCATCATTATTATTATTGTTATTATTATTATTATCATCATCATTATATTCCATCTTGAGTCAATTAAAGTAGTTGAAGTTGCAGGGATGATCACTCAATCATGACTGGACCAAAACAGTCACGTGACACACACAGTTGGAAGATAATAAAATCGGTCATGTCACATTCTGCCTGTCTGATCTGTATAGTTTAGTTCCAGTTTCTATCTCACACAGGCTCCGCCCTCTACTGGACTCTATGGGTACTACCTCTCCTCCTATCACATGCACGTACTCGCCCACTGAAATTTTGCATACTGTAAGTAGCCGACCAATTGGATGTCGCTACCGTACGTGCGTACCATATAAATAGCGGTGTCCTCACTGCTCAGCATCCTTTTTTATTCAGACAGACGGCGAACCGCCCACTGACCTTCACCTCCACGGATGGAGGATCCCCTCCCTGCTGAGGAGGATGCTCCGGCCCCCAATCAACCGCTTCAGTCGGTTTCACGCTCCCTGCCGTCCCTGCCCCCGCCGCCGATCGACGATGATGCTGACAGCCTGTCATCAGCGTCGGCCACCTCTACCGCGGCCATCTCGGCCTTGTCTAAAGAGCAAATGAATTCCTCTTCAGTCCGTCAGGACTTCCCCGCTTATGGCTATAGCAGCTAGGCGCGTCTGGCTAGCACTGCCCCCCCCCCACCCTGCTTAATCCGGTGAGTCGGCTCCGGGAGGGGTTTTATGGACCAACTCGCCGTGCTCAGCCCGCCTTCGTCTCCCCGGCTCTCCCAGATATCTGGCAGTGCGCCGAGGCATCCTGTGCAGACACGTGCTGGTGAGGACAGACAACCGGACGACAGTGACCTACATCAACAGACAGGGCGGTGTCCGATCCGCAGCTCTGTTGAGGTTAGCAGTGGACCTATGGACGTGGCCAGCAGCACACTTGCTGTCTCTGAAGGCCCTTCACATCCCAGGCTCGGAGAACAGGGGGGCCGACCTCATGTCGAGGAGCTGTCCCCCACAGAGCGAGTGGAGACTGCACCCCGATATAATAAAGCAGATCTGGTCTCGCTTCAGGACGGCGCAGGTGGACCTGTTTGCCAGACGGCACAAAACCCACTGCCCGCTGTGGTTCTCGATCCTACCACAGGACAGCCAGCCCTTGGGCGTGGACGTGTTTGCACACGCGCCGTGGCCAAAAGGGCTGCTGTATGCTTTCCCCCCACTCCATCTCATCCCCCCCTGCTGGAGAGGGTGAGACAGGAAGGGTTGTCAGTCATCCTGGTAGCCCCCAGCCGCAGATCGGTGGGGTGGTACGCAGAGGTGACGCAGCTGGCAGTGACGGAGCCTTGGCCTGTGCCTCAGGTCTGGGGGGCTCTGTCACAGGACTCAGGCACCATAGGCATGCTGCCAGTGCTCGGTCATCCTCTTGGATGTGTCGGGCTCCTTCTAAGGATCTGTGCTCGCAGGTGCGACTCAGGATCTGTGAAGAAGGAGACTGGTGTCTACCATAGACTACCGGTTGTCGGGGAAAACATTTTTACACTGAATGTGATGTCCCTGTAAGGGGTCAGGACAGTTCAGGTATTGGATCTGGCTGGATCAGATCCCTCTTGGTCATGCCAAACCCCTAGCGGTCTAGTGACCTTTCTGAGGGGTGGCCCACTGCCATATCGCTTAGGATGGAGGCAGCTTAAGGCCTGTGGCTGGTGACCTGTGGCCGATCATGTCGGTGAGGTGAGCTGTGGCTTGTCGCAACTGGGCGGAGAGTCATCGGGCTCCAGCCACTGTACCCATAGAGTCCAGTAGAGGGCGGGGCATGTGTAAGATAGAACGAAGGTTACGATATGGTAACCCTAGTTCTATTAGCACAGGCGGAGCCCTCTACGATGGAGCCCTGCCGCTCCACCGCCGTCTGCTGAAGGGTTGGTTGTATGCTGAGCAGTGAGGACACCGCTATTTATACGGTACGCACGTACAGTAGCGTAGTTCAATTGACCGGCTACTTACAGTATGCAAAATTTCAGTGGGCGAGTATGTGCGTGTGATAGGAGGTGAGGTAGTACCCATAGAGTCCAGTAGAGGGCTCCGCCTGTGCTAATAGAACTAGGGTTACCATATCGTAACATGGTTTAGGGTTTTTGTTATATTTATGTTATGTGGCATTGTGGTCCTCTGTGTTCTAGTTCTGTGTTGTTTGGTTTTAGTTTCTGTCTGTTTTACCAGTTTTGTTTGAAGTCTGTCTTTATTATTAGTTTTTCAGTGCTTATTTCCTGTTGTGTTAGATTTTGGTCCAATGATGTTCAGTCTGTGTTCTGCATTTAGGTTTGGTCCTGGTCTGTTGTTGCAAGTTTTACTGGTGGTGGCTAGCTTATTCCTGTTTCTGATTAGTATCTCATGTCATTCACCTGTTGGCTCCCTCCCTACTCGTTAGCTATTGCCTGTGTTTCCCTCAGTCAGTGTCTGGTCATTGCAGCTTGTTGAGCTCTGTCCCGTGTCCTGCCCTGCCTGTTCTCTGCCTGTTCTGGATCTGTACCTCGTTGGATTTTCTGTTGGATTACTTTGTTGGATTACTTTGTTCGTTTTGAGTTATTTACTGTGGTTTGTTTGGACTCAGCCACTCAGCTTGTAAGCGTGCTTGCTTTTCATCTGACTTAATAAATCATTGAACCTTACCTGCCTGTTTCCGTGTCCTGCATTTGGGTCCTAAACCTCAACCACACACCACCACTGTGACAGGTCGAAGGTGTAATATTTACAAAAGATAGGCCTACAGCTTGCACTAACTAACTGTTTTCGACATATACATTACAGAGAGAGATGTTAACTGGTATTACGTTTAGCAGAAAGGGCGGACATTTTACATTATAGAGCAACAGTGAACGCACCACTGCAGATGTCACTCTCTAACGTTAGTTTTGGTTTCAATCCACAAAATTGAATCAGGGGTGAGTTTATTAAACACGACGACTTTATGAAACATACTGCTGATGGAGAAAGTCAGCAAAGACATACACAGGGAGAGAGAGACAGAAAGAAGTGAAGCAAGCCGGTGTGTTTGCTTTGAGAGACCAGAGGTGCAGGCTGTGGGTAGAAGAGGAGCAGATTCAAGCAGTAATTAGTTACTAAAATTAGGTGAAAAATGACCTAGAATAACCTACTGTCAATACAAATACGATATACACCGCTACCACCCCCACACCGGTCGCTGGCGCTGCCACAGTTACACTGTCTTAATGATGGCTCAACAGTCCAGGGAGCGGGAGTGTTGCGGTTCTGACTGTCGGAACCGTGGCACAAGAACGGGGTTTACGTACTGTAACCCGGATTCTATGAGTAAAGGTGCAGCCCTCTAAGGCTATTGCTATTGGGTTTACCCCTTGCGCAATAGAGAGGCCGAGGGCCGACCCATGCATAAGTCGGGAAACTGGGAGGGGGTCCCCGCAGCTGTACAGATGCAGGCAGGGTCACGACAGCAACCGCATCAGCTGTGCACAAGGCAGGGCCACGTAACCAGTGGCCGCCCCACGGGCCGGGCAAGTTGACGGCCTGGTCCCTACCCATACCAACTTATTTAACTCAGCAAATAATACTCTATTAGCTTTCTCCTTTAGTCAATAACTGCGTAGTCAAAAACTTCACTGGGTGAGTCGGTGCAAGAGTTTATTCCAATAAAGGACAAGTAAACCCGAGTAACCTCCCTGCATGTCTCAGGATGGAACTGTTCCAAATTCACCAATATGTTTCGACTTCAGTCTCACCGTATTTTTTAAAAAGTTATACAGGCATAATCTTGACACCATTAAAACTTAAACACTTATAATTGTATTTTTTCAAGAATTAATAAGGAATAACATACTTGATAAACGTATAACATAATTCAACATATCAAACAGGAATATGCGGTGTCTCATACAAAGCTTAGTTCCTTGCAGTACCAGTCGACATCATTCACAATGTGCCATGATCTCATTCTTGGCCACAGTTTGCCATGATCTCATTCTTGGCGTACGTGACTTGCAGCAGGTACCTTGTAACTATTGTGTATGCTACGGTAGGCTAGATTTTGCATGTTCTGGCTGAACAGCCGCTCTGCTCATGTAGACACATTGAAAAGGCACAGGTTCGTGAATAACACAGAATATAATCGTTTAAGTCTTAAGAATAAAATACTAGTCGACTTGAACACTTACTAGTCAAACCTTACATTGAAAGAATAACATTAGTGGTCAACACCTTTACCCAGTGAGACCACAGTCATTCTCCCAATGGTTACACTACATTCACTTGTGAGTAATACAGCACGTCTAGGATCTCATAATAAGGTTTTAGATAAAATGCAGCAAACCAACAAAGTAAACAAAGGAATTATTCAACAAGGGCGCACCGCACACTCACAAGGAGAATCACTCAGCCAAAACACTCCCACAGGCAGAAACGGACGAAAGAACATGGGGACAACCAGGAGGCCGCCGTGCAGATGTCGTCCACCATCATCCCACCCATCCCTTCCCTCCGCCACTGAGGAGGAGACGCCTCTCGTTGAGTGCGCTCTGATGCCAATCCAGAGGAGACTCCCCGGCAGACACATAAGCCTGGGAAATGGCGTCGCACAGCCAGTGAGGAGCTGCGCCGACAGGGGAAAAAGCCAGAGAGGGTGATGACCCACGACACATCTCGGAAAAGAGAGCCATGCGGGACCTCAGTACCCGCACGGAAAGGGCTTCGCAATGGCCGCAGGCAGCCCCCTCGAGAGCTGCCCGGGCGTTCTCCATCCCCAAACATGAGACACACATCTCATGAGAATCTCCATCCGTGATGTACCGAGGGCAAGGAAAAACACACCTTCTGTACTTCTGGTTGCCGGGCATGCTGGTAGACTTCTTCTTCAGGTAAGACACACTGCTTGTAGGACTGGAGCTTTCTTCAAACAACATAAAGAGCGCCTGCTGAATAGAAAAAATCTAATGATGAGTGTGTACAGGTGTGCTTTATACTCCTCCAGTTATTCTGTCACACCTTACCGTTCTAGCAACAAACCAATAGGATTAGAGTGATTTCATTCACGTTCAGACCTGCTACGCCCATAGTGTTCCCATAGTGTCGTAACCGACGCAGTTCGAGTTCCCTCGAAGGGGAACCCGCTGCGTACAGTTTCCCTACCTGCTTTGCTCTTTGTTGTTTCAACCAGCTCAAAGCAGGCCGTTAAGGTAACCATTGGCAGGACTCTATTTTCCTCAGTGTTACCCAGACAGTCAGTTGTCTCAGTGCTTATCTTCTTAGGATGGAAAGACAGACAGGCCAAGACACTGAAGACAGGCCTGGTCCTGGAAGACATGGATTAACATGCATTAGCCAGGGCCGGCCTCAATGCAATTCTGAGTGCTTTACATTAAACATAAAAGCAACACAGGAAACAGAAAAAGAAACACGTTAAAATATCATTTAGAAAAGAGTGAAATGGAAAATAAAAACAGGCTGAGGGGTTAATGAGCAAATAATTGAGTTACAATTACTTTTTGTCTCAGAAAAGAGAATAAACAGAGAAGTATCTACTCTCTCTAGCTGGTCTGGACTCGGGTCCATAGACATATTTGGCTCCACTGAGTTTGGTTACGTCTGAGGCTTCGCGCTGCAAACCCAACTTTTCATAATAACTGAACGCTGCTTCTCCTTGTTTAGTTTAGACTCTGGGGACAGAACGCAGACCTGCTGAGAGGTCTGGATGGTTCGTAACGAAGTAGAAGATCAGAAATTTATTTTGGCCCTAAACCATTTAGTGCTTTATAAACTAACAGCAGGATTTTGAAATTGCCCAGGGCACAAAATGTCGACAATAATAATAATAATCAAACGCACGTCGCGCTGCGAGTCCAGTCAGTTGTGACGAGTGGTAATGTAACTGGTCGAGTTTTGCAATTTAGACAGGATAACTAATGCACAAACTCCAGCCCATGATTTCACTTTAGTCATTGTGTTCTGTGGATGAATCAGTCTGAGACACCATTTGTCTGTTTGTTGAGAAACATTCACTGCTTACCTGCATTCAGTTTTCATACCTAAAAACAACAGCCATGTCCTGTGATCCCACCACAATGTTTGGGAGTCCGTCCTCTCTGGGGCCGACGTCCCCATCAATAGCCTGTCCAAAGCATCTCATCCCAGGCTTTATTTTCTGTCCCATGATCCTCTAGAAGGACAGAAATTTGACCACTGACACAGTGCATGATTTGCATATATGTGAAGCTCCTCATTAAAGAGACAGTGGAGAAAACTGGGCCCCTTTTTGCACAAAGGATTAGGTTCCTCTGACACCCTCCTGACATTAGTCAGCAGTATGTCTTCTGAGGTTAAGTCTAAAGCAGAGGCGGAGCCAGACGTTGTGGGCCAAACCTAGGGGGGTCCGGGGCCATGCACCCCCTTTAAGCCGGCTAAATACACTATTTCCTGCTGTTTGAGATGATAGACTGCCTAAAAGTCTACACACTATCTGGGAAAAAGATGAACGTTGCTTTGGAAAATAATCGTCCTGCAGAGCACCAATCTATTTTTGATTTAAAAGTTCTCCAGCTGGAGTTAATTAACCAAAACACAACAAATGTTGAAGATCATCAGAAAAGAGGCGAAACTTTTGTGATGTTACTGTTTTTAAGTTAACTAACCGAGGTACGGTAGAAATATGGTTTAACAGTTTCTGATCATCACTGGAGGCGGGAATCTCTCAGCACCTCATGACTCCGTTTGACTACGATTCAGAGGGCTGCGATTATAAAACCATTATTGAATCTCTGAATAATCTTTTTATCTATGGGATTTCTGGATAATTACTGAGCATTTCATTTGCACATTAAAATCCCAAAAACGTCTCCTCGTCAGATTTAAAGGACTAGTTTGCATCCCTAATTTACTTTAGGGATTTCAGCTCCTTCATGGTCACCGCCGTCCTCCTCTAAATATCATCATAAAGATGCTCCCTTTACTCATCATCTATTCACTCCTTTCTTCTAAACGTTCCATTTCACCTGCTTTCACATTTCATTTCTTCTGGAGTCCCGATATCACCCATTTGAAGATAATCCAGCTGCTGTGACGCCCGTCCTTCCCCTTCCCCCTCTGACTCATGTGTGGGACAAAACAGTCCCTCAAACACAGTAAGATCAGCTGACAATCGCCAGCGAGTGGTGATGAGTGGATGAAGCATTCAGAAGCTTTGGGGCTTTAAGCTAAGCAAACACAGCTACATCTGGTGGCCTCAGTTTTAGACTGAGGCTGAAACGGGATAAAAAGTATTTGTCATCAGGGGGAAATGTCCTCATACTTTCTAATGTCTTTCTGATCTTTATCGCCATATTTCTCAGTTATTCTCTCTTCTTGTTCCAGTAATGAGCTGAGATCAGCTGTAAAACGCCCTGAGATAATCATGTGATGCAAGCTCAGACACAATGTGTTGAAACTGTGCGCTTCACAGGAGGGAAACAAACATCTCTAATAGTGAGATAATGTCACCTAATAACATCTACCTAGCCAGCAATACAGTCACTTTACTGAAGTGTTAGAGCCTGAAACATTTGTCCACTGTCTGACACTGCTTCTCTCTTCGTAAAAAAGTTTGTCCACGCTCGCTCACTGAGGGGGCGCCAGTGAAACAACCCAGACAACAGCCCCCCTATCACGACGACAAAGAGTTCTATTTTTATTCTTCTTTAGTGTTTATTAGCGGTTGGCAAACCGGCTGAAAGATGCGTTACCACCACCACAGTAGAAGATCTGTTGCTCCGTCATTTTGCTGCTCCAGGCAGAAAGACGGAGTGGAACTTATTTTAAAAACCTAAAAGATCTAGTTATAATAACTTTAGTAAAACAGATTTAAAACAGAACAAGGGGAATCTGTTGCTGTTCTGAGGCTGGCTAGAAGAAACTCATACTGCCGCACTGGCATCCTGGCTCGGGCTAAATCTACTTCTGTCTACTATAGATCAGGGTTTCTACAGGTCTGCCATTATAAGGTGGTGAGGCTCAAAACAGCTTGGTGCTGCACCATGATTGTAAAATCATTGTGTAGAGCATCAAAACTAATCAAATTACTTTTCTCAGATCTAATGGTTATAATTCAAACCCTGTAGACTTTGTTAGTAAGTTTAGCTTTTGGGATGTAGCAAAATCTACTCTAGATTTTCCAACTATTTATTCACAGATGTGGTAATAACAAAGAATTTATAAAAAATTTATATGGAATTGTATATTTCTTTATTAGAAAACATAAAAAACTTTCTTGAGGGATGACCTCCAAACCCCCCACCTAAATTCGTTTGCTTACGAAAAACCCGAAACAGTGCAGATTAATGGAGTGCCTGCACACACACTCACTCACACATCCACAAACTCACACTAACATGTTTGTATTTTTTTTTACTGTTACATTTGAATACATTGATTTACTCTGCAAGTAATTTTGTGACTGCATTTCCTTTGTATGTTTTATTTTTTTGATGTTGTGATATAGATCTTAAATTTCCTTCATGATCTTGGTCTTAAAAAGGTCTTTAAAAGGTGAAACCTGCAGAAACCCTGTAAATGCACTATCCACAACCTGCAGGAGTAACTAGTACAAATTAGTGTATTAGTATAATATTACAACATCAAAAAAGTACAATGTTGATTTAATAGCATATTCATAGTATAACATTAATATATTATATGATGTTACCATATTCATTTTAAAATACCACCATACCATAATAATACTAAATACACTATATTGTCGAAAGTATTGGGACACCCCTCTGAATCATTGAATTCAGGTGTTCCAATCACTTCCATAGCCACAGGTGCATAAAATTAAGCACCTAGGCATGCAGACTGCTTCTACAAAAAGAATGGGATGCTCTCAGGAGCTCAGTGAATTCATAGTACCGTGATAGTTCCTGTGCAATGAGTCCATTTGTGAAAATTCTTTGGTACTAAATATTCCAGTGGAGACATGTTCTCTGGAGTAACAAAGAGCCAAGAGAACAGTACTTGCCTGACTGCATTGTGCCAGTGTAAAGTTTGATGTGGGGTAGTTTTTCATTCTCCCAACTTTGTGGAAACGGTTTGGGGATGGCCCCTTCCTTCTCCAACATGACTGTGCACCAGTGCACAAAGCAAAGTCCATAAAGACATGGATGAGTGAGTTTGGTGTGGAGGAACTTGACTGGAGACTGCTCGCCAGGCCTTCTTGTCCAACATCTGTGCCTTACCTCACAAATGCGCTTTTAGAAGAATGGTCAAAAATCCCCATGAACACACTCCTAACCTTATGGACAGCCTTCCAAGAAGAGCTGAAGCTTTTGTAGATGCAAAGGGTGGGCTAACTCTATATTATACCCTACAGATTAAGAATGGGATATCATTAACCTTCATGTGCATGGAAAAGCAGGCGTCACAAAAATTTTGTCTATGTTTAAAATGATAAGCGATTAGGGTGGGAGTGGAAGTTTGTTGTATTTGTGTTGCATACGGTGCTCGTAAATAATTTTTCTTGTTCGCACTTATCAGTTTTTAGGGGCATACCTTCAGGAAATACTCACACTGTAGAGCCTTGGCTAAATAATTTGGTAAGTAATCAATTACATATTCAAATACATTCTAGCAACAGGAACACAGTTTAGGGAAGCCAGTGTGATATGATCATGTTTCTTAGTCCGAGTCAAAATCCTGAGCAGGGAATCAAATCAGTAATCAAATTGACCAGTTACGAAGGCGTGACAGTTTCCAGATGGGTAGAGGAAAGTAAGCAGCGCTTCTCCCTTATTACCACCATCGAGGTGACCTTGAGCAAAACCCTTAACCCCAAATGCAAGAACTGCAGAAACACCTGTCTTTTTAGTTAGGACCCAAACCATTGCAGAGCAGTGTCATCGATATCCACCCAGGTTTCAAGACTGTCCAGAAGGATCTCATGGTCCGTGGTATGTAATGCGCTTTGATCCAGGAGAACAAGAAAATGATTAAAACTGAGTAACGTTCACTTCACTTCACGACCCCACACCCCATTCCACTTCCAGCTGGATCAAGTATCATGTTACTTTATGCACAATGTAACGAGGGACTGGCATTTCAAGAAAAAATACACAAAGACAGAGTGCGGGACGCGCACACACACACGCACATACGCACATACTCACTCACTCCCCGCTCCCTTCCAGCCTCTCTTCCATTGACTTACCAGGTGTCTCAACCTTCCGCCCAGCCAAGTCGAACAGCTGCCCAAACACTTCCTGCTATCAACCTTCCAGTTGCTGCAGCAACCCCAAGCACAGTGACAGCAAGCAGTCCCAGGCTGGAACTTCCCACACTCGCTCCCCGGCGGGTGCATCGTGATGCACCCTTGGAGGCATCCTCTCTCCAGTTCAATGACTCAAGCAGCAGAGATGAACAGCCAAGGTCAGAATGGAGGCATTATAGTGAGCCCAAAATTCCACCATTTCAGATGGGTGAGGACATTTAAAATTATTTGCTTTGTTTTGAATGCATTGCCAAAACGTGGAAATGGCCAGAGAGTGAGTGCGCATGCAGACTTGTTCCCCCCTGCCGGAAAGAGGGCCTGTCGGGGATAAGGAAGCGAGAGTTCAGCGCTATAAAACTGTGACTATCAATGGGCAGCAGGTTACTGCACTATTGGACACTGGGAGCTTCATGTCTCTGGTTAAGTACAGTTTGGTACCAGTAGGCAGTGTGGACTACAGTAGACAAACAGACATTTTGTGTGTTCATGGGGATAAGCACCTTTATCCCAAAGTGGATTTAACAGTTGCCATTGATGAACAGCCTTACCTGTTGACTGTTGGGGTGGTTGAACACTTGCCTGTAGATGCCATTTTGGGTTGGGATTTACCGGTACTCATGGACTTATTACAAGAAACTGAACTGCCAGTGGAAATTGACTCAGGGGAGGAAGGGGAGGTTGATGTGAATGTGTCTTGCCCTGTGATTACTCGAGCCCTGGCAAAAGCTGGTGTCCAACCACTCCCAGACTTGGACAGTAGTCTGTGTGAGGGAGGCACCAAGGGGCCAAGAAAATCCCGCCGACAACGCCGCTTTGAGAAGCAGCTAAGGCCACCTGAACCTGAAAAAATTGGTTTATTGTCGGATAAAATGTGGGAAGTGCCTGAAAATATTTCTGAACTGCAGAGGGAAGATGAAACTTTGAAACCTTTTTTGCTAAGGTAGTAGAAGTGGGTACAAATGGGAATTGTGTGGGAAAGGAAAGGTTCATTGTTGATAACGATGTTTTGTATGCAGTTGATGATGACCATGGACGTCTAGTAGTCCCTGCTAGCTGTAGACCTCTGGTCATGCACTTGGCACACACACTTCCATGGGCCAGGCATCTTGGCCGCCATAAAACCTGATCTTCGCATAAGTAAGCGTTTTTATTGGCCCTCCATGTATACAGACACTCAGAGATACTGCACAACATGTCAGAAAACCAGTACTCCCCGCAAGTCGGACAGAGCCTTCCTGCAACCACTTCCGGTTATTGCCACTCCATTACGCAGAATTGCCATGGACATTGTGGGCCCTCTGGTGAAAAGCAGCGGGGGTCATCAGTATATTTTGGTTGTGTGTGACTATGCTACTCATTTCCCTGAGGCCTTCCCCCTGCGCACCATTACTGCTCCCACTGTTCTGCGTGTGTTGGTTCAACTGTTTTCCAGGGTGGGGATACCGGATGAGATTCTGACGGACCAGGGAACTAATTTCACCTCCAAGTTGATGCAGCTCTTCCATAAACAACTGGGCATCTCAGCAATCAAAGCCACACCGTACCATCCACAGACGGATGGTCTGGTTGAACGGTTCAAAGAGTGGAAGGAGTGTCCAATCCCAGCTCCAGAGCAATCTCTGATGGTGAGGGAGGTGGACATGGAAGTGGAAGAGGAGGTTGGACTGGAACCTGTCACTACAACTACTCCTCCCCTTCTCACTCCGTCACATCATCCCCCTCCTCCTGAGGCCACTTAGCATCTTTCCCATCTCACGGTGCGTAGTCGAACTGAATACACCTTTACCAATGCCTGGTTGTAATGCGTTATGGGCAGTAAAAACAAAGGAAAATATTAATATATAATAATAATATAATAATATATAAAAAAATATTTTCTTAAGTCAAGATGAGCTATTAGATTTTCTTATCATTTAAATATCATGACTCATCCCTAGATGGAATACAGTAATGATGATAATGTTCGTTATATTTACTGTTTTATTTCATGTTAAAGTGGTCATATTATGATCATTTTCAGGTTCATCATTTAATTTAGGGGTTGTACTAGAATAAGTTTACATGGTTTCATTTTTTAAAAAACACCATATGTTTTCTCACACTGCACATTGCTGGAGCACCGCTTTGTCTTAGCAATGGAGTGATGCATCTCACCTCTACAAGATCTTTGTTGGGAGTTGCACATGCGCAATTCCTACAAGGACTACTAGCCAATCAAAAGCAGAATTAGGTGTGTCCTGGCTTCAGTTCAGCTGTACATGTTCCCCTTATCAGCTTAGCAACATGGACTGGAGCAAGGGTTTGAGAGTGGTGAGTTATTTGTAACAAATGTATCTTTCATCCATAAAGTTTTAACTTAGCTCTGTCTCTACATCATAGTAACAACTTTTATGTCCATTGACTGCCTGGAGGGTAACTAATGGAAGGTAGAGGAGAGGAGGAGCTCTGTGTGCTGCAGCTCAGTGTGTTTTTCCATCAGTGTTTTTGAGGACGTGTCTGACTAGCCGCTAGGTGAGCGTTATGACGCGTGTTTTCTTGTGATGTCACAGGAAGGCTGATGAAAAAGCTGGAGTAAAAACGAGCTGTTTTCAGGCAGTTCAGAGGAAAGTTTTCTGTGGGAGATGGACTTTGGGCTTTTTCACTTTGCAAACCTATTACATGGACAAAAACAATATATAACTCAATAAAGGTGAGACAAAAAGCATAATGACCTCTTTAATTAGACATTGGACATTACAACTCTTTGCTTTACACAGCAGCAGATCTGTATCAAATACACAGCACTATTATACAGTTAAGTAAAAAAAAAAAAAAAAAAGCTGAACATGATGAAATATAATTTAAAACTAACTTCAATTAACTACAGCCAAATAAGGCAGTCTAAACTGCTTTTCATTTTAGTGACTCATTGCAAACTCAATTGAACGCCCACTATTTAAGAACAAACTAATCATTGGCCATGCAAATGAGAAAGACATAAACCATGAGGCCTAGTTATAGGTAGTATGTGACCCATTAGATTCCGCGATTAGGGATGTTTTTTTTAATCACATCCTTATAAGAGGTTCAGGGTTCTCTTCCTCTGCATTCTCTACCAATTTATTGGTGTCAACCACATCAGACTGGAACCGCTCGTTGCTGAAGAATAGTGGGTTGTCAAAGGTGATTAACCCTTCAAGGATGGGTAAGCGTTGACCGGATTTCACAAAGAGGAAAAAGGCAACGACTGCCCCTATGGCAATCCCAGTAATGACCAGAACAACTGTCAAAGCTGTGTGGCCACGGTGACGAGGATCAAGTACTGCACAGATTAAAAAAGTAAATGACAAAAATGTTTGTCACAATGTGACAGGATAAGTTAATTAGTGGAATAAGAAGGGTTACTCACCAGCTGGCGATGGTAGGGATGGCGTTGGTGGTAATACTAGAAAGAAAGAAGGGAAATTTGACAGTTGTACCTGTAACCATATGACTATAATCGGTATGTCAGCAGTATTACACCAAATTAAAATGCTGCTTATCTACACACTCTTTGTACCAGCTGGGATGGAGACCGACAGAGCCCACCTTCATTCCAGAGAAACATTTAATTGTTCAAGATTCACTTTCATTCAGAAAACCGTGATTAATATGTAAACATTTGTTGTCAGTGCTGCCAGTCCCTGGCACCGTGCAGATCACATGTATATTTCGTCACACAAGTCGTGAAACACAGAAAGCTATGATTAGTCAGGTCCCATTGTGTAGTCTGCCATATCTCTCTTTCATGTCACAGTAACACTAATATGATACTGTTTCTCATCCCAAAAGACAAAAATTGTTGTGTGGCAGCCCGGCTGACTGTGAGTGTCCTGTTTGCTTCTCATATTGTTTCTTCCACCATTCTGTTGCCTGTACTTTCCCTGCCCCCCTGTGTCTCCTCCGTTCCCCTGCATGTGCTCTCCCTCTCTGCTCCTGAGCCCAGCTGACAGCCCACACCTGCACCTCATCAGCCGCCTCCTTTACCTGCCACACCTGCCTGCAATCAACTCTATCTCTGCCAGTAGCCTATATCAACCCCGTTCTCTACACAATCTCCGCTTGATCGTTGTCACTCCTGACCTGGTGTCACTGCATTACTCAAGCTTAATCCTGTTAGCCCTTTGCTTCTCCGTTTTCGGTTTCCCTGTGGTTAACCCTGTCTGGCCGCCTGCCTACCTGCCTTCCCTCCCTCACCCAGATTCACTCACCTCCGTCCACTGTTGAGTCAGCTGGGTTCACCTACCTTCCCCTCGGGCTTCCTCCACGGCTTTCCCCTGGCTCCCCCCCCCCCGGTCCTCGCCAGTCTGCCTGCCACCACACTCCTCTCCTCCTTGGTCTCCTGTTTCCCTCTGCTCTCTCACCTCAACCTCCTCTGCCCCACCTGCTCCTCGGTCCTCTATTCCCATGTTCCCCAGCTTCCACCTCTTCTTCATCTCCACTCCCTCAGCCCCTTTTTCCCATTAATAAACCTGTTTAAACCTGGGCGTTGCATTTGGGTCTGTTCTAAGTCCACAATAAAAATATTGTGTAGTCTGATCTCAACATTGAAAAAAATGCATAATAAGAATTATTTTACCTTTGGGCGTTTTGCAGATGTATGGTTGTTTATTCCACCCATATGTTGCCTTCCATATCCCATCTGAAGTACTTATATCTCCATGGCTGTGACGATTAGGTGGACCTTCACCCCAATTAGTGTAGTCCATGACTGTTTTGTCCAACCACAACCACTCCCCTAGAGACAAATACATTTTTTTTTTATAGCAGATGATTTTTGTTTAACTGTTTAATGCTCTCTCTTCAAGATAGTTTGACTTAATAGTTCTCCTGATGTGCTTGTGATACAAATTCAGTTCATTTATTATTATCCCAAGTGGGAAAATAGATTTGCAGTCAGGGCACAAGATAAAACATACATACAAGGATCAGAATAAACAACACAAAATACGCAAAAGATACACACATGAAAATAAAATAAAATGTAACCAGTACATACAGTATGCTATAAGTAAGCCTACCATAAAAACATAAAACAATCTCTAAATATGATGTTACTTGAGATGATTTAGCAGGATTATTGCACAGGGAACAAAGGAGTTTTTGCTCCTATTGCACTTGACTCGTGGAACTCTAAATCTATGACCTGAGGGAAGAATTTCAAACTCAGAATGTAGAGGATGGTTTTTACAGTCAAGTACAGACCTGGACTTACGGAGAACCTGCTGTTCAAAGATAGCAGTCAGGGGAGTCTGTGAGATACTTATAACCTTACCAGCCACGTTCACAATATTGTTTAGGTGGTTTTTGTCCCTAATGTTCAGCTTTCCATACCATGCAATCATAGAACAAGTAAGGACAGATTCAATAAAAGACTTATAAAACAAACACATCATTGTTTTGTCAGCATCGAAAACATTTAACTTCCTGAGGAAATACAAATATTGCTGACCCTTCTTACAAATTGCATCAAAATTAGCATCAAATTTCAGGTCACTATCAATGATTGTTTCTAGATATTTATACTGTTCTACAAATTCAATACCGGTTCCTTTAATGAAAGTCTGAGATGGTGATTTGGATGACTTCCTTCTAAATTCTGTGATCATATCCTTGGTCTTTGTAGTATTTAATTGGAGGAAGGCCTCATCACACCATTTAACAAACTCATCTACCACAGGCGCGTGCTCAGATTCAGTCTTGTTAAGCAGGCTGATATCTGTATCATCAAAATTTCAGGATGTGCCTGTCCTCGTGCTGGCTTCAACAGTCATTGGTGTAGAGAATATACAGCAGAGGGGAAACGACACAGCCCTGAGGAGAGCCAGTGGAGGAGGAGCGCTGATCTGACAAAGCCATTTACTCTCACCCTCTGAGACCTACAAGTTAAAAAATCTACAATCCAGCCCACAAAGTTAACATCAAAATAAAATAAATAAGCAATTTCCTAGCTAAAACATGTGGCTGGATAGTATTAAATGCAAATGAAAAATCCAAAAATAGAAGTCTAGCATGCGTAACGGGACTTTCTAGATGACTGTACAGGAAGTTGAGTAATGTGATTTGGGCATCCTCTACTCCCATCCCAGCTCTATATGCAAACTGCATGGGGTCCATAGCCTCCTCCACCATTTCCAACAATTCCCCTTTAACCAACCTCTCAAATGATTTCATGACCAGTGATGTTAATGCCACTGGTCTTAAGTCATTTAGCTCTTTTGGGTTTCCACATTTTGCCACTGGAACAACAATGGACTCCTTCCACACCTTTGGAACCCTTCACTGCTCCAAAGACATCTTAAAAATAAAACAGAACACCTCACAAAGCTGTTCTGAACAGCTCTTGAGCAGTCTCCTGTAATACTATCCGGCCACGGGCTCTTATTTATCTTCTATCTAAAAACTGCCTTAACATCCTGAGGATTTAACATCAGATTTGTCTTTGTGGGGAGGGCAGACTCTCTGCATATTTCCCCGGGTTCATCTGCAAAATCCTCTGTATCAAATCGTAAATAAAAAGTATTAAGTGCGTCAGCTAAGTCTTTGTTACCATCAGAATCTGCAATGTTAAATTACTTGTTTTCCGTTTTTTGCTGGCCTGTCATTTTTCTTATTCCATCCCAAGTTATTGCTGCTTAAATTCTCTTGCTGCTTAAATTATCTTATTTTTTCGCAGTTATTAATATCTCCCATTAAAAAACACGGGGCATCAGTGGAAAGGGACTGAAGTCTTTGAGTTGCTCTGTGACTGTGAGATAAAAAGGACGGACCAAGACGGACAACAGTTCAATGTCAGCTGAGCATATGGATGCCCTGATGGAGACATTATTGCACCACCGCTGATTTATGTATACAATAAAACTAAATTAAGAAGAAGAAGAATTCTAAAATGTATTATTTTAAAACCATTGCATTTTTTTCAAAAACAACACAGTGTTTCTACCTTTGTGAGTTTTATACAGGCCAATCCAGAAAGAGGTGTGGCTGTCTTGAAATATTCTTGCATTGCTTTGAATGAAGTCTTGCTCAGAGGGATCTTCAATGCTGGCTAGTAATCCACCTTCACAAAACAAAAACAAAGTCCTTACTGAAATTTACATGTATTTTATTGCCTAAAAATATCTTTGACCATCCACAGAAAGGACTTACCATGTCTAACACAGCTAGCAGATGCATCTGCCCACTCTTCCTCTTCTGTGAAAAATATGTAACAGTAACCCTTAAATGGTAGCCAGATGTAATTCTGCCCTCTGCCCAGAGGATCTGGGTCATCAGGGCAAACGCCTGGAAAAAAACTTGACCCGGTTGGTGGCACATCTGTAAATAGGAGAGACATTGATGACTGGGATCATCCAGCTAAATCAGTTGTCAAATTTAAACACGTTTTTATTAAATAAATGTTTTTGAAAGATAAGCACAGGAGATATTTTGATGTTCACAGGATAATAATGTAAAACTGAGACATGTTAACATATAGGATGAGTTTACATATTAATTTATTTAAATGAACAATAGTCTGTTGGGTGTACCTGTAGACTTCATACAAACACTGTTCATGGTCTGGTTGCAGACAGCTGTTTTCCATTTTCCATCCACATCCACGTACACACAAGGTCTGTCCCCGCTTGGTTCATTTTCACCCCAGTGAGAAAAGCTCAGGTGCCAGCCATCAATAAATCTGAAATACCCATTGGTCTGAAAGCAGAGATTGATCAGACTGCATTCACCTTATTATTCAACATTTTGTCAAAGAAAAACTACAACTTTGTGTTTGTAATTAGCAATTGTTAGCATGCTAATAAGCTATATTAAGATGGTGTCTGTTATCATGCACTAGCAGTAAAAAAATATATAACTGTGTTCTGTAAAAAAACAACTGTGTTCTGTATTTTAAAATATAACTGTTCTGTATTTTGCAAGCAGTTTCTCCCTAATGTTGCTGCAACCAATATCTTTTTACACTATAGTCAATAGTTACACACAAAGGTGTTAGTCTTGTTATTTTCCTACAGCTATTTAAGAGGCTTTCAGCTCTGTACCAGAACTTTGTTTAGTCCAATCCAAATAGGAGATTTTAGATTCAAAGCCAGCAGCTCAACATAGGCCTGTGACCACTCATTTCGCAGGCTAGGGAGGTTGGCGCCATCATCTTCACAGTGCTTGTTGGCTGCATCCCAGGTCATTTGTTGAGTAACAGCCTTGATTGAGTCATTCCAAATGTTGACATAGTCGATAGAAGTTGTTGGTTCAGAGGAGTCCGGGAAAGAAGGGTCTGTTTAGGGTGAGAAATTAAATTGGAAACATATAATTTAGGTTTTTCATTCCAATTAAGCTTCTATAGAACAGAATTCTCGATCTTATCGTTTACTAGATTTTCTTGGGACTAATTATTTGAAAAACGCAACTTGTTTTGGGGATTTTTCCATCCACGAGTCAGAACAGCAGTTGAGCTGCGCATGGAAGAGGTTTGTTAGAGCAGCTGATTAGGGAGTGAATAGCAATTTTCAACATCTTTGATAGGCCAGCAGTTTACTCACTACCTTAAACCTGCAAAAGCTGACTTTTTAAATAGGATGTACATCTACCTTACAGAGCAACATCAGTTTTCTTTTTGAGTTGTGTTTCTGATCACCTGGCGCAAATGTCTATTTAAGCTCTGTTTTTGGTCTCTACCAACTCCTTAGAGAAATATCTGGGTCTTTAGTTGCTAAATGCTCCACTGTGTTCACCAGTTAGTTGCTAACTGTGTCTATCTGCTATTTAGGTTTGAACAGTTAGTGTAAAGTGGGTTTTTTACTTTGAAAACAGTTGCCTGCTGCAAATTTGACTACAGGGAATATATCAGAAGATTGGCTCACCAACATTTCGAAGACAGACAAATCCATTGGTGTCATTGCAGGACTTCTTTATCCATTTCCCAATAGCAAGGGAAGACTGGGTATTGATCACAACACAAATATTCTGGGGAAGCACAGAGAGAATAATGAGGACAAGGGAAAACTGTCGGGCTCCAACATAATTACAGAGGCATATTAAAAAGTTTTCTCTTTATGAATGATAGCAACATCAGTATGTTCATGTTTACTGAAGGCTTACTATTACATGTTTTTTTTATTTCAACATTTTAGAGAAAAGCATTGATTTGTGCTTAATTCTGGTGGAAAGTAAAAAAAAGTTTAAAAAATGCATTGCCGAGAGGAGGCCAATATAACTGTTAAACGCACACGTGCACACAAAGAGAGACAGATTGCGTCACTCTAAAAAGACTGAATAGTTGTTGTAGACTTGTAATATGCTACCTTTTACCTGTGTTAACTTTTTCAGATGTTTGGCCAGGAAACTAGTTTAGAGTTCACTGTTTTCTCATACTAATTTAGCCTGGCTAGTAACTGGTAACGTACAGCCAGACCTATCTCCACACTTTGTGCCAGCGCTGGAGACAGTAGTTAAATAAAATGCATAACATTAGCTGGTAACTAGCGATCCGGACTGATAGATAACTAGATGAGGTGTTTATACTGTAAACAGGAACTTTATTTTCTCTGCAGCAATGAACACAATACATAAGCTTAACAGTATTAGGCTGCCACTGAGCATCTAGCCCATCTTGAAGTGCTGTAGCTGAACTGAATGTGCAAACACACTTGCTAGATCCAGGTGTCCCAGCCGGACAATGTATTATTTTTTTAAGACAAGACGATAGTCGCATAAACTATTAAATCATTTATGATTGAATGACCAAAAATCGTGACCCAATCTCTAAGTACTGTATTTGTAGTATCCTCTCCCATTGCATTGACAATGTGGAGCCTAACTCACATGCTAGAATTTCATTTTACACTTATTTTTCTTTAGTTTTAGATGTCAACATTTTGAGCTGTTCTAGTGTAATGAAAAATGCACAAAAGTGTACTATAATTAATCTCAAAGTCATTACAAAATATCTCACTCTACAATTAAGTTTTAAGAATAATAATAATATAATAATAATCCTTATTTGTAGAGCACTTTTCAAAAACAAGTTACAAAGTGCTTTAACAAGTGTAAAGAATAATACAAAAAGATAAGAGCATGAAAATTTAATATAAAATTAGTAAAATACAATAAAATAAAAGGGATAAAATAAAGTCAAATAAGATCGGGAAAAGCTCTCCTATAAAAGTATGTTTTAAGAAGGGACTTAAAAGAGTTCACTGACTCAGCCGACCTGATTTCCTCGGGCAGGCTGTTCCAGAGCCTCGGGGCCCTGACAGCAAACGCTCTGTCCCCTTTAGTTTTCAGTCGAGACTCTGGAACAGACAACAGACCTCTGCCCGAGGATCTCAAGGTACGTGCTGGTGCGTATGGGACTAAAAGGTCAGAAATATAACAAGGCGAGAGGCCATGAAGAGCTTTAAAAGTGATCAATAGAATTTTAAAGTCAATTCTAAAACATACTGGGAGCCAGTGTAACGAAGCTAAAATAGGAGTAATGTGGTCATATTTCTTTGTTCTGGTTAAAAGCCTGGCAGCTGAGTTCTGGACAGTCTGGAGTCGATCAATAGATTTTTGGGTTAAACAGGTGAAAAGGCTGTTGCAATAATCCAGGCGTGATGAGATGAAGGCGTGTAAAATGGTCTCGGTGTCCTTAAAAGTTAACATAGATCGAATTTTAGCTATATTTCTAAGTTGATAAAAACATGATTGAACAGGCTTTGTGGTGTGCTGCTCGAAATTTAAATTACTATCAAACCAAACACCAAGGTTCTTTGCCACAGGCTTAATGTGATTTACTAGGGAACCAGCAGATGGCAGTATTTGATTTGCCATCTGCTGAGACCCGATGACCAGGATTTCTGTTTTGTCTGAGTTCAGCTGGAGGAAATTATTTGACATCCATTTTTTAACTTCACAAAGGCAGTTGTTAAGTGAACTCAGCATTCCAGGGTCTGTGGATCTGACGGGCAAGTATATTTGTGTGTCATCAGCATAAATATGAAAAGAAATGCCATGTTTATGGATAATATGTCCAAGGGGAAGCAGATACAAGGAAAACAAAATGGGTCCTAAGACCGACCCCTGAGGCACACCATATTTAACTGGACAGAATGAAGAGACATAGTTGTTTACAGACACGCAAAACTTCCTATTTGACAAGAAGTTCTTACCTTCGATTTTTCACGCATTATCCAATATCTCCATAAATCTCTGTAAATCTTTGCTTTCCTAGATCTATGATACTTTTTGGAAACACACAAAATATATATGGTTATAAATAATTAAAATGCATTTGACTCTTCACAACAGTGAATGTTTGCCTCAAGTAAAGTTAAATTTGAACATGTTACCAAAAAGTGTCTATAAATCAGTGGATCAACAGACAGGCGTCCCTAAAATAGAGAAACAATTTTAACATCACATTTTTATACACAAACACACATATTATCAGGAGTGCAAAAGACAACCCAATCACATCACATTGTAAAACACAATTCTGATTGTGTCCACTTACTGTAGTAAGCAAGTTGAGATATTGCCTCGGTCGTCCATCAGTCCAATAAAATTCACCACGATCTACAGTGCGAAAACCAATCCAAAGGTCTGAAGTTGGTGTGGCAGCCATTTGACTCATCAAAAACACTGAAAATATAACAGATAACAGTGATTTAAGGGTCAGATATTTGCTTTTTTTTTTTTATTCTTCATAATGTACACTGTGTACACAAACTACCCAATGAAACGGGGTTTTTTTTTATTATACTTCAGGAATCCCTGAGGGAATATTTTGTTGTTCTCTGCATTTAACCCATCCTATTTAGGAGCAGTGGGAAGCTATTATGCAGCGCTCAGGGAGCAGTTAGTGGAGCCCGACCGATTTATTGTTGTGCAGATATTATTGGCCCATATAATTTACTTGCAGATAAATTGGTATCAGCCTTTATAACAGCGGATTAATGACTATTAAAATATAAACAGAAAGTCGGATCCTTCTAGGCCTGCACAGTAAATCAATATAATGAGGTATACCGATATAATTTCAAGAGATATAAACTTAGATAACACGTTTATACCGATATAGTTGGATGTTGAGTTAATTAAAATGTTTCCGTAAAGTCCTGTAACCGCATAGCCCCGCCCCTCCCTCTGTGTCTGCACGCAACCCCTCTAATAACTCACAACTCTCTACACACACAACTCTAACTATATGGTGGGAGACACAGTGCAGGTGTTCTGTCGATTTATGCTACCTATCGAGATGTGCTACTTAGCGGTGCTGAAGCTTGGAATAAGAAAAACAACAATTTCCTTCGGCAGTCCGTCCAGGTAAATTTAACGACACATTTTAGCATTTCACAGAGAAACACAGGGTTGCAAAGTATTACATTACAAGTCATGACATGGTGGATATTTCACAAGCGCGGACAAGTTAAAGCTACAGTGAACAGACCAGTGCAGATGTCATTCATTAGCTACCACGTTGGTCCTGTTTTGATAGGCTACGTTGTCAATTAATGTATTGATACGTCTCCTCAACATGCGGCACAGCTGCTGCTGTGAACGGAACCGCGGGTGGAAAAGTCCAGAAGACAAGTTCTGTTACTGGTTGTCACTGGAGCAGACACATAGGGAGGGAGAGACGGAAAGAAGCGGGGCGCCCTGACATGTTTTCAGTGGAGGTATGTTAGGTCAGTGAGTGTGAGGAAAAGAGAACTCAAAGGAAAGCAGACAGATTCAATAAGTGAGTGGACACTTACAAGGTAAGGAGTAGTAGGCTATAGTATAGTAGTAAATAGCAGGGGCGGCTTGTTCATTAGGGCGACCGGGCGACGCACCGCCAAGCCGGGAAAGGCAGGGGATTTTTCTCACACTTTCTACCACACTGTTAGTTAGTGTGACTGTTTTTAACAGACAGTTTGTCTCGCTGTCCAATCAGCATCAAGTCGTGTTCCGGGGAGTCCCGCCTCTTTTGGTGCGATTTCAGTCTGGTTGTAAATCGCCCAGATCTCTCTCATATGTCTGAAATCACCCACTACATTTTGTAGTGCTGTCCGAATGTACAGTGAGTTATTATACCCTATATAGTCCACTCAATGTATCCCAGAATGCATTTTGAAAAGTATTGTACAACCAATGGTCACTATCCATGCCATATATACCGTCATGCATTGCGCTCATAGAAAAAAAATTATTATCCGACGGCAATGGCGTAATTAACGGCGCCGAAATAATGATGAGAGTAGTGTCCGTTTTAATAATGTGAGTAAGCTCACTATATAGTACTCTACATACAACTCCCTACATAGGGGGTAGGGAGCAGTGAATGAGTGGGGATTTCGGACACAGCCACAGACTTTCATGTAAAGGCAGGTTTTTTGGGGGGGCTGCAGCCGTTTGCTGTGCTTTTGTTCAAAGTACTATTTATAACAATAAAAGTGTTTCTTTTTATACATACATTATGTCATGGTATCTTGGTATGGTCTTAACATAACAAATGTTAGGGATAATCTTTGCTTATGTTATGTGTTTCTTAAAATAATGTGTGTGTGTGTGTGTGGGGGGGGGGGGGGTATCAATATCTGGTATATCTGTCACACTGTGTGCCTGTCTGCTCTGTTTAGTTAATTCTCAGTTTTGTTATTTTAGTCTGTTATTTAGTCTGTGTTTTGGTTTTCAGCTTTGTCTGTGGTCTTGGGTTCAGTATGCCCGGTGTTAGTTTTACTAGTTAGTTAGTTAGTTAGTTAGTTAGTTAGTTAGTTAGTTGTTTTCCATTGCCTGTTTGATGTCAGTCTGTTCTGTGTTTTCTTGTTTCAGTCTGTTTTCCCTGTTATGTTGTAGACCATCTCTATTAGTTTGTAGTCTACGCTGTGCCTTAAGTGCTGTTTAGTCTTGTTTCCTGTCTAGTTTGGTTTCGATCTGTGCCCGCCTTAGTTCCTGTCTCTTTCTGTTATTTTCTGGTGTTTGTTTCATGCTTGGTTTCTGTCTGCCTGTCTGCTAAGTGTTAATTGTGTTCTCTGCCTGATTAGTCGTTCATTAGTTTATGATCATTCTGTGTTATCTTGTTCTGTGCAGTTATCTTAGTCCGTTCTGTCTTTTGGGGCCTTTCTGAAACTGTGTGCTACTCCCAACAACTACACTTACATTTCATATCACCATTAACAGGTTAACAACACAGGCTGTATTGTGTTTAATAAAAAAATGCTCTTGTCTGATAGACAATACAACTGTGGTTTTTATTGAATCATATTAATACAGAATACAAAACTACTATAATACCAAAACTAAATAGCCTACATTAAATGACAGAGTCATAGAACATGGCACAACTAGACTCACAGGGGATCATGTACTAGCAATAAAGGCATTAAAAAAATTTTTAAACGTTTTAATGTTTTAAATTCTTCAGACTATATAATGCTTCAATATAATGTTTGATTTCTTTTGAAATGTTGTATTTGTGAATGTAGGCCTAATGTTTTTTAAATAAGATAGAATGGTTCAAATAGGCTCTTTTTTTTACAATAATTATCAATCTTTTCATAAAAGAATATATTTCTTTTCTGTAAATATCTAAAGTCATAGTATAATATTTGCAATTTAACCAAAATAATTTTATTCATAAAAAAACACAAAATAAGTAACACATTTTGTTATTGTAAAAAACACACTTTTCCTCATACAACTGTTGTTTATATGATACGCACTATAGCAGTGAGTGCAGCGGTAATGTCAGATCCTATGTACGCTGGAGAGAGGGTAGTGTGTGTGTGTGTGTGTGTGTGTGTGTGTGTGTGTGTGTGTGTGTGTGTGTGTGTCCCATTGCATATGGTGATATTGAAGCTTCACAACTATCAAAAGCCCTCCATTTAAATCCGTCGTCTTGCGTACAAAAGAAAAACAGTAAAAGTATACAATGCAGGCCTGGGTACCAGGTTATGGACCGAGAAGATTGGTTGAAATTTTACTAAAAAAACACAAACCTTGCACATGTCTTGTGGGAATAGAGGCCAAGTTTCCACCCATAGCTTGGCATTGTTTCCTCCCTCCATCCCATGTTAATTTTTGGTCGTTAATGATGCTGTAACACTACAGGTGAGGAACGATAATTTGATTTACAACTCCTGAAAATATACCACATACAGCTACTCAAACATTGTCCTATATAATATAGCTAAATTTGACATCTCAAAAGAGCATTAGATGAAAAGTATACCCTAAAAGATCAATGTTATCAAATGAAAAGCCAATTTCATTGCAAGCACAGTCCTACATCAGTTTTATTCCAAACCATTCAACAACGGTTTCAAGGCTGAAAGTTATCTCTGACCTTTGAGTTGAATTTTTTCCAGAGGGGTGGGCAACCACCTTTAGGGGCCATTGTGGGTGCCACAGTTGCGTTGGCAGGTGGGGAGGCACTGCGTTTACAAATGGACTTGTACTCATGCCCACAATTATAATCATGCCAGAACCCTGTGAACCAATCAAAGACATGAAAATCAACACTTACAATACAATATGCATCAATCCTTTATTATCAGTATTGGGTTAAATTGAGTAATTGAGTCTCAAAGCAACTAGGACGGAAATCTTAAAGATTGTAACCTTAATGTTTTGTTTAATTAGTCATTTGCATGTATGTCAGTGAAGGTGAATCATATTTCAGCTTACTCACCAGTAGAATGCTCCATGGCAGCACAATTTTCATCATAATTCTTGAAATCAGGCTGACCTTCACTCCACCTTTCAAACACCACTTGAGAACCATCCATCCACCTTGATATAACATAAACAAATCAGTTGAAATTTTGTCACAAAAAAAACTGAATGTGAAAATATTCCTAGCCCAAAAGCATACTGATTCAAATCTAAAGGCATATACTGATTTAATGTTTGTATTTCTTCCAGGTTCAAATCTCAAAATTGGAACAATTTAGATATTGGAAAAAAATAAAGAGTAACTCTGCCATTAGTCATTTCTTTATCAGATCCTAGACATCTGTCTTTTTTGTCAATATCAATTTAAAGTTGACACGGAAGACATGCAAACATGAAGAGAAAAATAACTCCTCAAATGTTAACAGTGTAAAAACGAAACTTCAGTTACCTTCCTGCCAGAGTCACAGAGATCAGAGGATATAGAATTGACCAAATGTTACACATAAATAAAGTGATGATGGAGATGCACAAACAGGATGGGGTGCTTTATTCTTAAATTGGTTTTCTTGAACTGGTAATACCGTAACCTGCAGCTTTACCTTTGGGCTTCTTAAAATGCAGACACAAACTGAGGAAATGCTTTTCACAGATTCTTAGAGATTTTGGACACAAGATATACAGTAGCTCCTCGCTTGATTTTGACTTGCTCAGAGCAGTGACAGTGGGTGTTTAACTGAAAAGAAGGCATGGCCTAAATTCCCAAACATCTGATGCTAGAGCAACGGCCCAACATGCAGGCAGTATTTCTGGACACAAAATACTGTACCATGTACCATCTGTACCATGAACTTCCAGTAGGCCAATTTTGCAACAGTTGCTATTTTAAAATTCAACAATAAAATTACAGAAATGTTATCAATGTATTTTTAACAGGTGCCATTAACTATGTATTATATACAGCTGGGCTATACAGCCAAAAATGTTATTGTGATAAAAAAAAAAAAATCATATCAGTGGATATCAATAATTATCACAATAAATGTCAAATAATTATTCCTTTCACTTGAAATGCTGATTTTTGCTCCTGAGTGAAAGTTGAACAAACCAACAAATGTGTTTTTAAACTATTGTATATGGTCAGAACACGACAAATATTTATAATTAATAGTGGAACACTTAACAAATCTGAGGTAGAACCTTCAATACAATTCTAATGATAAAATGTTTTATTAAACAAATATGCATGGGTAAAATTAAAAGCAAAATTAAATATTTTAATAGAAAATTAATTGCTGACTCGTTTGCGATTCAAATTATTTATATTGTACATTTATTTATATCAATAAATATTATAATTTTATCTCCCAGCCCTAGTGTTATATAATGTACATTTCATACTTGTAATTATAAGGCTTTGAAATGAAAATTTCCCCAAAGAAAGTCAATTTTCTTTTTTCTCACTTATATTAAATTCATACTCACTCAAATGTTCCATCAAGGTCTACTGTCAGGCCAATCCAGTAAGACTCAAATCTGCGGGATATCTACACACACACAGACAGAGGTACATGGTAAAACCAGCAAAATTTACATTTCAGTTTTTGCAGAAGTTTAATGCCATGGTACTGATTTAATAATAATTGAATTGTTCATTGCTTTAATTGCTTTAATTGTTTAATGTTGTATCAATGTCACTGCTCACCTGTTTCCACAGAAAGATACTTTCAGCTTCACTGTTGATAGTTACCAAGTCACTATGCCTCTGTTTGCAGAAGTGACGAGCTTCTTCCATGGCCTGCGATATGTTGTTAATATAATACTGATTCCCATTCCATTCCAGCCACCCATCTGACGTCTTATTGAAGTCTGCAGACATGTTAGAAATATGTAATGTTTTACAAGTACATGTGTCATTTCAGTTATGTCACCAGGTCCTTATTCTTAAACAACAAAAGGTAATCTGTCATTTCCTTCCATAATGACCCACATGACAGTTAAAAAAATATGCCACCTCTATTGTTAAGGTATGGTTAAATTTAACTAAACTTAAACTACTTGGATAGTGTTACAGAAGAATTGATTGAAAGACTGGAAATTCACTTTGTGAACAGCTTTTAATGTTTCAGATTATTCAGAGTAAAAGGCTATGCTCAGTTCTGATTTATTGCCCACATCCAATGTCTTTGATTAACTTTTGACATTATTTTTTAAATGTGCCCCATTTCAGAGTCCAGTTTGAACTGGCCACAGCCTAAAAGTGACCCCTTTGCCAAGGAACGACATGACGTCACATGCAGCACACCGCTGTACAGATGTAAACATGGAGGCCATTAGCACATACTTGCCAAACCTCCCACTGTTCACGGCAGACCTGTTTTTTCTCAGCCCTATCCCAGATTTCCTGTATTTCTCACGATTTCTTACAAATGTTAACAGCTTTGGGTCCTTTTTATTGCATTAATCACTTTAGAGTGATGTCGGAGCTGAATTGCGATCTGACTGTCCAGACTGAAGTTCAAAAAATCCAACCTCATTTGAAAGTGGCCCAAATCGAACTGGAAGAGATTCCATGTAAAGTGGGCTGTTCACACCGTTACAAATCACAATGATGATTTTATAAGTTGTAATCTTTCAGTGCTGTGAGCACCACCACAAAATTCCTCTCACCTCCATTTCACTTGGTTGGCAGAACAAATCTCAGAAAGAAATATCTTAAAACTAGGCAGATAAGCTTATCTTCATGGCTAGTTATCACTAGGCGTTATATAAAATTATTCTCTTCACTTTATGAGAGTCATATTTAAATTAAAATGATTATGAAATAAAAAATGCTCTGTAAATGTTAAAGAATAAGACATATTGTTTTCCATGTCAAAGCTTTTTCAAATTGGGACATTCAAAGAAAGAATGAAGAACAGTTTATTCCAACAGAAATTCTACAATTCAAATCATTTTTTAGCCAAAAACTGTGAAAGTTTCAAATACTACAACTAACTAATTAGCTATCTAGCCTGCAAAATGATGTTTGCAGTGAATTTTTCCAACCTTGAATGGTTGTGTAGTCTCTCGTTCAGCAAGACAAGATGCAACACAGAATTGAAGTATTCATGTGATAAGCTATATACAAAATATCTGTCCACCAGACACACAAAACACAGACAGGAAGCGCTATCTCTCAAAAGAGAGCACAACACATAATTTACAGATTGTATCTGTATGATGTAGCTAAACAAACAACAGGCAATACAATTTAACATAAAAATGTAGTTCTATGTATGTATATTATGTATTATGTATGTGGTCACATATATTGCCCACTTACCAGGAGTGACAGGGTCTGGAGGCGGCTTTGGAGTCACTCCTGTAAAGACATTTACAGAAGATTAATATATTAAAGAATTAAGATGATAGTGGCCTCCTCTAGGTTGACATTGTGTACACCTGAACACACATGACATTGCTGAAAAAAGTAACCTTGGTCTCAAGTCTCAAGAAAATGCTATAAAAGAATTACATGTTCTTTGAAACCCATGTCACCAAATTAGCACGTTATACTGTACCTGCACGGATCTGGCACAGCCATTCATGGTACGTCTCACAGTGCACATCATTCCAAGACCCACTCCAACTACGCTTATACATTTTGAATTCAGCACAAGATTCCACATTGTTTTTATTGTTTGGCTCTCCATCCTCCCAGTGTTGAAAATTTACCTGTAAACAAGAGCAAACAATACAAACAGTGGTTTATAATTATTTCATGTATTTTATTGAGTCTCCTAAACTAAAAATGATTGACTCAACTATTAAAGCAGAAAACTGTTGAACTCACTGGTGATCCATCACTCCATACATAACCGGTGACTGGGTCAGGGGCACTAAGTCCAATCCAGACTGTTTCATGGCTATAATGGACAAACCTATATTAATGTTTCAAGTATGAAATCTGTTTGTAAATGGTGAAAGAAAACAAACTTTTGCCTAATTCAACAGTCCCAGTGTTCTGCTGGACACTAGTCTGCCTTCATTTTCTGCAGCAACCACTTTTGTCATTTTTTTTTCTACTTTGCCAGGTCATACTGTACCGTTTTGGCATCACTAGTAGCTCAGCATCGCTGTGGATGCTGAGCAGGTCTCCTCCAATGGCCCTGCAGTAATCTCTGGCCTCATACCACGTCCTCTTGTTTGAAGAAAACAACTTAAATACAAAGCAAGAAGTTAAACTGTGATGAAATGTTTGGTAGTTTCACTTTACCCATAGCTTGATCATTGCCTGTTTGGGCTAGACTCTCAGCACAGTGGGGGCGGAGCTTCATCATGGGCCCACTTGCTACAAAGTCATATTAACCAAGTTTACATGACCCCAGACTCACTCCGAAAGTCCATAGTCTGTCTGTTTCGCTGCTGCCGGAACAGCGATTCTACTAAATGTTTGTGCTTACAACAGAAGCACTGCAGTGGGTCGAGGAACGGGGTTTACGTACTGTAACCCTGATTCTATGAGTATAGGCGCAGCCCTCTAAGGCTATTGCTATTGGATTTACCCCTTCTGCGCACCTGCACAGCACTGAGAATTTTAGTCTACGTCCACCCACAGCGTTGGCCTCTCCTACGTCCGCACCTTGTATATATACACAACAGTGAGACCCAGCTATCGGCTCCCAACTGCCTTTTCTTCAGCACTGAGAACTAAGGTCCAGTGAGGCATTCAACTCAGAGGGCTGCACCTATACTCATAGAATCCGGGTTACAGTACGTAAACCCCGTTCTATTTCATATAGGCTTTGCCCTCTAAGGCTATCGCGATTGGGTTAGAGGCGAAGCAGGATGAGTTGACGCCTCACTGGCCCATACGGTACCACCAAGCACAACTCACCTGCCCAGAGCCACCCAGTCGCCTGCTGTCGGCATGCGCGCGAGCACCCTGATGGCGCGGCATAGGAGGCCGATGGCTGACCCATGCGTAAGTCGGGAAACTGTGTCGGAGGCCCCGCAGCCGTACAGACGCTGGTGGGGTCACGACAGCAACCGCATCAGCTGCGCACAAGGCAGGGCCACGTAAGCAGCGGCCGCTCCCCAACACTGTTCCGTGGGAGAGGGCGCACCACACACTCACAAAGAGAATCACTCAACCAAAACACTCAGTACTAACTGAGTCAGAGAGAAAAGGGAGACATCCCGCAGGTAGAAACCGACGAAAGAGCATGGGGACGACCAAGAGGCCGCCGTGCAGATGTCGTCCACTGTCATCCCACCATGCAACGCCACTGAGGAGGAGACGCCTCTCGTGGATTGTGCTCTGATGTGGGGGAGATTCACGTAAGACACGTAAGCCTGGGAAATGGCATTGCCAGACAGGCGCTGCGCCGACAGGGGAAGTCCCTTGGACCACTCCCCGTGCGCCACATAACAGGACAGCGCTCGCACCGGGCAAGGGGGTCCTCCACCGACCCATGGGGGGGAGGAAAAGAACCCAAGAGGGTGATGACCCACGACCGAAAGGAGTTCGTACTACTTTTAGGCATGAACGCCGGGTTAGGGCGCAGAACAGGCAAGCTTCTGTCGCCCTGAATCTTGAGACCCGACGGAGCCACAGAGAGGGCAGCCAGATAACTGACCCTCCTGGCCAATGTCAGAGCCAGGAGCAAGGCGACCTTAGCCGAAAGGAATCTCAGGTCCGTCGTCAAACGGGGCTTGGATTAAGGCAGTTAAACAGCGGCAAATCCGACTGTGGGGCAACAGGCCGCGTCACCGGCCTGCGCCTCTGCACCCCCCTAAGGAAACGCTTCACCAGGGGGTGGGAGAACACAGTACTGTCCCCAAAGCCGTCGTGACAGGACTAAATGGCGGCTGTGTAGGTTTTAACCATGTCCATGAGCAACTGGTGGAATGAAAGCACCGCCAGCAGCGGACAGGCGACCTCATCCTGAACAGCAAGCTATCCACCCGGCGCTGCTGCTCTTCGGGGGGGGAGAAGGGCGCAGAACGGTCAGTGCGAACCGAGAGTGAGCACTCGGCGGGGACGGAGATCACCCAGCACGATGTAGCCCGTGTGGCAGACGCCACGGCGTCTCACCCCGTTCTGGCCGGCTTGCTAGAAGACATCGTTCGATGGTGTAAACCCAATAGCGATAGCCTTAGAGGGCAAAGCCTATATGAAATAGAAGCATCCCAGCATCAAGCAGCACAGCGCAGATGAACCGGGCAAGAAGTCAGACACAGAAACGGCAGATTTGGTCAATTTTCAAAATAAAATACCCGTTACAGACTTCTGATTGTATATCAACAATTAAAACAAACAGTTAAATCAGACAAAAAAGAAACATATTTAATACGTAGCCTACTTAATCATAGTAGAAGCACAAAAAGCAAGCACTAATCACCAAATCAACAAAATCTAAACGTGTCGGTAAAGTCCGGCACAGCACAGTGGATTACAGACTGATTGAGTCTCTGCAGATCCTTAACAAACCCCAGGCGATGTCTCTAGTTTTTGCATGTCAAAAGGCCAACTCCTGTGCATTTTCAATCACTGTCATCAAAATCTTAAAAATACTTAGAGTACACTGTTGACAAGATGGCTAAACATTTTGACTTGCTTGTTCATAAACAAGACACAAGGACTTGTCGTTCTGATGGCACTGACAAGTTCAATGACATAAAGATTTGCTTTTGAGAGATAGACTAAGGATTTTGAGCAAGTTATGGGCTTTTGCAGGTAATCCACTGTGTTGTGCCGTTTGTGCTACCTGTTTCGAGAAATGCACTTACTGTTTTGCAAATGTTAAGGATGATTCGAGAAATGCACCAAAGCGAATGAGAAAAACTGTAATAAAAACATAAAATTAATAACGGATTACTATCTTTATATACCACTGAAAACATAGTTATGGATATTATATTGTAGTGGAATCAACCAGCCTCTCACTAAAAAAGGGAGGTGAGGTCAGATAATGCCAAAAGGGGGGGGAGTTTTCCTCCCCTGGAGTTGGCCTTTTGGCATGCAAAAACTAGAGACATCGCCTGGGGTTTGGTAAGGATCTGCAGAGACTCAATCAAACATGCATCGCTTACGGACTGTGTATTCAAAGAGCCTTAGTGAACCCCTCTCGCCGTAAAGGTGTCACTGGAGACACTTAGCAGGACAGCAAAGGGGCTGTCCGGCCCCCGTCTCACCACAGGTCACCTCTGGACATCAAAAGTACCACCCTTCTGATTCCTTTTCCACAGAATGGCTGAGCCATAAAACACCACTCCCTTCTCTCTTTAGCCGATGTGCAAATGTGATAAGCCATGAATGCGAAAAGGGAGCACGAACAACTCCTGCCTTCTTGAGCTAAAACAATGTTTGATTATAAACTGTTTTGTTCTGATTAAATAATAATCCTTGGTTAGTTAGTAGCGGCGTTTGCCTCTTAGGTTAGTAGTTACGTTACCATGTTGTTGATATTTGTTGTTGAAAAGAATCTAAATAAGTGAATTTTGCAGTGTTTTAATTTTCAACAAGGATCAATGACATTGCCTCATTTTATGTTGCAACCAATTCTTTGTTCCCAACACTTTATGACACTTCCTTTAGAAAGGATATGATAAAGAAATGTCATCCTACTACTCGATTAATTTTCCAGCTCGAAGTAATGTTAAATCACTAAATTCCCCAGATCCTGAGCAAAGGGTTGTTTAAGGATTAATCAAAGCTATCCTAATGGAACCAGAGCTCCCCCAGTGGACAAAATAAGTATTACATGCCATCGTTCTGAAATGCCATTTAATGTATAAATGTCACTCTGTATTTACCTGTTCATAATCTGATGCCATTCGTGTATCTTGCTTATATTCCCTAAGTAAGAACATGTAACAGCCAATATTATCCAGAAAGCTAGTTCCTCTCATCAGATGTGATTCCTAGGAAATGCTAACCTTAAGGCTGAACTACTGACAATTGTTTTTCTTTTTATCAAATGCTTAAAACTAAGAACGGTATACCCGTTTGACAATTAAGGTTTGATTGTGGGAAGATATTTGATTACAATACACGCAAATAAATTTTTTTGAATAGGCATATTAAAAGTTTAAAGAAAAGACAGAAACTGGAAACAAGCCCTCAGGGGAACAAAGGACTGCCCTCTTGGAACCACGCCACAACAAACAACTCACAACCACGCCCCATCCAGCAACTTACTTGTTTTCTTTTCTTTTCTTTTGTTTGTTAAAAGTTATCAGACCGTAAGTTACACAATTATAATTCAAGAACGACCAAGTTCTTTTTAAGCTTTATTCGTCGAGCTAACTTACACTGAATCCACCGATGCCTAGACCCGACCACGTGGGCCTGCCAGCAGTAACAAAGGACGACCAGACTTCTAACCCAAGCCAGGGTAAAGGCCCCACTGCAAGTTTCTTCAATAAGCCGACAAAAGATGGACTTGTGATGCTGGGCAGCACAAGTGCCTCTTGTTTTCTTGGTATTAGCAGGTAACATGTTTTAAGTGTGTTTAGCTGAGGTTGATCTCTGGTTGTACCTTAGTGCAGACGTTTCTTGTTCCCACTCGAGTCCAGCCGTCCTCACACTGGGGAGGGGTTTGAGTTGGTGGTGCAACAGTCAAAACCGCCCCCTCTGCCAGGTGTTTGCAGATGTATTTCTCCTTATTGGTGCAGGGCAGCACATCCCAGAGGCCAGCTAAAACCCCAGTTGTCATGGCAACACAGCCCTGTTGGTAACCTTGAGTTGTTGAGGGGAAAAATAGTGAAATGTAAATTGTGGAGCTGAAAGTTATGCCCTCTTTTTTAAAGACAGAAATGCATCTTTCTCTTTACCTGGCATTTCAGCGTTCCAGTGAGTAAATCTCACTGAGTCTGTGTTGGTCCACACAAATTCATCAATGTTTTTCTGGTTTGAGAGGCCCAGCCAGAAGTATTTCTCTGGTCTCAACCCCACCAAGCTGACAAGGAATGCATTATCCACCCTGGAAATATTAGCACAAGTCCATAGATTATTTAGTCTTCTTGAATGTGAAATATATATTGTATAGTACATGCACACACACAGTTAACATCACATTGCTAATAAAAACACAAAATGTTCTTACCCACTGGAAACATCTGCTAAGTAGGAGTCTGAGCTCTTGCAGTCGTCTTTAGCTTCATCAAACGTCTTTGTCTCTGTTCCGACAAAGTAGCAGTAGGAGCCATGCCTTTTCCAACCCTGTAGGAAAACAAGCAATGATTAGAACTGTTGTATTATTATTTTAAATTCTACATGTTGTTAATTTATCTGCAGGTCACCTGTAAATATTTTGAAAACAAATTAAATTGTATTATTAACCTAACCCTAACCCTAACCCTTATTTCATGCTCAGCCTTCCGAATGACTGTGATATTGAACCAGTTACTTTTGAAAGTAAATTTTTGAGTTTTAATCATGCACCCTGATTTGCCAGATGCTCATGAAGGCCAGATACATTTTTCATAGATTACATGTAAATTTCACTCACAACTTTGCAGCCTATATCCACTTCTACTTCATCTCCCGTGGGTTCAGTGGCACTCTGCTTCATACAGATAAAGGCATGTTTCTCATCACACGAGCGATCCGCCCAGTTCCCTTTCTGCAAGAAAGAAACACTGTAAAACACTTGTAGAGTGAATGCATTAGATGGATAGACGACATACTCATATTCAGAATGTTGAGTATTTGTTAAGTAAAAGAGAAAGCAGAAAGCTGATTTGTACTTGATCTATTGACCATTGGTGTTGGACTTTTTTTTATATCTAGTTTTTTCCTGCCATCCAATGTGTGCTTTTTGCTATTTAATGACTGAAAAGGTCATTAGAGTAATAGTAAAGTAGTCAAGATCAATTGTACATTTAGTTACTACCTACAAACACTTTGGAAATAAGAAAACATAGATGAATCTGACAAAATGTTCTGAATTTGTTTGTACACCCAAGTTAAGATCACATCTGTGCATACAAATGTTTAGATTTTAGTTTTGCAGTTGAAGATTTGTTGCACAAATCTATAGGTGTTTTCAGAAGAATGGATACAACCAGACTGTTAGCTGACACTTCCACCGTGTCTAATTTGTTTAGATATACATATATGGATAAAACAACGATACCCTATATGTACACCATCATATCCACATGATGTATCTCACCTCTCCCCTGATTAGAACACAGTCCTCTGAATCAGTGGAAATATCAGGTTCCCCATACTCCCAGCTGGTGAAACTGACAGTAGAGTGGTCACTCCAGTCAAACAGCCTCTCCGTCCTTATGTCATTCAGTCCAATCCAAAGCTCATCTGTAGATGCTGCAGACATGGACAGGGAAGACTGTACCTCAAAGTTCTAACTGATTACACAGTTAACATGCTCTACACACTGAAATGAATGGCATTATTGGTACCATCCAAACATTGGTGAACATTGACAGTTGTCCACATTAAATCTTTCAGCAGGTATTGTGGAGCCATTATGGAGAAACATATTATCGCTATAATGGATGTATTATATATTTATTTCTTATATTCTTCAAAAAAATATTTTTTTCCTATATATTACTTATGCAGGCCTCTAATTAAATAACAAACACACAAATAAATACATGAATTAATTTCTAATTTTGAGATTGTTCTTATTTAGGATACTTTGAACAGAATTAAATACATTTAATGAATATGGACATGGGGCTTGTAGTGATTTCAAGGTGAGAATATTACAACTTGACGTATGATTTCTTACTGGAGTAATAAGTAACCTTGATGATTAAAGGGGCAGTATGTAGTTTTAAGCGGCCACCAGCAGTGCAGTTTTTAGATAGACACATAGAGATACTCACTGGGAGAAAGCTTCACACAACATGCTGAAAACTGAGCTAAACTTCCACTGCAACAGTAATATTTTTATCAGCTTGAGGTTGAACTAATCCATGCTCGTTATCTGATAAAGTACAACATTTTGCCGATGTGATACTTGCCTGATTTTCAGTAACTAAAGTTATTTGTGTATCTTTCACTGGAGACTCAGCAATGTGAGCATAGCTAAATGTATAGGGTGATAATGAAACAGTTAGTGAGCTACACTGAATAGAATAAATGAGATTGTTGCTACACTTTAGATAGACCGCAGTAAATAATGTAAAATACTGTAGTGAATGGGTCTTCCACTGTGTTGTTGTCCTGCTCCGTTATTGTTTATTATGTGGTTCACGTAAGTTACAGCAACTGTGACAGTGGAGAAGCTGTGCACCTAAATATGGGTAAAATAACAGTAAGTGTAAATTGAACATTATGAAACAAGCAGATCTGTGCTAATGGTAAGTACTATCATGGTAAAAACAAATCTCTCCACATTTGCTTTGTACTTTTACATAATTTCTTGCAGGCTAAAATCAACACTTTGATACGATAGTGGTGGTACACAGGACAATGTGTGTAATGTGGATCGTGTTAGCTGGAGAAGTAATGTGGAAAGCCATACAACTGTAGTATTTTGCACCAGATAGCGTTAGCAACTGCTTGCTGTTAGCTGGTGAGCTAATGTTATCTAACTTGAGCCAACTAAAGCACAACATCACAATAATAGTAGTTAATGCTTTGCAGTAATGTTAGTTTACTTGTCCAATATGATGAAATCCAACTCTGTGTTGGTTTTATCAGTTTCAAAACAAAGCGGAGGTCTCTAAGAAACTCAAGCTTTTCCAATGTTGACTGTCTTTTCACCCGATATTGATTTGATTCTCATTTGGTCTGACAAGTTTCATCACATAAAACTTTATTGTTTTTTATTCTCATGTGGAGTTTATATTGGAGTTTGTGTTGTGTTGGGAGCTGGCCGTTTAATGGTGTTAGTGGACTGCATTTCGTTTGCTGCAGGTTACAGTCCGTAGACAAATAGGCAGTAAAAAAGTGATTTACTGATAAGTGATTTCTCCTTGAAAAACTTCTTATTTCCCCTTTTTAAAAAAGTTCCTAAAACATCTGACTGTCTTTCTTAGACTTGCAGTCATGCTGACTGCAATTTAAAATGTTTACAGCTATTTTAAGTCTCAGCCTGCGTGTGTGTTCTCACTTCCTATTCAGACTTGTTTAGCTCTGTGGATTCTTGTATCTCAATTACGTTTTTAAATCAGCTTACAGCAAAAACAGAACAGCGCAGTATCAGTCGTTTGAGAAGGTTGGACTATCTTCATTGTCGTCACGTACCGTATCCAAGTTGAGAGATGACAAAGCTTTGGTCCTCCACATTGCGGATGCTGACTAGGTCTCCTCCTTCTTTGCGGCACTCTCTCTGAGCACCAGACCATGTTTGAGGAGAACGCTGAAGGTGGAAGCAGTGGCCATTGTAGGGGATCCAGGGGTTTGAGCAAAATCCTGTCTCAACTGATGATCATGAAAAGAACAGAGAAATATAGTTTTGTTTAACTGATTACTTTGAGGTACCAAAGACAAAATAGTAATACAGGAACTGGTAGAGGAACAGAGAAAAAAAAAGCTTTTTTTCTTTACCTTCAGTAGGAGGGGCCACAGCTCCTTCACTGTAGCAGATGTACCCCAGTTTCTTGGTGCATGTTGAACTTTGCCAGGAGTACTGTACAGCACCATCAACTATTGCACAGTTGTGTCCTGGACTAGAAAGTGGATGTCCTAAAACAAGATGACAGTTATGCTAGACATGTTGATTTTGCACACATGGTATTCAGCACAATTGAAAGCCTAAATAAGAATTTTAATACAAATAGCAAAGTTATAGAACAACAACATTTCCAAGTAGAAAGTACAGCGAGTAGAAGTAGAAAAAGTTGAAACATTAGAAGAAACATGACGTTGTTTGAATTTGAGTATGCATACATGTAAACGTCATCTTGTAATGAATATATACTGTGCAGCATAAAAAAATAAAGGATATGGAAATTAATCTGAAAAAGAAGTTAGAATAAAAGGTTGGTTAATAGCTGGGCTGACTTCATTAGGCAAGTTTTCTTTGCAGAGCAGTGAAGATTCATCATCATATAGAAAATTAGCTAATACAGTAAATGCCACTGGAAATTGAGGTGATTTAACTACTATCAGGTGATTTAAAATGTGCACATTACTTTGTACATTATGATTTGAATGCAAAGTACGAGATCCCTTTGGCAAATTCCAGTTACTGTAAGTCTTAAATCTAAACTGCTGAACTGCCAGAAGTCCTCCTCTTCCATAAATATCTGTAGTGTAGTGTCCTTGCTGTGGTTTGTAAGTACGAAGCAACGTGATATCAGTTTTACAACTAAGTGGCAGCATGGTGCATAAGGTAGAAAGGATAAAAGACAGATGGGATTTATATCAGATGGAGAAGTCATCTTAGCATTGTTAGAATAGCAACACAATGTACTGAAGTGGAAAGAAAACTTACCTGAGTCCCAATTCAGATAACGGTATGGCCGCCCATTAGACCACTGCCAGCCATGGTCTGGATCCCGGATCAGCCCAGTCCAAAGCTTGTACCCCTGTCCCCTGCCCTCTGTACTTAGTAGTGCTGTGTGTGTGTGTTGTGTTTTGTTTGTTTGTTTGTGTGCGTGCATGCCAGTGTTAAAAAAACAGAGGATCAAATGATAATGAGTTAGGCTCAAAAACGTGAAATGAATCAATAAAAGTAGTTTATAAATAATTTACAACAAGCATCTTTTTAGAGAAAATGTCCAATATACACTTGTAAAAAATGTTGTTATTTATTCTTTGTTTAAAATCATTGTTAATTAAACTGGGCTCTCTATGTTACAGACCAGATCACTTTTATATGTCAAAGAAATGATCACTGATCCTTGAACACTGCTCCCATGCTCCCTTTGTCAATACATTCAGTATAGAGTCAGTGGCTCCTTACCTGTGACATAAGCCTGCTCGTGAGGATCAGTGATACTCAGCAGGGAGGCCCCCTGCTGTTTGCAGCTGGCTTCAGCCTGGGGCCAGGTCAGAGCGGAGTGCGTGTTGAGCTGGTAAAACGCTCCTGTTGCAATGTGTTTTTTCCAGTGCTCTTTGGCTGTGAAATACACATACAAAAACATGGGAATGTATTTCAACATTTTTATTTTTTATATGTAACCTCAAGTTGCACATTTATCTCTACATTGAATGCTAAGGGCTGACTTAAATGTAAATTAGTGGTACGTCCAAGATCAAATAATGCCCTGCTTATAGGGGCAGTATTATCCAAATCCATGACAACCCAGAGTTGAGACCAGGAGGCAGAGTCGCAGTCTAACACACTTCTCTGCTCCTCCATTTCAGGAGTTACTTAGTGAAAATCCTATAGTGACTGTGTCTGCCCCCCGACCATCGAAATTATTTAAATCAAAGGTAAACAGAAGAGGAGCTGTGCATAAAAACCTCATAAAAATTAAAACCACAAGAGCAATAGTGCAAACTAATAGGAAAATTAAATGTGGATTTGTTTTGTCTTACTGAAACCTGGCTGGGTGATGGAGAATATGTTAGCCTAAATGAATCCACCCCTCCCAGTCATATTAATGCTCACATTCCTCGAGGCACAGGCCGAGGAGGTGGAGTTGCAGCTATCTTCGACTCTACCCTACTAATCAGCTCTAAACCTAAACTAAACTATAACTCATTTGAAAGTCTTGTTCTTAGTCTTTCATACCCAAGTTGGAAATCACTGCAACCAATTCTCTTGGTTATAGTGTACCGAGCACCTGGTCCGCACTCTGAATTCTTATCTGAATTTGCAGAGTTTTTGTCAACTTTAGTCCTTAAAACGGACAAAGTTATTATTGTAGGGGATTTTAATATTCATGTGGACGTTGAGAATGACAGCTTTAGTACTGCGTTTATCTCTCTGTTAGATTCCATCGGCTTCTCTCAGAGTGTTCATGAACCGACTCACTGTTTTAACCACACCCTCGACCTTGTTTTGGTATACGGTATTGAAATTGAACATTTAATAGTGTTCCCACAGAATCCCTCTTTATCCGACCACTGTTTGATAACTTTTGAGTTTGTATTGCTGAGTCTCCAAAAGTAGACTAGGAGCCAGAGCGTTCAGCTATCAAGCTCCTCTCCTGTGGAACCAGGTTCCAGTTTGGGTTCAGGAGGCAGACACCATCTCCACATTTAAGAATAGGCTTAAGACTTTTCTCTTTGATAAAGCTTAGAGTTAGGGCTGGCTCAGGTGAGTCCTGAACCATCCCTTAGTTATGCTGCTATAGGCCTAGACTGCCGGGGGATTTCCTATGATGCACTGAATTCCTCTCTCCTCTCCCTCTGTATGCAACCTCATCCCATTATTGCATGTTACTAACACAACTTCTTCCCTTTCCGGCAGTCTTGTGCTTTCTCGTCCCTCTCCTCTCTCTCCTCCTATCACTTCCTGCAGGTGTTTCTGGCTCTGGAGCTGTGGAGTCTGTTGTGAATTATTTTGGAGCATTATAGCCTAAATTGTTATCATTAATTACTAGAGCAATGGTGGTCTACATTTTCATCATTTAAAGTGTTATTTTATAGTGTAAAGTTAGGATCACAGTGTGAAAACTCTACAGCTCTGAGTGTATGTGCTCCTTTCTGTATCTAACTGCCCAGGCTCAGCAGTAGCACGTGTGTGTGTGTGTGTGTGTGTGAGCAAGCTCATGTGCTTTGGGAGAAAAGGGAGGGAGCACAGTGAGGCAGCATCAAAAACACTTGCAAAGGAAAATATAGAAGCAGATTTTGTGAAAATTGTATTACAAAACATACATCAATATAGTCCATCACAGTAAGAATGTCCTGTTTCTAGCACAGAGCACAAACAACACCAATTTATTCCATAAAAGTCAGGTTATGGATGAAATGGCATGATCAAGCGGAGTGCATGCAAAGGACACAGAGAGGAGGAGCAGACAGTCAGGGAATTTCCCAGACCCAGGTGTAGTAGGAAAGAGAGCCAAGAGATGATATGAAGCCAAGAAACAGAGCTATAAAGGTCCAGAAGGAGGTGAAAGTCGTTACAAGGTTTTCATGTTGTCTCGGGTCTCTGTTCTGGTAACAGAATGGGGCTCTATTTTGCACCGACCTCTGACACACTCCGGTGGAACATTTGTATTCTAATTGGTGTCTGTTTTTGTTGATAATAAAAATGTTGGTAAAAGTTCAAGCTTTCTTATCTGGCCCAAGTCTTGAATTTTTACACAACAAGTCTGGATCTGTGGCTGCGGGTCACCTGCTGCCCCTGTGTTCCTGCTCGACACCCTCTGCTACAACAACTATTGTTACTAGTCCTATTGTTATTATTGTTATTATAATCATTAACATTACAATTGTTATCATTAACACTACTATATATATCTATACCATTTTTCATTTAGTCTATAGCAACATCACCTTTACTGTCTGTACCTCTGTTTGTGTATATTGTGTAGGCTGCCCCCCCCCCCCCCCCCTTCCATCCATCTCTTTTTCTCTCTGTTCCTCTCTCTCTCTCTCTCTCTCTCCTTCACCCCCAACCGGTCGAGGCAGATGGCCGCCCACCCTGAGCCATGGTTCTGCTTGAGGTTTGCTTAAAAGGAAGTTTTTCCTTGCCTCTGTCGCCTAGTGCTTGCTCTTGGTGGGAATTGTTGGGCTTCTGTAAATAACATCATAGAGTATGGTCTAGACCTGCTCTTTTATGAAAAGCGCTGTGAGATAACTGTTGTTGTGATTTGGCGCTATATAAATAAAATTGAATTGAATTGAAATTGAATCCTGAAAGCCCTCAGTATTGACTTCCATGTTCAGTGTACAATTGTTGCCCCTTTTCTTAATGCAGTATAATAAAACATAGCTCTCATAAACAGTACTCACAATTAGTCGGGCAGTATCCCCAGAGTTCGTGTTCATATTTAGTTTCAACCGCACACCAAAGACGGTTTTTGTCTTGCGTTGTGCAGTCTGTGTACCACCGGTCTTTGTACTGGAAGGGAAACATGCAGGTCCTACCATTTGCATTTCCTCCAATGGTGTAAAGTTCTGAAAAGACATAACTAAATAAAAACTTGATTTCTTTTATCAACACTTGTAGTAATTTACAGTTTATTAGAATATTTTACCACATTACATTACTTCCCCAATTATGCTGCAAAATAATAAAAATCTGAGTCTTTCAATGTATCTTTTTCACACCTTTTATTTCCAGAGATACACAATTAACTCTGCTGAGAGAAAATATTATTCATTGAAAGATTTACAAAATATTGGCACACTAATTTGTGGTTATGAGTCAGTGTAGACAAACAACTCAGTACCTCTGTATGTTCTTGTGCAAGCACCACTGGACGTCCCTGAGATTGTGAGGTGGTTATTGGGTCCAATTGTTTTGGAGAGAACTGCTGTTCCATCTGCAGTGAGCTCAATGTAAAGCTCTCGGCCTTTGAGGGCGAGCACTGTGTTATTCTTGCATTCCCACTTTTGGAGTTCGCTGTTTTCATCACAATTGTAGAGGCTTACTTCACTTCCCACACTTTTCCCCTGGACTCCCAGGCACTTATTTTCATATTGAACTATAATTCGGTCACCAGTTGTCCAGCGTAATATGTCAAAGCAGTGGTTGTAATATTTAACCAAACAAAAACCAGTGGCCTTGTTAGTTAGGTGGAACAATGAATCTGTAGGGAAAGATTGTTCAAAGAATGAATACACAGTTCTGTTTGTTAGAACGCAGAAGAAATCAGAAAATCATCTGAACAACAGTCTTTCATTGGAGTCGATTCAGTTGTCTAATTTGATTCTATATTACATGGACAATATGACTGACTATTATTCACAGAGTAAACAGAAATGTAATAGGCAAATAAAGTTCTTATAATTAGAATCCCCATCACCTCAATATTGAACTGTAACAAATTTATATCAAGAAGGGCACTTTGAAAGCGCAGACCTCCGCCAAGGCCAATAGTCGAGTTTCTATGATATTCAGATTTGCAAGCCAACCATAATATATGGCTGGATATATTTCCAAAACTATTAGAATTACAGTATATCAAAATATGGTTGTGCCTAGCTAAAGCAACATCTCAGCTCAAGTGACCTCTTGCAATGTTAACAAAAGTGAAAAATAATTTGTGTATCCGCCCCTTGATTTGGATCTGCTCCAAAATGTAATAGGTTAAAAACAGGGTAACAAAGCCGACACACTGGCACATGGTAAAGGACACAACAGCCTCACGTAGTTTGGTATATTAATCAAGTGCATGCCATAACTACTCTGAACCCACAAACTGCTTAAAATTAAAAGTTTGAATACTGTACCATCAGAAGCCAAACAGTGTAATGTTTGGATGAGGAGCACAAAGACTGTACGAGTTATCTTCATTGTTAGAATTCTTCTATGTCTTACAGCAGAAGACCTAATCCTTGCATTGTGTGCAGAGGATTTAAGAGTTGTGTGAATGATTTTGGGAAGATTGCACTTTTAATACCACTTGACCAATCCTGCCACGTCATGACTTATTTTGTTCTTTTTTATGAATCATAATCATGTTTCAGACATATTTGTCAACTATTCAGATGAACAGGGGGGAAGCTTTTCCTGTAACCCATGCTGAAATTGGTGCACGTGTTTGGTTTGTTTAGTAGCTTTTAAATGTAAGCTACAGTAAAAACATCAGTAGAACAACTTCAACAGTGATTACAAATCAGAAAATGCTAACATTCCATAAATAAAAGTTAAAACAAAGGTGTAGTACAGTGACAATTAATCTATACTTCTCTGAATCCAATTCCCTGTCAAATTATTAACATTGATTAATGACACTGCTTCATGTCAGGAAGAAACCAGAAAACCTATGAAAAAGAGGAGATAATAATAATAATCTCCCCAAAAAATGTATTTATGAATCTACAGTTAACGTCTTGATTTCCCCACCATATAGAACGACGGACACAAGCAGATGTTACTCAAATAGTCAGTGGCATAGCCACACATGATTCACACAGATTCTAGTAAACAGGGGGTTTTGGCCAGTTGAACTTGTTCTTCATGAAGTCAACATTATTGTGCAATAGTTCACAGAAGGAAGCCATCATAATGCTGACTATTCTTTTATTTTGTCTCTGTAAGTGAATGCAAACTTCTCAGGAATTGATTTACATGAACAACTTTATTCACAACTTTAATAGCAGTAGTAGTACAATTCTTGGACATGAATTACCGTGTAGTATTTTATGGAATGTCTTGTTTGATAATTTAGTTGTTACAGTCTAGAAATCATACTCAGTAGACAGAACCCAGGACCTACAGGTTTGGTAAAAATAATATTTACTAGGATGAAATGGGTGGCGCGGTGGTGCAGTGGTTAGCACTGTTGCCTCACAGCAAGAAGGTTATGGGTTCAATAGCCAGGGTTTTATTGTCTGCTAGCTCTAAATGTGTGTCTAAGCATAGGGTGTTTCAGTTTTTCAGTAATCTGTCTCACACTCGTCTCAACATTTACACTTCTATTTTAATCAACACTAAGTGCTGGACTCTAGGCACAGTGAAGAAGGATAGATGGAAATGAATGCAGAATCACTTAAGCTGTGCAAACACTGCAAGACTTTAGAAATATTGTTTTATTCCAACTCATGTAGGTGCTCACACTGTACGTGTATAAAACAGCCTGTCGGCCCAGTCCAAAATATATTTGAATGCTCCGAGGGAGGTAGAAGTTTGTTTGTTATTAATGATGCTAACAGGGCAGAAACGTGCTGCCTTGATCAGTTGTGCGCTGAAACGTCTAAAAAAAGAGGCACTAGTGTATATTGATCAGGAGGCTCGGAAGATGTGGACAGCATGGCATGTTAACATTGCAGAGAAAATTGGAGGTAAACTAGCTATGTTTTACTGTACAGACTGTTAACTTCATTGCGAGCGTTGTGTTGGCATGGCACTTTCAGACGCCGTTCACTACTTAACGCAGGCAGTGTGAGGAAAAAAAAGGCACTGATTGTTGGGAATCCACTCGTGGTTCTGTTTCAACTATGCAAGAGCCTGACTACAGCACTCTGACTGTCCGACGGCTGTTCTGGAGCAGGGACTCCTCGCTACCCCCTGTTTTCTGCACAGCAAACGACGCCCGATGAAGCGATAATTCCGCCCGACTCTAAAATGAGCATTTTTTCCGTTTAGGCTACTGTACTTCATGGACTTCTTGACTATACTTTCCCAACACATATGTGATGAGTAATACTCACTCTATGATAATGACTCATACAGTGCAAATGCTATACTGTATAGTTTGTGTTTTACCATCTGCCAAATGGTTTGGCTTGATGGATGTCATGATAGAAAAAGAGGAAGTGGCTTCTGTGAATCAAAGCAGTTGGGCAACATCGAGATTAGAGTCCAGTAAGGAAAGAAGCCAGCTAATGACAGTTGAACAAGTTGCTTCTGTTTCAGCACAATTTGGCTAAGCCATTTCAACACCCGTAAGGGGAGGTAGCGTGGGTGTATGGGGGCAGCCAACCCAGGGCCCCTACAGGGGCCACAAAGTTTATGTCAGTTGTTTGTAGACACAACCGGACGAGAAAGCTGCATGCAGTTCACTTCCAACATTAAAATTCAGCTGTTTTTATCAAATGAAACAGTCACTTCACTCTGGTTTCATTGGTAAAAAGGAGCGGAGAGGGACAAAAATTCAGCCCTGGCACTGTAGCCACATTATCACCCATCCCCACTCACAAACTCACATTCACTAATTAGGCTACATTTGTGTACAGATAGTGAAATAATATGAGCAGTAGGCCTAACGTATCTAACAGATTTAACACATTTAATGTATGTGGCTGGCACACAATGCTCAAGAGCACACGTTTATAACAAATTTACACATACAGTTAAAACAATGGCTGTCCATCTGAGTATGATGTAGAGTCTGTGTGCTCTCTGTCTGTTTGTCTGCTGTTACTCTCTTTCTCTAATGAAGATTACAAACCAAATATTTGTGTGTCACTGTTCTATCTCACACAGGCTTCGCCCTCTATTGGACTCTATGAGTACTACCTCCTCCAATCACACGCACGCACTTGCCCACTGAAATTTTATCGTGCACGTAGCCGACCAATAGGACATCGCTACCGATACGTGTGTGATAAATTGCAGTATCCCTACTGCCTCAGCAACTGCAAACTGCTCACTGAATTCACCACCTCCACAGATGGAGTCGCCACTTCTAGAAAATTATCTTTGCACCTGGGCGAGGTGACCCATGTCCTGCCTGGACGAGTCCCCCCCCAACCCAACGCCAGCCAACCTGCAGCTGGGGAAGGGAGCGACTGGCCAAGTGACCATTCTGGAGGGAGAGAGGCCTACTGACGCTTTTACATGTGCTGCTTGTGTACACTATGGTAAGGCTTTTGAGTGGAACATGTTAATTACATTCCTCAAAGAGCTAAGTTAACTTCTCTCATCAAAGAGCTAACTCCTGGGGTGAGGCTAATGGTTAGCCCTGCAGCCTTGTGGTGATGCTTGTGAATGTTCACAAATTCAATTCTTAAAAGTGCTAATTCTAAGTCTTCTAACTAAAGGAAGTTTTTCCTTGCCTCTGTCGCCTAGTGCTTGCTCTTGGTGGGAACTGTTGGGCTTCTGTAAATATCATCACAGAGTACGGTCTAGACCTGCTCTTTTATGAAAAGCGCTGTGAGATAACTGTTGTTGTGATTTGGCGCTATATAAATAAAATTGAATTGAATTGAATTGAATTAATTCCCCACCACCAACCCCATCCCATTGAGCTAGCTGTGTCGAACGCGCCACTGTGCTCACCGACGCTAAGCTATGGACTCCGCAGCCCACGTCCGCAGTCCAGTGAAAAGTCAGGACAGTCCAGGTGTTAATGGTCAGGCCAAGCCCCTATCAGTCCAGTGACCTTCTCAGGGGTGTCCCACCATTCTGTCACTAGGTGATGTGGTGGTCGGGGCTTTGGCCGGCCTGTGGCTGACCGGGTTGGCGTGGACAGTCATCGTGCTCCACCCACTGTACCCATAGAGTCCAGTAGAGGGCGGAGCCTGTGATACAGAATGAAGGTTACGATATGGTAAGCCTAGTTTTATAAGCACAGGCGGAGCCCTCTACCGATGTCCCTGCCGCTCTGACGCCGTCTGCTGAAGAGGCGGTTGGATGCTGGGGCAGTAGGGGCACGAATTGGTTGCGACGTCCTATTGGTCGGCTATGTGCGCGATAAAATTTCAGTGGGCAAGTGAACGCGTGTGATTTGAGGAGGTAGTACCCATAGAGTCCAGTAGAGGGCTCCACCTGTGCTTATAGAACAAGGGTTACCATATCGTCACCTTCGTTTTCTTCCTACCTCTACAACACCTCTCCTTGTCTCTGCTAGTCCTACAGTAGCATTCTTCCTCACAGCACTGGTACTAGAAAAATAGGGATTTCTGGCTGTACTGATTCCAGCTACATCGTAGTTCATGAAAACAGTATGGGATGTAAACATTGCACATACACAACACATAACCTGGAATGAGCTCCTTAAAGGGCCAGTTTGCTGGTTATCTCTAATAAGGTGTGTTAATGTAGGCAGTGTGGATGTCAAAGTAAGTAAATACTAACTTACCAGTTCAGAAGACGGGAAAGAAAACAAAGACAACAATTAAATGAAAAAATCTTTCTAGTTTTCTTAAGGCGTCCACCCAAAGAGAAACTTATTTATTTTATTATTTTATATTTATTTTTAAGTTTGCAAAAAGTTTGCGCAGAGCTCTAGGGTCAGCAACTTAAATAAATAAATAGACAAGGAGTACCCCATCCTTTACTCAAACAATCATTGGCTATCAGGACTTGATCACCACATTGATTGGTTTTTACATTACTTTTCCTTTAATGGGTAAATAGTCCTTCTGTCCAGTAGTTGAAACACCCCTTTGCCTCAGTTCACAAAAAAAAATCCTAATAAGGTAATAAAACATATCATGCAGGTCTCTGTAAGTCATGTTAGTATAATCCTTTAAATGTTTAATGCATAAAGGCCAAATATAGTTGGCCACACTTCTCAAACAAAATAAATGAACATCCCTTCTCTTACATAATCTTGAATGCATACACAAATAAAAAAAAAATATTAGTTTTAAATGCATCACTCCAATGCAGAATACATTTAATCAGTTCATGTCAACACTCAAACATTCTGTTCTCTTCATCTGTTTCTGACTTCAAAAGGAGAGAAAGGCCTCCCTTGCTTCTATTGTCACAAATGAAGATGCTTGTCTCTTCAAAACTGTTGATATCACATTAGCAAATAGTGCCTTCTTTGCTGATCAAAACAATTATTCAGACATTATCAGGGGATACATGTAAAATGTGTTATCTCAAAAAACAAATTTTAAAATGTATTAATGAATATTTTAAACTATATTATAAACTAAAATAGATTTAAAAGATGAAAACTCTTGACCCTCTTCTTATTTTCACGCCTCCCTTCATGTGAGGGAGACCTTTTTATTTATCTAAAGAGTCAAGTGGCCAGCAAAAGCAGACTTTCACTTCCTCTTTACTGGACATCAACATCTAATCTGAAATATGGTCATGCACAACCATAAGTCTCCGGAAGCCGAGCAAAGGTCAGTGTACAAGAGACTGCAGAGACACATTAAAATATAACAGTATATCAAGCAAAACATTTTTCTTTTTTTTTAACAATATATTTATTGATTTTTCTGTTTTAACAAAGAATTTTGTATAAAAGCATTACACAATGAACCAGCTATAACCACCAACAAAGCACACGAAAACCAAAAGGACAGCAAACCACATATATATACACACACACACACACACACACACACACACACACACACACACACACACACACACACACACACACACACACACACACACACACAAATCCTCTTAAGATAGAACAGAAGAGATGCTAGGAACGCACACACACACAACCCCCCCCCCCAGAAAAAATTATATAAAAAATGCCTTTCACAGTAGTCTGAGCCATTAGAATAGATCTTATGGAATAAGTAATAATTGGGACAACTTTCTGATGACCCACAGTGTGATAAGACAGTCCAGTAAATCCTGCCTGCACCTCAAGACAAGAAAATACCGCCAACCAGAGTCCCGTTAATTAGCCAATATGTCACCCACCGCACTTTGCTCAATACAATCCAAAAAAGGTCCCCAAACCTTTTCAAAAGTGTTTGTCATTGTTATGCAGGAAAACATCTCTCTCAGCCAATGAGTAATGCTCAGCCTGTTAGGCGTTTTGCTTGCAGTAAGCACATATCTATAAGTGTTAGTATCTGATTTTTCAAATGCAGGTTGATTGGGTACAACCCCAAAATAAACACTTTGGGATGGAAAGGTAGCTTCACTGATAACATTTGGAATATCTGTGATACCTTCTTCAAAAATTCTTACATTTTTCCACAATTCCACAGGCAATGAAACAGGGTTCCTTTGGAATGATTACACTTGTAGCATGTATCTGGAATAGTGTTATTAAATAAATTTAACTTAGCCGGGGCTACATATGTTCGCATTAACCAATTGTATTGTAGAAGGTTCAGCCGAGTATTCACAGTCTGAGTCTGAGCCTTAGTACAAATACTACTCCATTCTTCCAAGGAAATGTCCTCCTGAACATCATCTGTACAAGAATTCAGTTTGTTCACAGACGACTCAGTAGAGCTAGACTCAAGCATATTGTAAATAGTTGAAATTCTGCCCTTATCATTACATTGGGTTGAAATGAAATTTTCTAAAATGGACAAAGGGGGTACTGCCAGATTTTGTTTCTGGGAAGCAGAGAGAAAGCTCCTCAGCTGTAAATATTGAAAATAATGTTTGCTAGGAATATCATATTTTGCTGACAGAACAATGCTTTCTCTATACAAATCTTGAACTTTTCTTAAACCTTTATTGGCCCATTTTTGTAAACCCGGGTCATTTTTCAAGTTTTGGTAGCCCCAGATAGGGCTAAAGCATGATAAGGAATGCTTTTCACCAAGAAAGTTCAGCACCAAACCTTGATCGTATTGAGAACAAAGGGATTATTTGTTTGCTTTTAACATCAGCTGAGTAGATGTATAGGTTGAGGGGAAATTAGGGTACAAAAGGACATTTCAATCCCCATCCAGCATGGAAAAGCTTTAGAAATGAGTACATAGCAGAGCTGTGCTACCCATTAGTTTTTGAATTTTGAATTATTTATTTTATATCCCGGAAACACCCCGAAATCATTAATTAGGTTCAAGAGCGTAGGTATGGAATTGTGCAAGTCAGTAAGAAACAAAATTACATCATCAGCAAAGAGGGCAATTCAATGGTCCATCTGATCTATTTTGAAGCCTGAGATATTGGGGTGCGATTTAACAGCCATAGCCAGAGGCTCAATGGCAAGAATAAACAGGAGAGGAGAGAGAGGGCAGCCCTGCCTAGAACCTCTACAAATATCAAAGGGTTTAGATACCATATTGGTAGTAAGGATCTCTGCCGTGGGATTTGTATATAGTATCTTTACCATCTGCAAAAGCTTTCACCACAGCCAAAGCGAGTTAATACATCAAAAAGGTAGGGCCACTCAACCCTGTCAAAGGCGTTCCACGTCTAAAGACAAGATTGCAATGTTACGCACCTCCCTTCTAGCAAATAGAATATTCAGCACTCTCCTAACATTATGAAAACCCTGGCAGCCTTTTATAAAATATATTGGACTCTAGCTCAAAGACTTGTGAGCATCTCTGGATCTCTGGATCTCTCTCTGGAAAAGGATCGCCCCACTGGTTCAAATATCTCCCACACACAATCTAGAAAAGCCATACTGCATTTTATGAAGGAGTTGAATTTAACAGAGATTTGGAGGTAACTGAAACCAGATGATGTGGTTTACTCCTGCTACTCTAGCACTCATTCGACCTTTTCCCTAATCAATTATTTCGTAATCTCAGCAACTTTATTTCTCTGAAATTGAGGATTGTTTCTATGATACTATTGTTATCTCTGACCATGCGCCAGTATCTCTTATATTTTGACTCTGATTTAGAGGCTGATCCGCCAAGATGGCGCCTTCATCCCAAATGGCTGCAAGATACAAGCTTTATTGACAGGAGATTGATCTATACTTTTCAATTAACACAACCCAGACTTCAGCTTACTGGCACTTATTCTTTTCCACCTCAATCACTGGTTTAGCTCATGACTCGGAGCTAGGCCTGTCTTACCTTTCCCTGTTACATCAATTAATATTGCATGCTGTATATTATTATTACTACTTCTTACGTACATATTCAACATAGTGAGTGTCTGCACTGCCTGAATTCTACCAGAAGTAGAACAAGAAGAACGTAGTGACGAAACGTGCTCTGTTTGTCCGTTTTCAGCTACTGTATAAACACGAGGACGCAACATGGCGATGTCATGGGGACGTTGAGGGGGGACCCGCGGTTATGTAGATATAAATGGCTCATTCTAAGGTAATAAAAACAAAATGGTTAATTATGTAAGGTCTTTACACACCACTGAAACATAGTTATGGATCTTATTGCATTTCTGTCAATAGAGCCTCAGAAATATTACACACTGAACCTTTAAATGTGAGGTGTGTGTATCTGTAAAGTAAATAAACCAAAACAAGATATGGCAGTTGGGGGGATCAAGCCATGGTCAACGTCTGAGTTGCAGAGAAGAGAAGAGAGTTTGAGCAGGTGGACCTTTATCACCACATCCAGAATCACCTCAACAGAACAAAGATGGTTAGTGAGGTTTCACTCCCATAGAGTGGCCTGAACCACACAGGGGCCGTCATAACTGGCAGTACAACCCATAGTATGTCTACCGTAAAAGGGAACGGGGCACTGGGGCGTACAGGACGAGGGAGAGGAGGTCGTGGAAGCGACCTGGTGATCCGAGATTGTACAGAAAAATAGAAATGAATGAAAATGAAATGAAAAATAGCATATTCTCAATATTTCAGAGACCCCTCAAAATATCACAAATCATGTTTCCAGGGGAGCTTATTTCTTATTAAGAGAAGCCAAGTTCCCATAGCTCCCCTGTAGTTTGGACCCTGGTCATAACCTCGAGAAAAAACCCTTAATAAACATATTCGGGTATTTTCCTAGATAGCTCAGATGCGTTAGATCAGCCCAAAACAAAAATGAAAAGTGGATGCAGAACTACTAAATCAATAGTTGACAGGATATAGGAGAATGGTATTATCAGGTAGGTTACGACAGGGAAACAGAAGTGTGGACCCAAAACGCAGACAGTGGCTGGGTATGTAATATGGAGCTAAGAGTCCAAACAAAAGGGAAAATCCAAGGCAGTCCAACATGGGTTAAATCCAACAACAAGTTAAGGTAATCCAAACACAGGGAATATCCAAAAATCCAGGGAAACAGAGCACATCCTCCAGCGTGTGACCCGGAAACAGATCTCAGCGTGCCATCTTGAAGGACATCTCAATTCCCAAAATGCACATCGAGGAGCGAGGACTGACGATCGAGGAGGCTTTCTGGAGGAGCTATAAGTGAGGATACATCGGTGTATCCTTTGTGTAAGTCTTTTCAGCTGCTGTGATGTTTACAAGAGGCGTGACAAGGAGCTGGACCAACCCATAGCCGGGGAAGGACACTGCAGTGTTCATGTTGTATTCATGCATTGTATTAGTTAAGCCTATTAAAAATAATCAAATGCGCGATCGAACTTTCTGCCCTTGTGTAGCGCCTCATTCCTTAATGTCATTTCACTTTGATATCACTGATGTTATTGTTGAATGTGATGTGTGGATGTAAAAATGAACATTAAATAGCGGCTAGATGAAGCGTCTCCCCAGTGACACTGAGCGCACACAGAGTCCAGTTTCATACAGTAAAACTGTTTGGAGTAAAGCAGCCATCCTCCTGATCAACCCTGAGCTCCATCAGAGTCTAAACGTGGACAGACGCTGAAAGTTTAATTATGTTTCCTCTGTTTCCTCTCTCTGTCCTGTCACGTTTATTACTGCAGGTTTTTTCTGTTTTGTCCCATGATATTTGCAGTAGGGGCTACAGTGGCATTACTGCACGGATGGAAAGCTGGTCTGCTGCTCTGACAGAGATCACTGCTCAAGCAGTGGACAGATGATGCAGCTGTGCAACAGGTCATATTTAATGGACGTCGTTTTGTAATGACGGCTATATGTTTTGTGAGTGACCAATCTGGGGATGAAGGCAGACCACAGCTGCAAACAACAGGCGCACTTGTACAGCAGCCTGTTAATTTGAAAACCAGTAGGGATGCAACACCGATCATAGAGGGTTTTGTTTCATAATGTTTCGTAATGTTTTTTTAGTTAGTTAATAATTCTAGAGATCTCCTTTATTACATTGTTTTCAGTCGTTTATGCAGCACCCACTTGCCCGTTTCCGTTGATTGAACTCTTGAACTTTTTGTTAAACTCTCTTTATTAATAATTTATTAATAAATAACTACTATAACAAAACCATCTGGATTATGTTGCTTCCCTTTCCCCTTCCGAGCTGGGTTGTAACAATCTGATGCTTTTTAGCAAGGGATTTGGTTATGTTTTTAAACAAATTCTAGTTTTTGCTTCCTTCAGGAAAAATGTCATCAAACATGTTTTTAACATGACACAATGTCTAAATACTCTCCAAAATAATTATTGTGGGAAGGTTTTTTCTTTCTAAAAATCCATAATCAAAACTATAACTCCTAGAAAGCAAGTCCTGTTCTGACATAAAGTCTTCTGTGAGATATCCAAAAAGCAATTTGATCTCATACTGAGCCACACCCTCAAGAAGATCATGCATTATATCAAATCAACAGTTATTGCAAACATGGAAGTACTTGGCATGTATCTTTTCTGCGTAGGATCACCGTAGGATTATCCTCAGTGTATACAGTTTAACAATCATTTGTCTCAAGCAAACAAAGGCGACAGAAATGACGGCTAGTAAATGACTCATTAAAACCAAGAATTGTATGCATCCTTAGATTATCTCCAGTAATCTGTGAGATTGTACCATATACCTGCTCATCAGAAAATGGAAGACTTAGTTTTTTCACATCATTTATCAATGGTTCCAGTACAACATCAAAACCATACTTGTGCAGATCTTGTATATGAAAAAGTGATACCAAATGAATGTTCATCAAAACTGAATTAAATTTTGAGGGTAAATTTCTTACAATAAAATAAAGACAGACAATTTTGTGAATTCCACGTTTGGAGCAAAGTGGATTGGCTGTTTCAAAGTTTATATATTATATTATATTATTACTTTTTCCTGTAAACAAAGGGTGTGTTTTAAAATAGCTGCCAACAAAAAAGTCATAAACTTCAGTGTTTCTAAAATCAGCACAGGCACATTAATCACAGATATGTTGGGGTCAGTTAGAAATAGAAATAGCAGTGTGCTTTCCTTGTGATCAGAGCACACTTCTTAGTTCCTCCAAATCTCCTTCAATTGAGGATACCAAACTGTTGGAAATCCCACTCTCCTGTAATTTGGCCACAATAGATGCACACATTTCTTTGGTTGAATCTTTAGTAAGTCCAGAATCATTGCTCTCAGAAGAAACACTGGAAGAGCTACATTGATTTGGGGGATTAAACTGGTCCTACAAAGCATGTGCCTGAGATGGAGTTGCAACTGGCTCACAAGATGAACACACAGAAGTTGAAATTGAGCAATTTGCTGAACATTGCTGTGAACGCTATTAAAGTGTTTCCGACAACCTACAATATGTTAGGAACTGATGCCTACAGCCTTGCTGAGCAACAGTTTGAATTTTGGTCCAAGATAGTAACCATGTTCAACTTTTAAATGTGAAATCAACTGCTGACTGCTGGGATACGGTTTCTGACACATGAAACTGGTCAGCATTGTTTTAGCCTCTTACTCACAGAATGTGAGTGCTACAAGCTGGTTAAGCAGTCAGGCTCTCGAGTCTCTAACTCTGGGTGACTCCTTCATTTTCATTTTATAAAGAAAAATTGACCTATGATTCCCGTCCTGTCCGCTCCCATTGACTTTTCATCCTCTCCCCTCTATGATAATTAGTAAAATTGACTCCCATCCCACAGGAATCCGATGACCCACATGATTACCAAATAAATGTCGGCCTCTAGTGCAGCCAGATGAAAATACACACTTCTACTAGGTTTTCTCTACCCACACAACAGTTTCTTACAGAAAGAGTAACATCAGAAAAGCTGTGGACCCTAGATACCTTAGATATTTAGGTATTTAAAATATGGTGGGTACTTTTTGGTCAGCTAGAAAGGGGAAGTGGGAAGTGAATAGATCCCTTGTGTTGTTTTATTTTAAAATACGGTACTATATTTACTAAATGAACATTTATTGTTCAGTGTCAAGATTAATGTTCATTTAACAGTGACAGACAGTGAGATTTTTACATTTGACATTTCAAGAGTACAAGCAATGAACAGTATCTAGTGAGCATAGTAACAATTATATACATTCAATGATAGATAAAAAGAAAGAAAATCAAATACCAATCATTCCCATTGAGACATCCCAGAGCCTAAATTGTTCTGTTCCATGAAGTCAGACATTGCCAACTCCATTGAAACTCACACTTTGTGATACATTGTTAAATAACTGAATACATACCGTATATAGTAAAAAAAACTAAAAACACAAATGAAGGATCAAAATGTAATACATCATTCTGGGATACAGTACAGTATAGTGTATGTCCCGTTAGATTCGCCACTGCTACTGTATAAATCACAGAGTTATAATAGGCTCAGGGTTTTCTACCTCTGCATTCTCTATCAGTTTATTGGTATCGACCACATCAGGCTGGGATCGTTCACTGTCAAAATACAGTGGATTGTCAAAGGCAGGTAAGAGACGGGGAGACTTCTTGTAGAGGAAGAATGCAGTGGCCATGAGCGTAGAAATCATAGTAATGATCAGCACAACTACCAAAGTTGTGTGAACACGATTGCGAGGATCCTGACCTCCATGAGGCTCTGGACAAAATTGACCAAACATTGTCATCATCAGTCAAAATAAAATTTTACTTGAAATATAAGTGATTGCATTTTTTGTTTTACTAGTAATTCTATTTCACTACATAGTTTTACAAATATTATTATTATCATTAAATAAAAATACTACACAGCTTAGGAGATGAAAAAAGGAATAACTTACCAACTTTTGATCCTGACTCTTTGGGCATTACTGTTGGGAAAAGAAGGGGAAATGCTCAGATATGTAATCTCTTTTAAGAAAGATAAATGTGTAATTTTATCAGCTCTTGCATCCAGATATAAGTTCACCTGGAGCGAAGGCTCTAGTGTTACTTTATTTAATATAAATCCCAAAAATTTATATAGCTCCTTGGCTTGTCTGATTGAGTCGAGAAAGATCAATTATTTTAGTTTTATTGTCCAATTACATTGTGTCTTTTAAAATCAGTTATTTCAAATGTACTGCCAGTATAATTGATACTGGCTTTTGGCCTTTATCCAATGTATTTAATGACCAGATTAACATGTAATATGGGATTTTGAATAAGAACATGTTGTGCATTTCCCTTCACTTGAATAGCAATGCATTTGTCCAATACCCACTAAAAAGGAAAACAAAAGATTTTTAGGAAGACCTTTAACAGTCTTGAGGATGCCTCTTTCTTTAGAAAATATTTGAACAAGCTAAATGTGTAAGAAGTGCTCATGAAAAGACCATATACTTAAACTACATGGATATAATGATCTTACCTTTGGGTGTTTCACAGATGTATGGTCTGTCATGCCATCTGCGACCTGTCCTCCAAGTTGCATCTGAGGTTCCGACCTCTCCATAGTCATTTTCAGGCTCATCTGGAGCCCAGTTGGTATAGTCCATCACTGTTTTGTCCAACCACATCCATGTCCCTAGGCCAAACAGAAATGCAGTGTATTACTATTTTCACTTTCATATTTTGGCAAATAACTGTTTGATATCATCATGTAGCTGTAATTTGCTGTAAGTGTGCTCTGGTGTGGTGGTGAAATGCTGAATTTGAGCTAAAAGTATTTTCTTAAATTAAGTCCTTTTTTTGGTTTAGTTTACTCTCATCGGCAGGAAAATTGATTGTATGACAAATTAGTTTCAATGTAAACGTGTGCAGATAAGTTGGCACACTGATGTGACATATTCCTGTAAATGGCTTCCAGTTATTCCACTGATCGACAGGTGGCGGTAATGGTGCAAATCAGCAAACATAGATGTAAACAAAGCAGGTTTCAATATGTTCTAAAAGTCAGATTTGCAAATGTTTTTTGAGGAAAGAAAATAAATTCAGCATGTTTGTTAGCATGCACACTACAATAAATGTAAATGTAACGGTTACAATAAGTTTACTAGAAAACTCATTTAGGGGCCACCTTAAAGTACATTTGTTATTGAAAAAAAATTTTCATTCTCGGGCAAAGAGTGTGATCATACCTTTATGAGTTTTATACAGGCCAATCCAGAAAGAGCTGTGGCTGTCTTGAAATATTTCAATATTGCTTTTGATGAATTGTTGCTCAGAAGGATCCTCAATGCTAGCCAGGATTCCACCTTCACAAAAAAAAAATAGTTGTGTTGCAACAATTACTAACCACATATTACTGGGTGCTCAATAAACTGCACAACATACACTCTACATTAGATAAATTATTAGGTAAAATTAACTAAATTTTATTTCAGTTTCTTACCATGCCTTACACAGCTACTAGCTGCATCTGCCCATTCAATTTCTTCTGTCACAAACAAATAACAATGACCCTTAAAAGGCAGCCAGGAGTAAGTCGGTTGGTACTCCACTTGTGTCTCTTCAGGGCAAATTCCGGGGAAGCTGGTTGACTCTGTTGGTGGCACATCTGTAAGTGACAGAGACAGTGATGAGTGCAGTGAATTTAAACCCGTTATATACTGGGGCTCTTTGTAATTACTAGCTCTGATTCGGATCCTGGATTAAGGCTGCAGTGTTGTATGCAAAGTACTAAGTGAATTGTCCTTTTTCCTTATTCACAAAGTCCGTGATAATTCATTTCTTTAATGGAAGACTCACCTCAAAGTGGGTATAAAGTAACTATATATATATATATATATATAATATAATGTGGGTGTATATGTGTGTATAGAATCTTTATATAACACACGAGTTTAAATTATATTATGGCTTGAAGTTCTACATAATTAAAGACATGGCCACTTTGAGTGACAGCTCTTATGTGGCTAGCACCTAGTTGGTTCCACAATCAGGCTTCATTCGGTTCGCCTCAGCTATATCTGTTTGCCTATTTTTGGACTTACAAGAGTCAGGCACTGCCAAGACAGCGACGGCCAGCTGCCAGAAGCCAATAGCAATCTATTGGTGACATCACAGACACTACGTCCATGTTTTATACCATCTGTGGTTGCAGCCTTGTTTTGCTACTGCCAACTGCAGCGTGCTTGCTCAATACTGGACCAATTTAAAAACAATGTTGTCCCAATAAGTCACATAGACAGGAAAATAGGGTCCAGGTTGGAAATGACCAAAGTTCCCTAACAAGCACAGTTTTCCAAAGACGTAAGCAAAATTTAATCACTGCAATATTTTCAGTATAATCACTTAAACCTACAGAGGTTGACACTTAGTATGACTAATGGACTATATTTACATATTTACATTGCCTGCTAAAGATGCATACCTGTAGACAGCATGCAAACACTGTTCATAGTCTGATTGCAGAAAGCAGTCCTCCATTTTCCATCCACATCCAGGTAAACACAAGGTTGGCCACTCACTGGTTCACCTTCAGCCCAGGTGGCAAAGTTCAGGTGCCAGCCATCAATAAACCTAAAATACCCGCCAGTCTGAAAGCAAGAATGGATCAAATTGAAAATATAAATTTTAATTCAGCATGCTGCTAAAAAGTTTCTTTTTATAAGTGTTACTTTGCCAAACAGATTAAAGGCATGCACATTTTTATCTATGACCCCTGGTTGTCATGGTTGCAGCTCCTGTACCTGTTCTTTGTTTAGTCCAATCCAAACAGGAGCTTTGAGATTCATAGTCAGCAGCTCGACATAAGCCTGTGTCCACTCATTTCGTAGGCTAGCCAGGTTGGCTTTATCACCTTCACATTGTTTCTTGGCATCGTCCCAGGTCAGATTTTTAGTCACAACCTTGATGCTGTCATTTCCCAGAGATACATAAATGTTAGGAACAGTAGGCTGTGGTTGAGGCTGGACATTTGGGTCTGTTGAGAGAAGAGAAATCACATGAGAGATGAAACCAGATTGTTTTCCCATTTTTACAGACATCATTATTGTCACAGGAACTGTAAGTACATTTTTTATGATTTTAGCCCATCATTGAAAAAAAAATACGTCTTTATATTACTGCTAACAATTTTCAAAACCATGTTTTGTATACTAAGAACACTCAACTATGGGGAGTGCATGACAATGTTTGGGCAGAACGGTGCTGTACACTAATGCAAGACGTACATACTGTACTGTGAAGATATTGCATGATACATCTTTAAGCCACAGACAATTTCCATATGAATGAACTCACCAAGATTTCGAAGACAGACAAATCCATTAGAGTCATTGCAGGACTTCATCAACCATTTACCAGTGCCAAGGGTAGGACTGCTGGTCATCACAACACAGTCTTCCTGGGGAAGGGCATTTGTAGTGGTTAGGATTTCAAAATCTTTTCTGTATGATATCACAGTTATCACAGTTTAAAACAAATGTTGACCGGTTTAAATTTGTATGCTCTAGTTCATGACACAAACTAAGTATATATGCAGTTGCAGTTGTTGATTCATTTATATATATATATATAAATTTTACCTCATTCCATCTTTGATAAAAGGTCCCCGGACGCCGTTTCTGTTTCTAAAGAGCAGAACAACATTTTTTATAACAAAATATAAACATACATAACAATTCAAACATTTTTATTTCAATTAAATAGTTGCCCAACACAAAGCTAAAAGCACTGTTTCACTGCTCTCTCTGGTTGAAAGTCATTTTGAACTCTGACCACATTGATGTGGTCAGAAGTTGACAGAAGTGATGTCACAGTGTAGTGACAACTACTGGAGTACACCTCTACATCACTTCAGCAACATGAGAAGTTAAACCACTGGAGGTCAGCAGAAACAGAAATCACAGGAGGTCATAAATTAAATTTTGTGTGTGTGTGTGTACTTACAGAATAGCCCCAGTTGGTGTATCGCCTAGCTTTCCCATCAGTCCAATAAAATCCATCTTGTTTTAAACTATTTAAGCCGATCCAAAGGTCTGCAGTTGTTGATTCAGCCATTTTGGTGATCAAAAATGCTGAAAACGTAGTTGAAAATTAAATAATTTTACAGGATTATTAGTAAATGAAATCTAAATTAGTTTGACATAACATCTTGACAAAAGGCCAGCTTTCTAGGTTTCCCCCTGAGATTTCTTATTCATTTTCCCCCCAAAATCCCATATTTTTGCTGTTGTTTCCAAGGTTGAGCATGAGTTGAGTTCATTTTCTCTATTTTACAAAATTGTGTATGATTGTGATCATTGTAAAAAAAATAATATATATATATATATATATATATATATATATATATATATATATATATATATATATATATATATATGCAGAAACAGTAGAACAAACCTTGCACACGCCTTGTGAGAATCGAGACTAAGTTGCCTCCCATGGTAATGCACTGGCTCCTTGCTTCTTCCCAGGTGGCCATCTGGTTACTAATAATACTGTAACACTACAGATGAGAAATTAAATAGTGATTTTTCACTCTACAACCAAACACTAGTTTTCTTTCATTAGGCTTTCATGCCATCTGATCTTAAAAAATGTCTGTTTATTTCTCTAAAACTTTCTCTAATTAACTCTTTCTTGTAGCCCTAAATCCTTGTCACATATATTTTGTTAAAGAGAACTTAGATAGATCAGTCTAGATCAGTCTCATATTCTCTTTTAAAGAACTTTTTATGTTACAGTAGACTGTATTTTACATCTTAGAATATAACCTTTTCTTAGTTTGTTATTTGTTTTCATTTGCATTTTTCACTTTAAAGTGTTATACTATGATAAATCTTTTTAATAAAATATTTTACCATCATGCCATTTATGCATGTAGGCTTTCCTAATCAAACAGTGAGCATTCTTTTTACCATAAAACACCAATACATGCAACACCTGTGTAAATTTGTGCGTGTGAAATGTAAAAACAGGACAAGTGGTGTGGCCACACTGTAATTCTGGAAGCTGATTCGTTCACCACTCAGTTAGCTGTTTTTAAAAACACACTGGGACAAATCCATTCAGTCCCAAAGGTTCTGAGAGCCACTGAAAAAATAACATAGCTCAGACCGTCCGCACATGACAAAGAATGACTAAAAGCTCAGGTGGTAGGGAAGCTCAACTGAAGCTCTTTAAGGTATGAAGGTTAACAATTATTTCTCACCTTTGAGTCAAATTGGGACCACTTGAGTGGGCAGCCACCTTTAGGTGGAACTGTTGGGGCGGCAGTGGTGTTGGCAAGCGGTGAGCTTCGTCGTTTACAAATGGACTGGTGCTCTTGGCCACAATTACAAGTACGCCAGAAGCCTGAAAGTATAGCAGAGATCCAATGAGTAACATTTCACCAGCTGCATTTTAAATTGATTTAGTTAGAGCAGCATCTTAATCTTATCCAGAGCATCTTATCTAGGCTTAATACTTTTTTAATTTTCTTAGATTACTCACCCATATAATAAGTCATAGTAACACAGTTCTCATCAAAGCTATTAGAATTTGGTTGATTTTCATCCCATCTTTGGATCCCCACTGGAGAACCATCCATCCACCTTAAAGCACACACAGTTAAGTTGAATTATAATATCACAATAATCACTTGATATTAGACATTTTTAATCCATCTGGTTGCCATTTTGCATAGTAAATAAACAGATGAAAAGTTTATAAAAAATGTAGCCAGACAAGAAAAAACAACATCGTGAAAATGAGTGGAATGAGTGTGTTGGGTGAATATTTGATGAGTCAGATGAAGATTAATGGCTGTAGTCAATTAGCAACAACAATGAATATTGTTTAAATAATTTTTACCTAACCAGGATGAAATAAAATGTACAAAACATCATATCCAAACAAATAAATCAATTACGCTTTTCAGTCTACCTGTCTTCCTACTGTAATGTAATAAATAAATAATCAGTAGGCCCAAGTGTTTTCTCTGTCCTCCTTCAAAACTGCAATTGACTGTAATGCATTTTATGGCATTCACTGATACTCACCAAAATGACCCATCAAGATCCACTGACAAACCTATATAATAGGACCCATACGTTCTGGATATCTGTGAATACACACACACACACACACACACACACACACACACACACACACACACACACAGAAATACACATTTTAAGCTTAAATACCTAAATTTTTAGTTAATAAACCATTTAAAAAATATATCCGTACCTGTTTCCATAAGAAGGTATTTTCATCTTTACTGCTGATAGATACCATATCACCATGCCTCTGCTGACAGAAGTGACGAGCATCATCCATGGGCATTGACAATCTGTTAATAAAATACTGATTCCCTCTCCACTCAAGCCAACCATCTGAAGTGGTGTTATAGTCTGCAAAGGTTTTAGAAACATATTGACAATTTATGCAATGTATTTTTGAGATTTTACAACTTGCACTCTTAATGAAAAGAGTAGTCAACATAAAAATGAACTTATTTTAAATGGGACAAACTAGAAATGTTAATATTACTATGCCAAGCGTCCAGTCGTTATTGGTCCAGTGTTAAATGTGACATGTGACTGAAGTTATACTCAGTCTAACCAGCCTCACTAGTTTCCCAATATGTTGCATTTTACTTTTTCGTCACCCTGGTTGTGTGTATGTGTGGTTGTGCAATGTTAACTTACCAACTCTAGTATCATTTGGAGGTGGCCTAGGAGTCACTCCTGAAAGCCCACAAACAATTGTCAATTTCTTGTAGAAAGAAAGCAAACAAACAAATGTGCCATTCTCCCCACTGTGTACTCTACTGTGGGACAATGCTGATGGGAAGCATGGCAGTTGCATAGGATTGATACTTTGATCACTCATGCTGTGAGTTACTATGGAGTAGCTGACAGTAGCAGTATCTAACAAATTACTTTTAATATACAGAGCTACCTACATACGTTCATGGTAATAACTGTGTTTGAGATTAGCAAAATGAGTTTGAATACGTACACAATATCATAAATATGCAAGACGTAGAGTACTTGGTCTCATTAGTCAGAAATATGATAGCCAAAATGAAAGTCTAAAGATAAAATGTTATAAAACTAAATCTAAAAAGTGTTTAACAGGATTTGGAGTCTTTTTTCTAAATAGTTCCTCACATTTAATACACTGCACAAAGACAATGATCTTAAACACACGGATTGGCAATATAGACCAGCAAATATATAGACCTGACCGGGAAAGTCAATCACCTGGTCTCTTTTCCTACTAAATGTGCATTTTGGTCTCCTTTTCTCCCACTGGATTATTAGATCATATGATTGACCATTGTGAAAGTTGCCCTTTCACACAAGTTTATCTTAAGTTTAACATAAGCCATCTTTCCTGGCTTAAATATCAGATCTGGCCAAACGAATCATTGTTGTAACATTGGATTATCTAGGTCTCATTATCTCTTAACCCCTGAAGTTGGAGATGTGTTTGTGATAAAGATATGGCTTGGGTGAAGCTGATGAAGCTGATGACCATGATGCTTCATGGGAGAAGGCAATCACTCCACCACTCAAGCTGGAACTAGGCATGAGAAAGCATGCATTCTCAAGTCTGTTTTTTCCCAGATTAAGGTTAAAAATCATTTCTCTTCCGAAGAGAAAAAGTTGAGCATTCAATACAAATTTTGTAAACTGTACCTGCGCGGATCTGACACAGCCAGTCATTGTAACTCTCGCAGTTCACATCGTTCCAAGACCCGTCCTCGTCCCAGTTATGCATTCTGAATTCGGCACAAGTTTCATCATTATTGAAATTGTTTGGCTCTCCTTCCTGCCAGTGCTGGAAGTTTAGCTGTCAACAAAAAGAAATGACAAGAATTACAAAAACATTTTTTGAAACATTGTATACATTAATAAAGAACAGGATTTAATGCTTTGGATTATCAAATTAGTTGTAAAAGGTAGAACACAGTTAACTAACCGGGGATCCATCACTCCATACATAACCAGTGCTCGGGTCAGGTAGATGAAGTCCAATCCAGGCTCTTCCATGTCTGCAGTACACATAATCATATAATCATATAATGGATATTATTGGCAGGGTCGGGGTATAAAAACAGTGGCGTCAAGTTGAACACAGTCTACCTGCGTGAGCTTAGAACAACGACTGATCTTGTAGCATTTGCAAACAAAAATACAGCGAGATCAGGCAAAAGGTTCCAACCAGAGGGTTCCAACTTTGTGCAGCCAGAGAAAAGCAACTGTGGTTGCTGGCAATGTGACATTGCGACGTTTTGCAGTGTCGGCAAAAGTCGGCAGGGGCGTAGGACTGGGGGCCTACGACTGAAGGACTTAAGCAGCAGGGGTTGTAGCCAATTATGTGGTCTGGTCGCTGCCACACAGACCACTGGTCGCTACCACTAGGGGCGCTAAAGACAGTGGTCTCTGCTACACAGACCACTGGTCGCTGCCTTGCTGCCCCACGAACCACTAGCTGCTGCCTTGCTGCCAGGCTGCCACACCGACCACTGGTCGCTACCACAGTCTCTAAGGGAAGGCTCCTTTCTGTTCCTTGTCACACAAACTGTGGCTGTATTAAAAAAGGTCAGTTTCAAGTTTTTATACAGTCTATGGTTCCAAAGTAGACCTAAAGTGACCTTAGATCATTTAAATTATCTCAACTGGCAGATGATACAATTTTTTTTTTTGTCTAATAGAGAGGAATGGATCAAAGCAATTAGATGTGTTGAGGAATTTTCTACTGTATCAGGCTTAAGAATGAACTTGAACAAATCTGTTTATTAGGCTATCACTTAAGGAATGTGAACTATCAGAAGTTAAAGATATCCCTGTGAAGAACCCAGTTACATACCTGGGTGTGATAAGAATGAAAAACTTTGCAATAACCTAAATTTCAGCCCTATGATTAAACAAATAATGAGAAAAGGTTCAACATGTGGTGGATGAGGCATTTTTCACTGAATGGTAGAGCTAATACTGAGGGAATATCCAGATCTATGTATCCTTATGACTGGAAATGGCTACTGAAATATACAAAGAATTAGATAAGATATTATTTAATTTCATTTGGAGGAACAAATGTCATTATTTAGGGAAAGACAACCTATGCAAAATAAAAAATTTAGGTCTGGAGGTTTTAAGTTTTGGAACCTTCCAAAGTTAAATGGCTAAATAAGTTGATAAAATGGCCTGGAAATGAATAGATAGTATTTTATGCGCATGATTGCCATTATTCAATTCAAAAACACCAAAGTATGAAGAAGACATCGCGAACCAGACTTAATCTTTTAATTTGGCGAGAGAGGGCATGAGACGAGGCTCCACAGTCTTGGGTTGCTGCCACACAGACCGATCACTGCTGCCACACCGATCACTGCTGCCACACTGGTTGTTGTGGTCGCTGCCACTAGGGGCGCTAAAGACGGTGGTCGCTGCCACACTGACCACTGGTTGCAGTTGGTTGAATCTATTATGCAATATATCTTTATCATAATTCTTTGTTAAATATACTATGTTATCGATTATGCCTACTCTTATTGTTGCACTATATATTGCGGTTTGTGTGGTTATAGCCTATCTACAGTAACAAATATATCTAGATCATAATACTTATACATAAATATAGCCTACTAATTTGATTAACTATATTCTTATTGTTAAAATCAGTCTAGCAACAAGTAACAAGTGGTCACCACACTTGTCACAGGTGACAACACTGGCCTTCTTCTTGTAGGCAAGAACCAAAGATAGAGATTTATTACTGCAGGTTAACCACACATCATCTAGATAGATGTATTAGCCTACTGTAGTTTGGCTACAACCACACAAACTGCAGTATACTGTACGCCTACAGTGCATCAATAAGATATAATAGAGTATATTTTACAAAGTATTGTGATATAGTAAGATGTACACACAAACACACACTTTCATTCACAGGTGATAACACAGGCGTTGTTATAGATAGATAGATGTAGGCTATTACTGTAGGTATAACCACACAAACTGCAATATATAGTGCAACAATAAGAGTAGGCATAATCGATAACATAGTATATTTAACAAAGAATTATGATAAAGATGCATTACAGTAGATATAACCAACTGCAACCAGTGGTCAGTGTGGCAGCGACCACCGTCTTTAGCGCCCCTAGTGGCAGCAACATCACACCGACCAGTGTGGCAGCAGTGTGGAGCCTCATCTCATGCCCACACGCACAAACACACACACACACAGCAGTCCACTACTTGCCCGTGATGTCCGTGATATTGCAACAAAGTTTGAGTTTCAATAGCGTGAAAAATGCCACCAAAGACTATTGCTCAAGGAGAGACGCAATTTCGCCCTTTATGGTAGGTATAATATTTAAGTGTTATTATTTTACGCACTGATGGCCGCCAACACAATAGCAAGCATATTATCATACGTAGCGCTGTACTAATTGGAGGATGAATCAAAAAGCCAATAATGCTAAACAAATAAGCAGCAGTCAATACAGAGTCTAATTCTAGATTCATGTTCGCTGGTCGCGGCCTTAACCTGTTTGTTCAAAACTGTGAGCACGATAGTGGCTGATGGTGGAGAAGTGGATCCTGTCAGTCATGCGGTGCGCAGCGTAAGGTAGTTTATTAGGAAAGTATGCTCATTTAAGTCTGTTTATCTTTTTAATGTAAATAATAAACAGATTTGTTCAAGTTCAATCTTAAGCCTGATACAGTAGAAAATTCCTCAACACATCTAATTGCTTTGATCCATTCCTCTCTATTAGGAAAAAAAAAATTGTATCATCTACCAGTGGAGATAATTTAAATGATCTAAGGTCACTTTAGGTCTACTTTGGAACCATAGACTGTATAAAAACTTGAAACTGACTTTTTTTAATACAGCCACAGTTTGTGTGACAAGGAACAGAAAGGAGCCTTCCCTTAGAGACTGTGGTAGCGACCAGTGGTCGGTGTGGCAGCCTGGCAGCAAGGCAGCAACCTGTGGTTCATGGGGCAACAACCACTATCTTTAGCGCCCCTAGTGGCAGCGACCAGTGGTCTGTGTGGCAGCGACCAGTATCTTAAGCGCCCCTAGTGGTAGTGACCAGTGGCCGGTGTGGCAGCAACCAGACCACAGAACTGGCTACAGCCCCCTCTCGACTGAAGTCAAACGCGCCTGAAAATACACTTGCCCAACCTTATTTTAGAATGCAGATGTTGTCGCCCTCTAGAGGCAAGACGTAGCTGAAGTGATGAGAACTACAACTAAGATGGTGAAGTTGAATCAGCCTTTGCAAAGAAGAGGGGCCAGCTGTGTGACGTTCACTGCTGGATTAATGCTTTCGATTTCAGTATATGAAAATACAAACATGGTGTGAAATATGTGCCTTCCAGTTGGAACTATTTTGAACCAACTTGACTGACAGGTAGGACTTCACTTGTTTAGGTGTTCTTCAAGCTGATCAACCATTCCTCAATAGCAGATTAAATATTGTCAATCTATTTTTGTGTTTTTATTTATTGACTGTATGAACAGTTTATTATTGTGTTCTGTGCCAGTGCCATTATGGTTGCCTGTATGTGCCTGTTTTTGCATTTTACCATCGTCTTACATATAGATGGATCTAATAAAATATGTATAACTATATTTAGTGCTGCAAACACTATATATTTTTTTACAGGTGTCTGGTGCCACAATTATAACTTGAAATTGTATTTAACCAGCTCATACCGTTTCACTAGTAGCTCAGTGGAGCTGTGGATGCTGAGCAGGTCTCCTCCGATGGCCCTGCAGTAATCTCTGGCCTCAAACCAGGTCTTCTCATTTGCTCTGGGTCCTGTAAAAAACTTGAACACAAGACAAGAAGTGAGAGTCTGATTTAAGTAGACTAGAATAGATATGTACAGAAGTAGAGTAAACAACTCTTATTTGAAGTTACTTTTTACTCTTTTAGCTCTGTTTCTTATCTGAACCAACTCTTGAGGGAAATATGCTTTGTAGCTGCTAAATTCTCCTCTATTTACCAGCTACTTGCTAACTTTGTCTGCCGTTTGGTGCTGGACAGGTAATGTACAGTGGACTTTTAGAGCTTCTCTGAAAACATCTGTCTGCTGCGCTTGAAAATGAATCAAACAAACAGCTAAACAAGAAGCTGAAACATGATAAAAAGCTTAGTAAAGCTGAGGGGAGCTGCAGATTCGGGTGATATTTCTCTGTAGAGTCATCACTACAAGCGACCTATTGGTCTGTCATGTTGTCACATTGTATTCTGATACTTTTTTTTTGGTAAAAAATATCGATTATAGCTGTTTAAAGATCTATATTTCAGGTTCAATCAGTGGGCTTGGAGCTTAAATTTGAGCCTAGCTGGTCATGTTTAATCTATCATGGTGCTTGTGATGCTGGGCAGCACGAGTGCCTCTTGTTTTCTTGGTATTAGCAGGTAACATGTTTTAAGTGTGTTTAGCTGAGGTTGATCTCTGGTTGTACCTTAGTGCAGACGTTTCTTGTTCCCACTCGAGTCCAGCCGTCCTCACACTGGGGAGGGGTTTGAGTTGGTGGTGCAACAGTCAAAACCGCCCCCTCTGCCAGGTGTTTGCAGATGTATTTCTCCTTATTGGTGCAGGGCAGCACATCCCAGAGGCCAGCTAAAACCCCAGTTGTCATGGCAACACAGCCCTGTTGGTAACCTTGAGTTGTTGAGGGGAAAAATAGTGAAATGTAAATTGTGGAGCTGAAAGTTATGTCCTCTTTTTTAAAGACAGAAATGCATCTTTCTCTTTACCTGGCATTTCAGCGTTCCAGTGAGTAAATCTCACTGAGTCTGTGTTGGTCCACACAAATTCATCAATGTTTTTCTGGTTTGAGAGGCCCAGCCAGAAGTATTTCTCTGGTCTCAACCCCACCAAGCTGACAAGGAATGCATTATCCACCCTGGAAATATTAGCACAAGTCCATAGATTATTTAGTCTTCTTGAATGTGAAATATATTGTATAGTACATGCACACACACAGTTAACATCACATTGCTAATAAAAACACAAAATGTTCTTACCCACTGGAAACATCTGCTAAGTAGGAGTCTGAGCTCTTGCAGTCGTCTTTAGCTTCATCAAACGTCTTTGTCTCTGTTCCGACAAAGTAGCAGTAGGAGCCATGCCTTTTCCAACCCTGTAGGAAAACAAGCAATGATTAGAACTGTTGTATTATTATTTTAAATTCTACATGTTGTTAATTTATCTGCAGGTCACCTGTAAATATTTTGAAAACAAATTAAATTGTATTATTAACCTAACCCTAACCCTTATTTCATGCTCAGCCTTCCGAATGACTGTGATATTGAACCAGTTACTTTTGAAAGTAAATTTTTGAGTTTTAATCATACACCCGGATTTGCCAGATGCTCATGAAGGCCAGATTACATGTAAATTTCACTCACAACTTTGCAGCCTATATCCACTTCTACTTCATCTCCCGTGGGTTCAGTGGCACTCTGCTTCATACAGATAAAGGCATGTTTCTCATCACACGAGCGATCCGCCCAGTTCCCTTTCTGCAAGAAAGAAACACTGTAAAACACTTGTAGAGTGAATGCATTAGATGGATAGACGACATACTCATATTCAGAATGTTGAGTATTTGTTAAGTAAAAGAGAAAGCAGAAAGCTGATTTGTACTTGATCTATTGACCATTGGTGTTGGACTTTTTTTTATATCTAGTTTTTTCCTGCCATCCAATGTGTGCTTTTTGCTATTTAATGACTGAAAAGGTCATTAGAGTAATAGTAAAGTAGTCAAGATCAATTGTACATTTAGTTACTACCTACAAACACTTTGGAAATAAGAAAACATAGATGAATCTGACAAAATGTTCTGAATTTGTTTGTACACCCAAGTTAAGATCACATCTGTGTATACAAATGTTTCATGAATGAGGAGCACAAATGTTTAAATTTTAGTTTTGCAGTTGAAGATTTGTTGCACAAATCTATAGGTGTTTTCAGAAGAATGGATACAACCAGACTGTTAGCTGACACTTCCACCGTGTCTAATTTGTTTAGATATACATATATGGATAAAACAACGATACCCTATATGTACCCCATCATATCCACATGATTTATCTCACCTCTCCCCTGATTAGAACACAGTCCTCTGAATCAGTGGAAATATCAGGTTCCCCATACTCCCAGCTGGTGAAACTGACAGTAGAGTGGTCACTCCAGTCAAACAGCCTCTCCGTCCTTATGTCATTCAGTCCAATCCAAAGCTCATCTGTAGATGCTGCAGACATGGACAGGGAAGACTGTACCTCAAAGTTCTAACTGATTACACAGTTAACATGCTCTATACACTGAAATGAATGGTTACTGAATGGTAATTATTGGTACCATTCAAACATTGGTGAACATTGACAGTTGTCCACATTAAATCTTTCAGCAGGTATTGTGGAGCCATTATGGAGAAACATATCGCTATAATGGATGTATTATATATTTATTTCTTATATTCTTCAAAAAAATATTTTTTTCCTATATATTACTTATGCAGGCCTCTAATTAAATAACAAACACACAAATAAATACATGAATTAATTTCTAATTTTGAGATTGTTCTTATTTAGGATACTTTGAACAGAATTAAATACATTTAATGAATATGGACATGGGGCTTGTAGTGATTTCAAGGTGAGAATATTACAACTTGACGTATGATTTCTTACTGGAGTAATAAGTAACCTTGATGATTAAAGGGGCAGTATGTAGTTTTAAGCGGCCACCAGCAGTGCAGTTTTTAGATAGACACATAGAGATACTCACTGGGAGAAAGCTTCACACAACATGCTGAAAACTGAGCTAAACTTCCACTGCAACAGTAATATTTTTATCAGCTTGAGGTTGAACTAATCCATGCTCGTTATCTGATAAAGTACAACATTTTGCCGATGTGATACTTGCCTGATTTTCAGTAACTAAAGTTATTTGTGTATCTTTCACTGGAGACTCAGCAATGTGAGCATAGCTAAATGTATAGGGTGATAATGAAACAGTTAGTGAGCTACACTGAATAGAATAAATGAGATTGTTGCTACACTTTAGATAGACCGCAGTAAATAATGTAAAATACTGTAGTGAATGGGTCTTCCACTGTGTTGTTGTCCTGCTCCGTTATTGTTTATTATGTGGTTCACGTAAGTTACAGCAACTGTGACAGTGGAGAAGCTGTGCACCTAAATATGGGTAAAACAACAGTAAGTGTAAATTGAACATTATGAAACAAGCAGATCTGTGCTAATGGTAAGTACTATCATGGTAAAAACAAATCTCTCCACATTTGCTTTGTACTTTTACATAATTTCTTGCAGGCTAAAATCAACACTTTGATACGATAGTGGTGGTACACAGGACAATGTGTGTAATGTGGATCGTGTTAGCTGGAGAAGTAATGTGGAAAGCCATACAACTGTAGTATTTTGCACCAGATAGCGTTAGCAACTGCTTGCTGTTAGCTGGTGAGCTAATGTTATCTAACTTGAGCCAACTAAAGCACAACATCACAATAATAGTTTCAAAAGCTTTGCAGTAATGTTAGTTTACTTGTCCAATATGATGAAAGCCAACTCTGTGTTGGTTTTATCAGTTTCAAAACAAAGCGGAGGTCTCTAAGAAACTCAAGCTTTTCCAATGTTGACTGTCTTTTCACCCGATATTGATTTGATTCTCATTTGGTCTGACAAGCTTCATCACATAAAACTTTATTGTTTTTTATTCTCATGTGGAGTTTATATTGGAGTTTGTGTTGTGTTGGGAGCTGGCCGTTTAATGGTGTTAGTGGACTGCATTTCGTTTGCTGCAGGTTACAGTCCGTAGACAAATAGACAGTAAAAAAGTGATTTACTGATAAGTGATTTCTCCTTGAAAAACTTCTTATGGCCCCTTTTTAAAAAAGTTCCTAAAACATCTGACTGTCTTTCTTAGACTTGCAGTCATGCTGACTGCAATTTAAAATGTTTACAGCTATTTTAAGTCTCAGCCTGCGTGTGTGTTCTCACTTCCTATTCAGACTTGTTTAGCTCTTTGGATTCTCGTATTGAATACAAAAAGAGATTACGTTTTTAAATCAGCTTACAGCAAAAACAGCGCAGTATCAGTCGTTTGAGAAGGTTGGACTATCTTCATTGTCGTCACGTACCGTATCCAAGTTGAGAGATGACAAAGCTTTGGTCCTCCACATTGCGGATGCTGACTAGGTCTCCTCCTTCTTTGCGGCACTCTCTCTGAGCACCAGACCATGTTTGAGGAGAACGCTGAAGGTGGAAGCAGTGGCCATTGTAGGGGATCCAGGGGTTTGAGCAAAATCCTGTCTCAACTGATGATGAAAAGATCAAAGATATTGCGGATTGAATGACTGACATCATACAGTGAATGTGTCATGTAAAAAAAACAATGCAATAGTCAAAGGAGGTAGATTAGAATAGAGTAGAATATTTTCCTGTACTTTGAGGAGGAGTTGGTGGAACCCCATCTTTGTAGCAGATGTACCCCAGTTTCTTGGTGCAGGATGAACTTTGCCAAGAGTGCTGCCCAGAAGAGTCAAGAAATGCACAATTGTGTCCCGGATTAGGAAGTGGATTTCCTAAAACAAGATGTTGATTTAGCTTAACATTACTTCTTACAAGTGGAGAATCATATACATGGTGTCCTTGCTAAAAGGTTCACATCAGTCAAAATCATGTACAGTAAAACACATATACTGCCATTTTACTATTCAGTTCAATTTTATATATAGCTCCATTTCATAACAGAAGTTATCTCAGTGGACTTTTCATATAGAGCAGGTCTAGACCCTACTCTTTGTAATATTATTACAAAGGAAATTGACAAAGACAGCCTTGTTTTCTTGTATCTAAAATCATTAGCTATCACAAGGCATGACATTTCATGTAAATCTGTACAATACATCCAATAAAACTGGATTTGAGGGAGAATTGATAGGATTTATCAAGAGATAGAATAGTTAGAATCACATGAAAGAAATACTAATTCTGATTGGCAGGATGAAAATATTCTATTTTTGGTTTGCTTTATTAAATAAATGTAAACCTGCATTAACAGTTTTCTTGGTGACTTGGGTGCAGTGGCAACAAGCTGTAAACACAAGTTAGTTTGTAAGTTAGTTGTCATCTAATAAATTATTGGCCAACTAATTTGACAATCAATTTATCGCTTTGAGTCCTTTTTTTAAAGAAAACCCGTCCAAATTCTCTGTAAACTGAAAATATTTGGGTTGTGGACAAAAGAAGACATTTGAGGACATCACTTTGGGCTTTGGGAAACACTGACCAACATTTTATCAGAATTTTATGGACCTAATAACTAATCAAATAACCGAGAAAACAGAATAATCAATAATGAAAATCCTTAGTTGCCGCCCTAGTGTGCAGTGGGTTTTTAGAGCTTTTTCTCTGAAAAGTCTTCTTGTAGCTTGAATTACCACCACTGAACCCTTGAAGCCTAGTAGTGCAAACTTACATCTGGGATTTGCGTAATATAGATATTTTCTCTCTCCCTTAATCACAGTAAACTTCTGTACAGCCTATAGCTCAGAAGTTATAGTGTTTTTGCTTAAGGGAACTCAAGAGCATTTTAAACCTTTTTGTTAGAGTGAAGACCTACCCGTGTCCCATCTCAGGTAACGGAGAGGCTTCGAATTTGACCACTGCCAGCCATGTTCTGGGTCCAGCACTAGCCCGATCCACAGTTTGTGTCTCCCTGATCTCAAAAGTGCTATGTGTTTGTGAGGGAGAGATAAAAAAGGAAAAGGACAGAGTAAAGAAATAGTTCCTCTTTTTTTCACATTGTTCCTTCTTTTCATTGCTTAATAACACGTCCACAAAAAGACAGAAATCAGAGTCAAACAAGCACAAAGAAATAAACCAAATGCATCAAAACACAAGGGTAGCAATATACTGCGTTGGGAAATCTTATAAGATTTATCATATCCCTAATCACTATCAGGCTGTTGTACCACGGCATGAATCAGTGTATCTAATAATGTGTGAAGTTATACTGAATAGAGTGAGAATTATTGGCAGGACTTGAGGACTGATTTGCACATTTTTAGATTTGCAGCAAAGATGTAAGTCTTCACATCACTATAAAACAAAATGGACTGCATAATATCTCCTCTGTATTCAAAGTCACTATGATCTTTGTTGTTGATTGTTGATCTTTGTTGTTGTATATTTTTATGTTGTCAGTTTATATATTTATATGTACACAATATTCTCTTCCGTTATGTTACTTCTGCACGGCACAGACCCAGAATAATGTATATATCTGCAACGTTGTTCTTCCATTCCATATTTATATATTTCCACATTTATTTAAGTCGATTCTTCTGATCTTTGACTCACTATTTAGGGAACTAAACAGTGGGTTGGTCTTAAAGTTTGGGAGCCCATGAAGTAACTAGTGTCTTAAAGGTTAAAGGAAACGCCCACTCTTGAAAGCTGTTTGTATTGTGGATTGATCTGTTACAGAGTTACAACCCTTGTTTCTATTATCCGGTGACTATTGTTATTTCAGCTGTTTGAAATGCAAATAAGCTAAATGCCACAATTTATAATTTCTAGAAATCAAGAGAGGCAATTGTGTCAGTGCAGAAACATGCCTTGTGTCATAGAAAACTCCCAAAACATGGAAAACTGCACTGTGCTCAAATTAAATCATCAATAATATCTTTATCTATCTTTAAAATATCTAAACACTTTGTATTTTTTTCAATGTAAAGTAAGGATTTTAATAAAAAGATTAAACATATCAAAAACATATAATTTTCTTCCTTAGAATGGATGCATTCATAACAAGATGATAATAAATCTGATGATCATTTAAAATTTTAATTTAAGAATAATGACATATAACATTTGTAAACCATGTGATAAAAGCACATTTTTTTGAAATTATGTACAAACTAACCCCTCTGTGTTGGGTCAGTATGTATCTGTGTCAGTATAAGCAAACATCCACTGGATGGCGACTTACCTGAGATATAAGCCTGCTCGTTGGGATCGCTGACACTGACCAGGTAGGCACCCTGCTGTTTGCAGCTGACTTCAGCCTGAGCCCAAGTCAGAGCTGACTGTGTGTTGATCTGGTAATACGCTCCTGTTACTTGGTTTTTCTCCCAGTGTTCTGTGGCTGTGCATTAATACAAAAATATGAAAATCTATTTTTTTTTGTCATTCAAACATTTCAATTTATCACTATAACCTAAATTTCTGCTCTCATACTCCATACTGTATTAAGCATGAACGATGTTGACTAAACTAGTGGTAGGTCCCTAATCAGGACAGAACTTGTAATATAGTCCAATGTGTGTTCTGAAACCAAATTAATATGCCTGAAGGTGCATGTAGTGCTGGCAAATCACTGTAGTGGGATTTAAATCTTAAATGCAATACTCACATGTAGTCGGGCAGTATCCCCACTGCTCATGTTCATATTTTGTTCCAACTGCACACCAAAGACGTTTCTTTGAGTTGTCAAACGTAGTGCAGTCTCCAAACCACCGGTCTTTGTACAGGAAGGGAAACATGCAGGTCTTACCAAATGCATTTCCTTCGATGGTATAAAGTTCTGAAAGAGGAAAAGGAGGTTCATCAAAAAAGTGAACTGTCTCAAACAAATTATTCTCCAAAGATCTCTAGGATCTAGGGCAGTTTCCTCATTAGTTTGTTTTATCTCTTCACTACTGATTTACTCCAGGCAAGCACAACTTAAATCTAGTGAGGAGGAACTTCATCATTTGACTTGGCATACTTCACCTGACACGTAGACTCAATAGGTTTTGTGATTACAATAGGTGGTTGATAAGTCCCGGGCAAAAATTAATAGTGGTCAGTTAACATCCTGCCCATCAGCAGCAGGGGCCTATGGTAGCCAAACCATATCTGACGTAAGCCACTTTAAAGGAAGAGTGCTCTCAACACAGTAGGGTATTTGCTCATGTATTGTGTTCTTCAGCCTTAGGTTTTCAATTTCTATTCACTCCAAAGCAAAGATTTTATACTGTACCTCTGTATGTTCTGGTGCAAGCACCACTGGATGTCCCTGTGATTGTGAGGTGGTTATTCGGCCCGACGGTTTTGGAGAGAGCAATTGATTCATCAGGTTTGATTTCGATGTACAGCTGCTGGCCTTTGAGGGCAAGCAGTGTCTCGTTCTTGCATTCCCACTTCTGGAGGTCGCTCTTGTCATCACAATCATAGAGGCTTACTTCAGCCCCCAGACTTTTGCCCTGCGCTCCCAGGCACTTTTTACTTGAGGTGACAAAAAGCCGATCACCGGTCGTCCAGCGCATGTCGAGGCAGCGAGATGACCTTTTCACCAAACAGAAACCAGTGGCCTTGTTTATAAGTGAGAATGGGGAATCTGCAGAGAAGAAAAAGCTGTTTCAATTATGTATTTCCAATTAAAATGTTTTTTTTTTTAAATTAATCTTATCTAAACAAATGTATGAAGCTTGCTGATAATTACATCAGTACCAAGACATAGTGACAGCTCACAGACTTACCTGTAACAGTACACTAACATACAGAATCTGTCACATAAGAAAGCTTGATAAATGCATACTGTACCATTTGCTGTTGAACATTGACATGTTGAGATGAATAGCACAAGGGCTGCTAAAGTTATCCTTAAGGGCAGCATTCTTCTGATAAGTCTCAGAGCAGCAGACATTGTCCATGCATTGCAAGCAGGAGACTTGTGAGCATGAACGTGAAAAGGAGGGAATCTTAATACCAATGACACAAGGTTTTTTTTCTTCTTTTCATTGAGAAAGTGTCATGTTTCAGATTGGCACATTTCAACATTTTGCTATTGGTAAAAAGGGGGGGTTGGGAGGGAAGTAGGGGCGACCTACACAAAAACACCAACACACACTTACTTGCTCATCCGGATGTCACTCTCCACAAATGGCAAAAAGTGGCCCCATTCACTTCCTGTTCTGGAAAAATAAATGATGCGTAAGAGATTTATGCTTAACATGACTCATCAGAGTCAATGTTCCCATCAAGCTTTCACCCTCGTAGACTTAGATGCACATTTCTGATGTCTGCCACTGGTGTCTGCAAGGACTCAGGACCTGCCCACTCTGACACTGGCAAGAGCTGACTTTTCATTTCACTTTGAAGTAAAAAAAAGAGAACAAAAAGAGAGAGAATAAACATTTAAAGAGAAGATACGGAAGATACGTTTGCAGGCTTATTGCAGCAAGCACTGTATAGTTCTCTGTTCAGTGATAGCACGATTATATATTATTATTTAGTTTCATCTGTGTTGATTACTTATGTATCATGGATTAATCTATCAATCTGTCTGATAAAATCCACATGATACCACATGATAATGTACTGTTATTGTATTACTTTAAGGAGCTACTGGGGCTTGATTAAGAAAGTGATGCATGGAAACACATTGCTCAGGAAATGAACAACTTCTGCACCAGTGCATGCTTTCATGAAAAAGGGGGCTAAAAGTCAGTAATTCACTCACAGTCTGCACTCTAGAAATGCTAGCTGATGATGATAGCTGTAAAGAGGCAGAAGTTATTAGAGCAGAGTGATATTGTACTGTTGCTGATAAGGAGAAAATCTTGTGCATCCAGAGTGTAGCAACACAATATCCTGTTTTGGGGCAGAGGCATTCAGATGTTGAGGTTTGTTCTCCCACTCTGCCTTAACATCTATCATAGCATTTGGTATTTTCACTTCCTCTTTGGTTATTCTCCTTTTTGGGGCTGAGGACTGTGCTGAAGTATGAACCTCAGTGACTGCAGTGATTGTTTATAAAAAGCTTGTAAGCAGGTCTGGTGGAGTTTTATATTGGTGTAGCTCCTTGTTTTAAGTTATTATTGCAAATAAACTCCAAACATAAGTGTCACTCCCAAGTTGGTCTAATAATAAAAATGGATATTAAATTACAGTAGCTACAATTGCTTAATCTTCACCGTGTTTACAAGGTGTCACAACCTGGTTAAGGATTGGACAAAAAGTGGACTGCTGTTGTCTTCAGAATGCCACAGATGTGTTCACCAGCTAAAAGCACTACCCACTTTCACTCACTTTCAAGCTCACTATTGGAGCTTGCTGTCAAAGCTTTATGTGCAAAATCTATAGCAACTAGATTCACCCCTAAAACTATAAAAAACAACCAATTAATTAATGAATTAATTAATTTATCAATACAAATGGAAAAAGACTGGAATATAGCTATTTCCCCCCTCCGAATGTATAATTCAAAATCTCTATTTTAACAAGTAGACAACCCGACACTTTAGGAGACTTGCCAAACACAAAATAATTACAAACTAATTGACAAAGCTCCACAGGGGGTAACAACTGCTTAAAACGGGGACAAATTACCACTTCACTTAACCAAAATGGTTAATCCAGGACCCAGAGACTCTCCTGGACGAGCTTCTAATTTGTCACATCCATGGACAAAAAAAATCTAATGCAACCAAACAAACCAAAATGGTGCAAACAATGGAAGGCAGTCTGTGTGTGTGTGTGTGTGTGTGTCTGTGTGTGACTTTTCTCCCTCTTTCCCATTAACTTAGTTATCACTGATTCTGCTCCTTTGGTCCATGGTTTCCTGACGATACAAAAACCTTTGCTCAGGCATTTTAATAGCCTGCTTTTTATGAGATGATGTCATTGTCAGTTTTATTGACCGGACGCCTGCAAACCGTGTGACCTGACACCTTTAAGAGAAGTTAATTTTACAGCTCCTGTAGAGGAAACAAACAGTTATTGAATGGACAGAAAAGTAGCAACCTTTGTTGTTGTGTCTTCCAAAGCTTCACAAGCACATTTAACCCAATGTTATAAACATTAGACATTTTCCTAACTCTTTAACCTGAACAGTTCAGGAGCATGCATACTGGTTTGTAGTGTTTTTTGGTCAAGACTATTCTAGGTTTTGAGCCCTTCAAAAGTCGTTGCTGTACTACTATACAACCCAGAGTTGTTTGTTCGTTGATCAACAAAGTTAAAATGAATTGCTGTTTCTCTGACTGTTTTGCAGAATAAGCAACTTGTTGACCTCGCACACTGAAACTAGAACGTGGAGTATCTAATTTTCCTGGTATTTTTTATCTCCCAGTTGGAAAGTCAGATAAGACCCAGTAAAGCTTGGCCATTATCACATATTTACTCCACAGAGTAAAGGACTCATTTGACTTCATTACAGAAATGAGAGCTTCCCCACCTTAGTGTTAATATAAATATTTGTGGTAAATTCATAAGATACTTTTAGGCAGTGCAATATGTTTGAATTTACAAAAAAGTCTAATTTTTATGAGAATAAAATCCAAAGTGATTCTCCTCTGTACACTTTGAAATAATATTCTCTTCATCATGAGTTTGATGCTTATTGAGTGAAGGTCAAAGTTTGTCCATATATAAATATTTCCCAACACAAAGGCTACAAAAATCTGCTTCTGTACTGTCATGGAGCATCTACAGTATATAACATTAGATAGTTATAGGGCTAGAGCTCTGCTTTGTTAAATTAACAGAAATGAGCTATGCAATGAGAGTCCTAAAGTCAAACGACAGAAATGTAATGCAGGTTACTGATTAGACTCTGGACTTTAGGCAAGAGTTTACCGATAAGGCCTCACGTCCTTAGCTCATTTGTTGTAATAAAAGTTGCACTCCAAACTGTTAATCAGAGGATATGCTGATGTAGTGATGATGCTTTAAGCATATTTATGTTTCTTTGGATTTTCTTGCCATGTGTCATTTTTCTCCAGACATGAAGCAAGTATTTGTTCTGCTGCCAGGTAAGTATACCTCATAGCTAAATATTATGCACCTTTCTGTATCACTGTTTAAGGTAGAGTACATGATTTTATGTGCATACTGGAGTGCAAAGATGACAGTTTTCACTCAGATAAACTACAGAATGACAAGTTGTGCAATGTCAGTGGTGATGGAAAACGGGCAGGTGATTGTGGAATGTCTATACACCGTCTGTGTTATCTGGCAGCTTTGAGATGTTTTAGCAATGAAAAAGAAAGATTGGCCAAAAAATAATATCCCAAACCACAATCCAAATTTCAATATTTTTTGAAATACCCTGTGGACTATAGCCAGAATTGAAATCTCCTGGAAATTTCTCCATTTGCGCCACTAAAAATTGTGATTAAAACCTGAGTTTAAGCTGAAGTTGAAGCTATGAACAGAAGCAAAAAGAACATATCGTAAGACTTAAATTAATAGCCCGATTGAACTCAACCTGCCTATATTTGGGACAGGTTTCTAAATTGGGCAGGCCATTAATTCCTTTCCCACAAAACTCTTGCCCAGCAAATGTGGGAAAAAGGCTACAATCAAATTTATGAAGTTTATTTCAACTAGTATGAATGTTGTATCACATTTAGAGAGAGTGAAGGAGAGAGAGAGAGAGGGTTGACTACCTTATAAATTTTGAAAGCCAAAGTTTAGCATTGTAATTTCACTTACTTCACCTACTTTATTTAAATAATTTTTATGAAAAACGTTTTGATTGTTTTGATCAGTGGACCCTTACAGCCTAAGGGAATATAAATAATTGAGGAACAGACACACATATTCTGACTTTATGACCGCTTAAAAGGTAGAGAGTCACTGCTTGTTTTCCTGTCTCTCTTGTTTATTATGCCTGTAAATCTGAGTCAATAATACTTTGGTGCAAATTGTTTCCATAAAAATGAATTGAACGATTAAATTGTGGATGCTAGTCCTATACTGCAATCTCTGCCATTCACCTGAAAAGTAGAGTGTAGACGCCTTAGATCATCATCTTGATCTAAAATCGTCCGATTGCCAACCGTTACCGTAATGGAATCCAAAGATTCTTTGTCTCTTTGTAATGAAACACTCTTTACAGTATTGCTGGTCATTGTGTCTTCTGATGGTGAGTTCAATTGTACATCTGGAGAACATCTTTCTGCTGGACGTGTTTGTGATTTTAAGAAGGACTGTGAAGATGGCTCGGACGAGGAGTTTTGTGGTATGCTTACAGTTCAGGAAAATATTTTCAACTCAGGTCTAATTTAAGTTCTTTTCATTAAGTCAGCAAAGAACATTATCACTTAACAATTTTAACTTGGAATTTAGTATTTGTGAAGGTATGACATGTCTTTTAAATGCACAAAAAAATAGTTCAATAACACAGAATAAACAACATGACACCGGGAACAAGAAAGCTTTGAGGTTATTTAATAAAATGTGTCTGTCTCCCATTTATTCACTGTGTTGCCCCCTCCTTGTTAAGGCTCATGTGACTTTGAGCATCATGCCTGTGGTTGGTATGACACCAGTGATGATATGTCCTACCACTGGAGATGGCAGGTGGCAAACATCACCTCAATACCTGGACTGGACCATACCACAGGAAGTCCCTTGGGTAAATATTAACCTACTGTCATGTTCCATTCTTGTCATTACTTGGTTGATAATTAATTTACAGTGACATTTTAAATCTGTGATAAAAAATGTTTGGTTATATTTAGCCTTTGACAATCATCTTATTATTGGATATTTGTCTGCTGCATACAGGACATGTCATGCATATAGATGGAAAACAAGACGGTAGCATATTTTCAACGGCTAGATTGGAGTTGTCTGTAGACAACCTCGCAGCTCTGGGATGCGAGATCAGGTACTATAAATACTCTGTCCAGATTTCTTTTGTTAAGATATGTGTTTTAATTAGATATGTCCTTGACTGAGGGTGCATTATAAAATTATTTCACTACCTTCTGCGAGCTGTTGCCTGTTTTTGTAATTTGACTGTCAATGTGTTTCAGCTTCTGGTACCATATTTATGATAAGTCATCGTACTCGTCATCAACCCTTAAGCTAAGAATGGTCAGAGGCAGAACTGTGCAAGACTTGGTTGAGATTTCTAAAAGTACGACAGACAGTTGGGGGAATGCCACAGTCTTCATCGGTAATCAGCCGGGAGGATACAAGGTAAGTGAAATACCCAGTATGTATAGTACAGACATAGTAATACATTTAAATGTATTTTCTTGAGCAGGGGTTTTCATATTGTCAGGCAAGGGGACGTGGAGGGAGAGAAGTGAGACAAAGATACAGTGTGAGGTGAAAGAGACAGGTGCATGAAAGTAAAGTTAGGTTTTAAAGTTTGGCCTGCAACAGTTGGAGCAGCAGCAGTGACACACAGCTCATTGAGGCCATCAAGGTACTTTTAAAATCCGTAGCACTCAATTGCCACAACTTGCTTAAAAAATGTTACTCCTTCATAGAGTCATACAGTAACTCAGTCAAATATGAGCACAAAGATACAATACAGTTCGCAAATTTTTTGATTCAGTGTGACCCACACTTTTGTTCAATATTATTCACCGATAAATAAACTTGCAAATAAACACCCATAAATCTGCTTAGAAATCAAAGGGGAAAAAAGACTCTTCTTACCACTGCAGAGCTTGCCTGAGCATTTTTAAGTTTTCTTCAGTGCCAAATTAACTTCTAATAGGTTTAGCATATTTCAATTGTGCCAATTAATTAATTCTCTGAATCCATGACAACATTATATGTCCTCTTTACACCCCCAAAGCATTATGGATAGGCCTATTGTAGATTCAAAATCCAGGTATGACCCTAGGTTTTTAATAGCTTTACTATTCTACATATTTTGTATCTGTATATGACTTTAATTTAATTTAGATTCACGGTGTAGGCGTTTTTTATTTCTTGATCTTTATTGTTCCTGTTTCCTATATATTAACTACTAATTTCTCCCTGGGGCATCAATAAAGCACTTTAGTACATAATCCTAAATATATTTTGTTGCCATAAACTGCCAAACAGCAAACCTGTGCCTGGTAATATTCAGAAATCGGATGTACTGGTTGGTTTCTAGGGTTAAAGGACATTTCATGTAGGTATAGTGTGTTGGCAGCTTTGTAGCTTAGGCTACACAATACAAAGGATTAGAAAATATATAAGGTATGTTTTGTATGTAGTCAGTGCAGCCATACTCAAGACAAATTTGATTATTTCATCTTGTTACACCATAAGGTTGAATGTATTGTAGATTTTCTGAACAAATGTAGAATAAACCACTTCTCTTTCTACAGCTGCAGTTTTTATTCAGCCCTCCAATTTCATCAGAAGCAGACGTTATGCTGGATGATATCAGCTTTGACAACTGTGGAGAGGGAGATGTCCCTGCAGGGTCAGACCAACTCTCGTGTGATTTTCAAAAAGACACCTGTTCTTGGTACCATGACTACACTGCCAGCCTTTTGTGGAAAAGGAGTAATGGGAAATATAATGAAGGCCCAACTGGGAATGGTGAATATCCTATTGACAGTACACTAGAATTTTGTTTTAGCAATGATTTTATAAATAAACTGAAATAATAAAGCCCTCAAATCTTATTTTCCTTTAGTGCTTACAATATTAGATTACCACAGTCCAGTTAGTGATCCTGGAACTTTAAGGGTGCTAAAGGTTTAGGGGCCCAAGGCCTGATACAATAAACAAAATACAGAGAAGTAAAAACAAACTACAGCTAATAATTGCAACCATTCATAAAATTTATTAAAACTATGAAGATATCAGATAGAAGTGAATATTCAGTCATATAGTTTCCTTAAAAATGTAATCACATTTTTGATTCTCTAATACTAAATACTATTGACAAAATATTTTTGTTTTCATATATATGATTTAATTTTGTAAGCACACTGAGTACTTGATAATTTTTGCTCTTTTTTCTTCCTCTGCAGGCTACTACATGCTCATAAATACTGAGCTCAAACCACATAATTCATCAACAGCCAGACTCATCAGCTTCCCTCGACCTGCAGGTCAAGTCATATGTGTGAGCTTCTTGTACCACATATTTGGCAGCAGCATTGGTACGTGCATCACTGTTCAGTACACTTCCAAACACAATTAATTCCACAGGTATATACAAAAAAAAAATGCTACTTTTCGGCACTTTTTTAAGATCCATATAATTCTGATTCATTCTAACTACAGTTACATAAACATCCATTTCTCTAATTCACAACTTATGTTGATATTCTCTTACTATCAGGTTCATTGAAGTTTATTGCAAAGCGTTCTGGTGAAGCAGAGACGGTTGTATGGATGAGAAGTGGCACCCAGGGAAACAAATGGAGATTTGCAGATCTTGCCTTCAACAGTGACAAACCAATACAGGTATTATTTTTGTGTATATTCCTCTGCTGATCATAAGATTGAAGGATATATTAGAGGATTTTTTTAGAATGAGAAGACATCTTATTTCCTGTGAAGAGCAAATAAAGAGCAGTTATCACAACATGTAGAAAGATGACCAAGAATGTGACTTCAAACTAGTATTACTTTTATCAAATACAAGTCTCTTATTTTTGTTTCTTCCTCAGTGTTTTTTACAACAAAAATTACCAATTTCTTTCTATTCCTATTGAAGTCTAATAATAACATTACATTTTTATAATTTACTCATTTAGCTGATGCTTTTATCCAAAGCGACTTACAATTGCTTTATACGTCAGAGGCCGCACGCTTTTGGAGCAACTAGGGTCTAAGTGTCTAATAACCTAGTAACAGGTTAGTTTCATTCAGGGCTAGTATTTCACAGTTTGTTGGGTTAGCTCAGTTTGTAGAGCGTAGGACTTCAATCAAGGATTGCAGGTTTGACTCCTGCTCTCAAAAACTCTTTTTTCTTCTTTTGTTTGTTTTATATTATCCTCTCCAACACAGTTGTTAGGAAGAGATTCAGGGAAATCCAATCACACATTTCCCAACGGCTATTTCAAAGTTTCCGAAATAGCCGTCAGGAAATGTGTAACGTTAAATGGATTCCCCTGAATTAGAAGCACAGGAATTTCCTCTGCCTGGAAATGAATCAATGGTTGATGGATGTGGACCTACCTCCAGTCTCTTCATAAGAACTTTGTTGAAGAGGCTTCTGAAAAAGATACAAAAGAAAAAAATGTTGGGCTTCCGTGTGGATCAAACCCACAACTCCTGTGTATGCATGCATCCTATGCTCTACCAACCCCACCTCAGATAACCAGTGACACATGGTGAAATTACCATTAAACCATTGTGTTAAACTACTGTTTCATTATCTCGAGAAAACTATCCCGTTATCACAGGAAAACGGAGTTAAAGAATGTTTGATTCAATGGCCGCTTAGGGCTTCCGTACATGACAACAATACAAGAATATATTTTAATAGGCCTACTTTAAAAAAAAAAATTTAAACCCCAGTAGCAAACATATCGGTTATTTTCACGCTTTGGTGGCATTTTGTATGAAGATTTTTATTTATTTTTTGGCCCACAACCATAGACTGTATATAAAACAGGACACAGGATGTAATATGACACAGGACAGTTAAAGACAGAGCTACACTTTCTAACCTCATGCCCCAAATACAAAACACTAAGACAAAAACACTTTGCAAACATTTCCCAAATACACCCCGAATTCAAATTCATATCAGACTCACAGAAACTCTCCTATATACTGGGAGAAATGCCCAAATGTCAAATAATTGCTGCAAAATATGTCTCCTCGTTCCACGAAGTGAGGACAACCAGTGGAAACTCAGACTGATAAATAATTGTACAAATTTTCAAATTATTATTATTTTGATTGCTTGATATTTTAGTAATTTTGTTTTTACATTTGATGCTAACTTCTTTTTTTATTATTATTATTATTTTTTTCAATTAATTAATTTTTTTGTCTATTAATGCACACACACACATTTACGGTATTATCTATTTATGTAAATGTTTTATATATATATATTTTTAACACTCACACATGCTTACTGTTTCATTTATTCATTTTATTTTAATTTTTTTTTAACACACACACACATGCTTACTGTTTTATTTATTTATCTTATTTTGATTATATTTAAAAAAAAATTTATCACACACACAAACACGCATACTGTTTTATTTATTTATTTTATTTTTATTTTTTATATATTTTAATTTTTCTAACACAAACACACACACGCTTTAATTACTTTACGCTTTAATTACTTGTTTAATGAAATGTATGGGGTTGATTGTTTATATGTAGTTTGTATGATGCTTTGGCAAAATTGTTGTTACACATTCATGCCAATAAAGCTAATTTGAATTGAATTGAATTGAATTATAACACAAGAAACAGCTCAAGCCGTGGGGGAGGGAGTGGGGGCTAGTAAGGGATGTGATTGGATGAAAATGAATGAAAAATGGAAATAAAATTACCCAATGGGCCGCTGTCCACGCCTTATGGGCCAATCATTTGCCCATTTTTAGTTATGTAAATAAATAATTTACCTTACACCGGCCCCAAAAGTTCATCGGCCCACCAGGCCTTTGTTCGGTATGCCGGATTACCAGTCCACCCCTGGCTTCAATGCACTTTCGATAAATATTTTTTCTTATTGACCTTTTAAAACAGTAGCTCAAATAAATATGTTTCATGACAAATTTAAACTCTTTGTCCTCTTGAAACCCACACTTCAAATAATTTGTGACATTCTCCAGTTTATTATAGAAGCTGTGGTAGATGGAAAGCAAGGCAGCATAGCCATTGATGACATAATGGTGTCCAGCAGTGAGAATGGCACTTGTCCGGCTGAGAGAGAGTGCACCTTCCAGGGCTCCCTGTGTGGTCTGCTGCCCCAACCGTCAGCAAACTTCACCTGGAGCCGGATCACTGGGGCGTCCCAACCAGCCAACTCTTCAGGCCCCGCCACAGATCACACTCTGGGGACAGAGCAAGGTCAGCAAGTCTTTGAGATGCAGCCTCAGCTGGCTCGTCTTTTTTTGCCTATAGATATATCTCGTGTCGGCCTTTGATGTTTGCTCAGACTTTGTGTTCGTCCAAACAAGGAAAGTGGGGAGGAGGGGGATTGAGTTGACTATAAAATGGGCTCTATTTGTCCATCTGTCAAAGTCACCACCAGTCTGAATTTGGCTTGAATGTTAAAACCTGCAAAACATATATTACATTAATTGGTATTGTAAGGATCCTATTTTTTTTAAAGGTCAGTACTTCCACTTAAATGTGATATCAAAGAAAATAGACTGAGGAAAGACTGAGGATTGTTTATGAACAAGATGAATTAAGTATTATTTTAGTATTAAAAAGTTTCCTGATGATAATGCATTGGAATAAATTATCAATTTATTCTGGTAGATACATTTGTGTGATCCCTTGCTGTATAAACCAGTTTACACACAAACGTACATGTTTGCACAAACACACACACTCAAATCCAAAGCAGCATGTCCGTAACTCCTCCGTACTGTATGTGTAGGTTATTATCTGAGTGCCCAGTTGTGGCGTCACCCTATGGGGTCCAGAGGCGCAGTGATGACTGCAGTGATGGAGCCCACCGCTCCTGGCGGGGAATGCCTCATGTTCTGGTACTACATGGAGGGAAGTGGAGTGGGTGAACTCAGTGTTTACCTTCAAACCCCAGACAGCCAGAGACGCTCCACCGAGCTCTGGACTAGAAGGGGAGATCAGGGGAAGCACTGGAGGCACGGAAGATTGACCCTTGTCAGTCCCAACACCCCGTATCAGGTACCTGGTGATTAGGCATCAGAAAATGGTTGGTGAATAAATTATTGCCAGATCAGTGAACACTTGGACTAGCATCTTAAAACTGTGCAAGCTTTACACATTTAGTTGTCCTTCTCTTTACTTTCCTCCTTCTGTAACAGCTGCTTTGAAAAGTTGGAAATTCTGTGCTGCATTTTTAACAGAATCCAACAGCTGTGAATAATCCCTTGAGATGTACCATCACCACACATGCATATGTCTTCTTTTTTTTAGTTTACAGGGTTTTTTTTTACAGTGTAATTTAGGCAGTGACATAAAACATTACAGTGTAATCACAATGATATGCAAGGAATAGTTCACATTCTTTCAAGTCTATCTTAAAACAATACTCACATGCCCATATGTACATTGAATTACTTTGGTCGCTTTAATGCCTTTATTTTTTTTTGTTTTTTCTTATAAGACTCTGATGCCACACATCTTATTGCTCTCCGGATCGCTGTTGTAGATACCATTCAAATAATGTATTTACACAGTATTTTAATGTGTGTGTGTGTGCAACACTTGTTTTTGCCCCCATTCATCATGAGCTGAAAATGATCTTTGAATTCAGCTCATGATGAAATGATGAATGATGGGGGCAAAAACAAAAGATGTCTCCAGTAACCATTACAATGGGAGAGTCCTGATCATGAAGGATCCCCAGAAGGGAACAATCCCATCCAACTACCAGCCAATAAAACTGCCTCTGCACAATATGGAAGCTCCTGTTAGGCATCATAGTGGCCAAGATGAGTAGATACATGTCTCAATAGATAGACAGGGCCCAGAAGGGAATTGGCAGTAATACCACGGGAGCCAAGCACCAGCTACTGGTCAATAGAGCAGTCACTCAAAACCAGGCAGACCAACATGTGCATGTGCCTGGATTGACTACATGAAAGCCTACGAGTCAATGCCACATTGATGAATACTGGAATGCTTGGAAATGTACAAGATCAACAGGACACGATAGTTTTCGTCAAGAGCTCAATGGGGCTGTGGAAAACAAGTCTGGAAGCCAATTCAAAGCCAATTGCACAAGTCACCATCAAGTCCAGCATATACCAAGGTGATTCACTACTAATATAGGTCTTAACCCCCTCAGCCAGATCATCAAAAATTCTGAACAACCATCAGTCACCTCCTCTACATGGATGACATCAAGCTGTATGCCAGGAATGAGTGAGATAGAAGGAAAACTCAGAACCGAAGGGGTTGAACTACAAATACCTTAGGATCTCGCAGGCAAACGGAAACTGTGAAGAGGCAGCAACGAAGTCTCCCACAGCCAAATACCTACACAGAGTAAGGCAGGTCCTGAAAAGTCAGCTGAATGGGAAGAACAAAATCTGGATTATCAACATATACGCCCTGCCAGTTTTCAGATACCCCGGTGGTATAACAAACGAGCCAAAGGAGGAGATAGGGGCCACTGATATCAAGACAAGAAAGCTCCTCACAATACATGGTGTTTACCCCAAATCAAGCATCCTAGAGACTGTACACTAAACGAAATTATGGAGGTCAAGGCTATTGAGTATCAAAACTGCTGTCCAGGATGAAACAACAAAGATCCTGGAGTACATTGGAAAGATGGACCCAAAAGATGAATGGCTAAGTGTACCTCTGGCAGCAAAAACCCAAGGATGATGACAAGGAGGAGGATGAACCTCTATGGAGAGACAAGCAGCTGACAACATCAGCAACATCAATAAGAAGGAACACAACAAGCTCAAAAAATACCAAGGGCTGAAAGATGAGCCGGAAAAGATGTAGGTGGTAATCAGAGCACTGGGGTTGTGACCCACAGTCTGGGAGTGTCTCTAGCAGATTAAACATACAGGTAAAACATATGAAGTCTTTGTCCAGAAGAGTGCAGTCATAAGAACAGCTAAGACACTGCACAAAACCCTCAAACTCACAGCCCTCTTCAAGAGGAATGAGTGAAGAGAGTGTGTTTTTTTTTTTTATGATCAGTTAACAATAAATAAGTAAAACTAAATAAGACTATAATGCTGGAAAATACCAACAGCAATGAAATTGCTTTAGAAATGGATATCTTTGCTGTAGATATGGATGAGAGGACTCATTATAGCACTTTATAACTCTTTTAACGCACATATGGGCATGTGAGCATTGCTTTAAGACGTTTAATAGTGCATGTACAGCATGTGTAGATTCTCACATTCAACCTTTTCAGCAGAGACTCTAGTTTGAGAGAAGTCTGCACTTCCTCAGTAAATACATGTATACAATAATGAATAAACACAGTAACGGAAAATGTCCTATAAATTCAAATCCATTTGTCGTTCTGGGTGACAGGTGATTTTTGAGGCGGTGGTCGGGGATGGACCGAGGAGAGATATCGCCATTGACGACCTCATTGTCCTTAATGACGCATGTCCCCCACCAGGTTGTGAACTTACTTTAAAGTTAAAACAGAAAATGGACGAAAGATGAAAATTAATGTATGTGGGTTTGTGGTTGGGTAGTTATAATTTGTGCATGCATGTATGTATGGTTGCATAATTCATGCTTATTTGTGTTATTCTTTGCAGGTTTTTGTGACTTTGAAATGGACTTCTGTGGTTGGGTGAACAGTCCTCCAGCAGAGACTGGAGTGGACTGGGACTGGCTGTCAGGTGAAAGTGGCGGTAATATATTTATTCCAAAAAAGGACCACTCCACAAATTCTGCTTTGGGTAAGTCACCCACATATACTTTAAGTAATGGCATCATAATGAGTGTAGCATTTTAGGCTGTATTTCATCTGATCTACCACTCAAAACAAGTAACTGCGTTCAAGATCTGAGCTCGCAAACTATTAACTTTTATGCTTTCAAAATGTGAAATTTTCGGTGACAGAAATATTCATGGTGTAAAATAGGCTAAAACATTGTAATAACGTTACACTTCCCACCTGGTTGCAGTAACGTTGTCTGTTATCACCTACTCCAATGGTGGCCTTGCCTTTTGCAAGGTTCATGGTGATGGAGGATCGCATCAGTCATTTAGCCAATTGATGTATATACTACTAGATGTCCAAATTAAAAATGTTCATGTATATGAGAGAGAAGTCAGTTTCTTCTGGGTCATTGTGCTGCTGAAGATTTTGGAATGACAAGATTTCCCAATTCTTTTTGCTCTCTGATTCTGCGCTCCGTGTATCAGAATCTCTGCAGACAGGAAATGAGGCACACATAGATAGTTGTGTGTCCAGTGATTATTACTAAAATGTTTCAGTGATACCTCATTTATCAATAATGAGAAATACTTTTATACTTTTTACATTTACTTTTTCAGTTCAGTATGCTATGCATTGGTAAGCTATAGATTTCATTTAAAGGCATATTAACTATGTATCTTTTAAACAATTTTATGACTTCCTTGATTTGTGGGACATGTCAGTTAGTTTTATTTACAAATAAATAAGTTTGAATCAAGTTGTAATTCCAAATCAAAAAATGTCCAGCTCTTCTTTTGTCCCTTGTGTGTGCATTTTTGGTGGGTGTATTAAGCTAAAGCTTCTCCCTTTAATCTACTGCAGCTGCAGTTGTGCCTTTTTGCCTAATTTGATTGATGGTGAAAGTGATTTTAATGCAGTAAGAAACTGGAAAACAGTGATTTCCTCATTTCTCCAACCCCCCGGCAGGACTCACTATATCTAAAATCCTGGCTACCGCCGTGAAGGAGGACTATTGATTTTGTCCCCCGTCACTGAATACTGAAATTGCATAAGAAGGAGCTCTCTGGCTGGTATGAACAGGAGGAGTCATTGTAGCAAGCGAAACCTTTTTCAATGTTCATTTGGGCACCTGAATATTTTTTGTGACATACTTGAAAAATTGTGAACCTACCACACTTTAACAGATGGGCTGGTAAGGTCTCAGTTGGGTAAGCGACAGAGTAAGATGAACCTTTCCACTTACTAAGGTACCTATTATAGCAAACTGTGTGATTAATGGAGCCACTCAGACTTCAGCTGATTAATAGTCATAATGTGAATCTAATATTATGCAGCTGTGTGCAGGTGCATGGCGCAATATTTATTCTAAATATTGTGTTGTATTTACTCTCCATAGGGCACTTTGTATTATTCAGTCCATATAAGTATAATAAAGAAGAAACTGCACGACTGGAGAGTGAGACAATGCAGGCAGTAGACCGAGCTTGCCTGGAGATCTGGCACTACACTGACGGATGGGCAGTAAATAGTAAGTACAGTCTTTTTTAACTGTGACAGTAAGCACTGGTATGGTCACTTATTTTGTTTACAATATTCTCATGTATTTTATGTAGATTATAAAGCTATATTTCAATATGCACTATCTATTGAGAATGGTAACTGTATTGTTAGTACTGTTAAAACTGCAGCCAAATATATGTGTGTGTGTGTATATATATGTATATATATATGCAGAATACACATACATATACATATACAGCTACAATGAAGAATTTGATAAAGAACATTTCATACTTTCAGACAGTGTGGAATAAGATGGAAAATGTATGTTAGGGGTTTAATACTCACTGGGGTGTGAGAACCAATCATGGATAAGGAGAAACTTTCTCAAAATCTGTAAATAAATGCACATTGTGGTGCTTCCAGGGCCCTCAGCCATTAAACTGACAGTGTTAGTAAATGAGACTGCTGGACTGCGTTCTGTGTGGAATACAAGTGGATATATGAATGGCACATGGATCCAAGACAGGGTGGATTATAGTGCATCAGGGCTTCATCAGGTAAATATTTGCTGATAAATTCATAATATATCCTGATAAGTTTTCTTGAGAAAACACCGCTCCTAAATGAATCAGTGCACATTTCTAAATTAACCATCCTTCATCACAGATTATTTTACAAGCGAGTTGTCCAGCTTCAAAGGAAGGGAGCTTTGCCCTGGATGACATCCACATCATCAGGGAGAAGTCTTGCAATGACATTATCCCTACAACCACCCCGAACCCTGCCACCACAACCACCACTGCTCCTGCCTCTGCTATGGACTGCACTTTTGAACAAGGTGACTCTTGTAAAATCGGTTCAGAAATGACTGTGAATTCTCAATTTGTTTTGTACTTTAAAAAAAAACCAAAAAACCTTAAATCCTTGCTGGCAGGGTTACTGCAAGTCAGGGCTTGTTGTTAGCATGTTTGAGAGCCTTGCTTAAGGCACTTAAAATCTGTTTCAGCAGCAGTGAAGTAAAATCAGCTGACTTGAACATATTTGACTTGACAGATATTTTTTTCAAAAACTAAAGGCTACTAATACTAATTCATTGTGTTTTTTAAAAGATCATAAATGTAGTAACATACATTATCATACTGTATCAGGGGCAAGATAAATTATTTACCGATATATATCTAATAATGTGAATTTTATCCATTGTTTTGTGAACATCTTAGTTTTACTTGAGGCTAGTTGAGTAGTATTTGCATTTGGATATTTGCATACTTTGAAGTAAACATTCTATTGTCTATTTATCCTGTTACCCATTTTACACATACAATATTTTAAAATATAAGATTGTATCTTGTAAATCAGGTCCATGTAGTTGGGTCCAGGAGGTCAGTGATGATATGAACTGGACTCTCAGAAGTGGACTTCAAGTGGACCAGCCTTGGGATGGACCTCAGTATGATCACACTATTGGAAATGATCAAGGTATTGACAGTTGACAATAATATATGCATAATATAAGCATTCAAGAAGAAACCTGAAAACATATGTAGCAACAGTACTTCTGTAAAGACCATCAGACATCTGTGTAACTGTTGTACTGTATGTGCTAGTAGTCAAAACAGTGTTTTTAGCCAAGGTAGATACATTATAACTGTGGATACAGAAACAGAAATCAACAATAAATTTGACGACTGATTAACATTTTTAGGGCAGGTCTCTGTAACGATGTGGGCACAACAGTCTCTGAATTCCGTCACTTGGTAACATGAGTCCCATTTTGTCCAGACCAGATCTTTAGGAGCAGAATTAAGTCCATGCTGGGCCAGTATGGCTCCTCTCCTGGCTCTCTTTCCTCTCCTCAGAGCGATCACCGTGGTCCGCCGTGGTGCCTTGGCCAAATTGTGATAGCTAGACGACTGGGTCAGAGCTTCTCCAAAACTGCTGCTCTGAGGGGCGTTCCTGGTCTGCAGTAGTCAGTACCTATCAAAAGTAGTCTAAGGAAGGAAAAGCAGTGAAACGGCGACATGGTCATAGGTGGCAAAGGATCACTGATGCATGTGGGGAGCAAAGGCTGGCTCGTGTGGTCTGATCCAGGACAAATTGCTGAAAAGGTTGAAGCTGGTTCTGATAGAAAGGTGTCAGAACACACAATGCATCGCAGTTTGTTGTGTATGTTGCTGTGGAGCTGCAGACCAGTCAGGGTGTTCCTGCTGAGCCCTGTTCACTGTGGAAAGCACCTACAATGGGCACGTGAGCATCAGAACTGGACCACAGAGAAATGGAAGAAGGTGGCCTGGTCTGATGAATCACGTTTTCTTTGTACATTACATGGATGGCCAGGTGCGTGTGCGTTGCTTACCTGGGGAACACATGGCACCAGGATGCATTTTGGGAAGAATGCAAGCCGGCGGAGGCAGTGTGATGATTTGGGCAATGTTCTGCTTGGCCCTGCCATTCACGTACTTTGACACATATAACCTACCTAAGCATTGTTGCAGACCATGTACACCCTTTCATGGAAGCGGTATTCACAGATAGCAGGGACCTCATTCAGCAGGATAATGAGCCTTGTCTCAAAGCCAATTTAGTTCAGGAAAGGTTTGATTAACACGAGTTCAAGGCGTTGACTTGGCCTCCAAAATCCCCAAATCTTACACCAATGGAGTATCTGTGGGATGCGCTGAGCAAAGGTCTTAATCCACAGAGGCCCTACCTGGCAACTTACAGGGCTTGCTGCAAATGTCTTGGTGCCAGATACCACAGAACACCTTCAGAGGTCGGGTGGAGTCCATGTCTCAATAGGTCAGGGCTGTTTTAAAGTGGGTCTTATACAATAGTAGGCAGGTGGTCATAATGTTATGGCTGACGTTATCACTTTATTGCTATTCCACCATTCAAACCATAAAAAGTTGGCACATACTGCAGATGTCAGTAGTAAGTGTTCATAAACAAAATAACCAATGCTGGGTTGAATGGAAGCACCGCCTTGTCAAATATGAAATGGAATAAGGAGCTCTGATATTGCGCTATGTTGTATTCAGTAATTTGCATCACAGTCTTTGTCTACCAAGGTTTCTTCTTACTGTTGAATGGATCTGGATCTAAGGATGGGGAGAGAGCAGGCATCTTTGTTCCTGTCATCAATCTTACATCACATATCTGTGTTGGATTCTGGTACTACATGCTCGGGCCTTCAGTATCCACCTTGGATTTGCTGGTTGAGACAGTATGCATTCTCATTAGTACTACTTCACACATTCTTACAATCTTTGCTTCCAGTGTTCTTACTTTTTACTATAATTACTTGCTTTGTTCTAGAAATCCTCTGAACTGTTAGTCTGGACTCGCCAAGGAACCCAGAATCCAGAGTGGATTAATGCACAAGTAACCATCAGCATGAGCAATACAATGCGGGTAAATTTAATTCAGCTACATTTTCATGTTTGCTCTAAAGCCGAACCAATGCTGTATTTTTAAGGGTGATGCCCATTTCAATATGTGAGAGTTATCTACTGATGTATATAGGGATACCAATATGCAATAGGCTAAGTTGTCGGTAGGGATCAAATCTGCACATGCATTTCATTTATTTTATTTAATTTATAGGGATAGTTTTGTTAATACAGAATTCAGAAACAGAAGCATTGTCTTTCTTCTATTCAATATTGTATGTATTCCTCCTTCATCCACAGGTGATGTTCACTGGCCACAGAAACACCAACAGTAAAGGATTCATTGCCATTGATGACATTACAGTGAGGGACGGGCCCTGCAGTAATCAGAGTACGTAAACACAGACCAACCAATGGATGATGTTCACAGGAAGTCAAAACATCATTACAGAGATTATTACAACTTTCCTCTTTTTTTACACTATTTTAGATGTGTGTGGGTTTGATTCCAACCTGTGTGGCTTTGGCAACGATGTCAGTCATAAGGGTCGCTGGGGTCACAAAAGAGCCTCAAAAAATCAGGTGGACCACACCTATGGAACTGAAAATGGTCAGTACAAAACCAACCAAAGTCTCGTTGACAATACGTGAAAGTAGCAGAGAAATTGTGGTCTCACCACCACTAGATGAAGGTTTTAATGTAAGTTAAAGTTGGGTCTCAAATTCCTTTGTTGTTATTCAATTCATAATGCATGTACTGTAGCTTTTAACAGACTATTGAGGTGAAGGAAAAATCCAAATATAATACAATTAAAGCAGAGCAAAACAATCAAAAACATCAGTCATGCTGTAACTGAACAAAAAGACCATAACTGCCTTTGTAACAAACTCTGTCTTTGTTGTAGGTTACTACATGACTGTGATGATATCAAACTCGACACAGAATGAAGTAGCTCAGCTGCTCACACCTGAGATCACCTCAGCTGCAGAGTTATGTGTACGCTTCTGGTGAGTCCAGTGCTGCCGTCACACACATTTATACACTGTTGTCTAATGCAGATTTTAATGTTTGTGTATCTACTGTATTTGTTCAGGTACTGGTTACCTGCAGGGCCTTCTGACATCCTCGCCGTGCATGTTCTGCGGAGCGGAGAGCTGGGTGATGCACTTTGGCAACGGTCTGGAGCGCCCTCTTCAGGCTGGGAGGTGGCAGAGGTCACTGTGTCCTCCCCTGCAAAATTCCACGTAAGCTGGTTTTTACAACGATCCCTCTCCTCGCACACTCTGCAAATCAAATTGTCTCTTTCCCAGTGAGTCGCTAAGCTGCTTTCTGAAAACGTTTATGTCCTTCACCAGGTGGTGTTCAAGTCAGTCTATGTGCCAGGCACTAACTCTACAGTGAAATTAGACGATATTTCTGTGAGGGATGGGGTCTGCAGTCCTCCAGGCAGCTGTGACTTTGAGTCCGGACAGTGCACCTGGGTCAATGTCCCTAAAGAAGATGGACATGACTGGGTGCTGGCCAGTGGAGGCTTCCAGGGTCCACCGACAGACCACACCACTCAGACCCCAGAGGGTACAACTTTAGATATACTTCAATATAATAAGATAAACATGTAACAAAAGTAGAATTCACATATCTCCATTTTATATTAGTGAGCCCCAGTAAAAAGATCTTTTAAGACAAAGAAACCAACAAACAAACAAAAAGTCTTTATATCCGACCCAACAATATGTCAGGAGTAAACGTACTGAATTTTTTCTCCAGCAAGGTGACCACAAACACAACTGCATTTGCTAGTGTCGCTCTGCTTGATGTCCAAATATATATACATTCACTTTCACCATATCAACTTTTAAGGTGATAAAATGTCAGTTTTGTGGTTACAGCTTGTTCACAGCTCCAAACTCATGCCGGAAAAAATGTATTAATGCAGCTATAAAATTCCATATTCAGCTGTGGCCGCGCCTTTAAGGGTGCCAGTAACTGTGGAGGCACAAAATGATGATTGGTACTAAATGAACAAAAATGTTTTGGAAAATGTGACAGTTAGCTCTACAGCTGTCTATGCCTAATATGAGGCACTGCAGTTGCTGTTTAACTGACATAGTCTGTTACTTATTAACTTCTCCTTTTATCCCTAACATATGTTCTGTTGCTGACATTACCACCTCCCTGCCCCACAAAGAATTTCCTTATTTCTGATCTACAATGAAAACCTTGAAAATCATTAGAAATGATCATATTTCTCTCTATTAATTTTGATCCTAATCAACTCCTGCACTAAGAGTTTGAATAGTGCAGAAATGAGCAGTACTGATAATTCATTCACAACTGATAGTTTGCACTTTGCATTATATTTTTATTCTTATTTTTGCATTCAGGTTGGTTCTTGTTGAGCTCATCACTGCACCAAAACCACAGCAGTCTAGCACAGGTATTGTCAGAATGGATCCAACCGAGGAATACCACTTCCTGTCTCACCTTATGGTACCGTATGAACAGCAGGTCAGCAAAAGAAAATGACAAGCCACCACCCTTTTCACAACATACAGTGTGTGACAATGCAGAGGATGCACTTTATCCTGTTTAGTTTCCTCACTGACTTCCTCATGAAGTGTGCTCAAGTGTCATTTAGGCATGAATCACCTGCCCCCCTTTGTGCAAGACTGAGAATATTATGTGGCAGAGTTCACTCTTTACTCTCTGTTGAATGAAAGACCTAAAATCAATTTTGAACATAAAAATAATAGTTTCAGCATATCAGCATGTACTGTGTTATATACAATATTTGTGTCATTGTAGCACAAATGAAACAAGTAATAGTTAAAAAATGAGCAACCTCACAGCAACGTCAATGATTTTCTTTTTTTTTCTTTAAATAAAAACTTTTTTGGAACACAAAAACTTTGCAAAGTGAACAAATGCTTTTTGTTTAAACTAACTTGACTCAAGTTGTTTTCACGTATCATATAAAAACATCACATTTGTCTGATGCTTGTCAGTGACTCAGGGACATTGAAGGTGTACATGGGTTCAGGGCCATCAGAGGAGGGTCTGATGTTCAACAGCACCAGCAGCAGACGCAGCTGGACCAGGTTCTCTCAGTCTATAGAGAGGAGCAAACCTTTCCAGGTAACCCAAAACGGGCTCAGTGGTAGAAATAATACTACTAATAATTATAATATGAGAAATAATGGATATTTTAGCAGCAATCTTTACTGACTCCCTACAACAACCTCATACTCAGCTGCTGATCGAGGCACAGGCCAACAACAGAGGCTTTATTGCCATTGATGACGTCAGTGTCACACCAGGCCTTTGCCAAGGTACTGATATTGTTTATTATTCCTTTAGTTTATGACTGAAATGCATTTGATGATAATTAAGTAGTAAAATGCATGAAACTGTTTTCTTTTTCTGGTAGTGAATGAAACAAGTTTGGGATTTTTGGGTTGTTCATTTGAAAATGGCACGTGTGGCTGGGAGGACATGAGTGTTGGCCAGGTTCAGTGGACGAGAGGAAGGAATGCTACTGAGAACATTGGACCCTCTGTGGACCACACAGTGGGGACTGAACTGGGTGAGATCATACACTCTTATACTACCTTTATTTATGATGGGACAAGTTATCTGCAAATGGACTGCTTTACCGTTATACAGAACAGACTGACTGTCTCATACTGGAGAGATTCAAATCAATGCCCTTCTCTAGTCTTGAGGCCACTGTCACAATTTCACAATGCAGTAGTAAAAGTCAGAGCAAAGGGGTTACCAAAATTGTTGATGCTCCACTGGAATTAAATCAGTAAAAACATAAACATAATCTGTGTGCAGTCTGGACTCCATTCATAAAATAACCCAGATTACCAATAATAGTTACAAACCGCCAACGAAGGCAGCATCAAAATCTTTTAGCCACTTTTGATCATTAATTTCTGACCAGAAAAATATGTTATGGGTGTTATAATGAGAAGTTTGTGACAAGAGTAAAATATGCTCAATATGGAAGTGAGATGTCTCTTGTGTTTCCCCTTTTTCAATATGTGTGGTGGCAATGCTGCCTGTGGGTAGTGTTAGCCACAGTTTCTACATCCCCATCCTTGTTTTGTTCAGACTTGGGCTTCCTCGATTTTAATGATATAGTCTATGCTAAACTTGAAATCTATACTTACTGTGATTTGTTATTGAGTTATGCTGTTATGTAACTTCCATAACTCCAAAACATATGACACAGGGCACTGAAACAGGTGTCAAAAATTGGGGGAAACCACAAATCATGATGCCTCCTCATCAAAAAGAATCCAACAGACCACACATTGCATACAGAGTTGCAGTTCAATTGAATATGAAGGAAGTTTATTATCTGTAAGCTGCATACCTGTGAAGAAAAATGCTCTATTCACTCTCTAATTCTCCACCATTGTGCTAAAAAATCTTCACCACTTATCCATACCCTTTCCATTTGGAAGATCTACCATACTTAAAATTTTCTACTGCAATGGTTTTGTACTGCTGACTAGAGCTGCAACAATTCATTGAATAATCAAATAGTAATTAAAGTAATTGCCAGCTGTTTCCATTATTGATTAATCTGTCATTTTTTAATGAAAACATTATCTGATTTCAGCTTCTTTACTCCTCTATGACAGTAAACTACAAGTATTTTGGTTGCAGACAAAACAAGACATTTGAGGACGTCATCTTGGGCTCTGGGAAACTCTAATCGATATATTTCACTTACTTCACATTTTATAGACCGAACAACTAATCAAATTCAATAACAAGAAAATAATCGACAATGAAAATAATTGTTAGTTGCAGCCCTACCACTGACTGTAAGGAATAAAGAATAAAGGGTGATGCTTCGGGATTTTCCTGATTCTTCCAGGTTGGTACATGGCAGTGCAGTCTGACCGAGGAGAACAAATGAGCCCTGCTGCTGTGCAGAGTCCCAAAATGAAACAGGCCAGCGCCACCTGCACACTACACTTTTACTACAACATGTATGGAGAAGGTATGTTTTGAAAATGCGAGTGTAAGTGTGCAGCCAATAAAATAACATCTGCATGTAATCTTTAACTCTGTACATTGTTACAGACATAGAGGAGCTGAGTGTGGCGCTAAATGGGGGCTCCAGGACCACCACGCTGTGGTGGCTATCTGGTAACCATGGAGATTTGTGGCATCACGCTGAGGTAACGGTTGGTCGAATGCCTCAGGACTTCACCGTCCTGTTTGAAGCCTCCAGGACCTTCACCAAGCCTGGACACATTGCCATTGATGACATAGATTTTACAAACTGCACCCTGCCTGGTAGGCTACCTGCTCTACCTGCACACTCTACAATGGGTTTCTCAGCCCCTTTGTTAAGCTGATCTATGATATATTTGTTTTTTCTTCTCAGAGCCCCAACCCTTATGTCCAGAGAACATGTTCACCTGCAACAACAGTGTGTGTGTTGAGCACAACCAAGTGTGTGACTTCAGTGATGACTGTGGGGACTGGTCTGATGAGAACAACTGTGGTGAGATATCATCATTAAGTACTGTTAAATATGTTAGAATTACTGAATGCACCAGTTCAGTAAATGCACATATATAAAGTCCCGTGCACTCTCTGTGTGCTGAAGATTTACAAAAATCAGCAGCTTAAAGTCAGATATTAGCTAGCCTAGAAGTTAACAGGATAGTATGATCATTAAATCAGTTATTCTGGCACATAACACAGAATAGTTTTGGTGAAAAATGTAGTATTATTTAGTCTTCACCTTGTCCTGAACATTGTTTATAATTTCAAAATCAAAAATGACAAACATTCTTTTTAACATCTCAAAGGCTAAAATTGGTTGCTTTTCCCTGTCTTACATTGGAGTAAGTTGAATATCATGGTGGGCTCTAGAAAACTGTCATTGGCATTTTTCATAGTTTTCTGATGTTTTATAGGCCAACCTAAGAATCACTTAATCTTTAAATTAAACAACAGATTACTAATGACAATAAGTGTTGTTGCAGCCCTACACATCTACAGGTTGATGGTTTTGGTGAGCAGTTTATGACTTGTTTACATCTCACTCTCTTTTATCTGATGATAACAACGCAGAGCAACAAGGTCTTGTGGAGCGCTGCAGCTTTGAACAGGGCCTGTGTTCCTGGGCAGAAAGTGATGTGGACACACCTGGAGCTGAGTGGACGCATCACAAAGGACAGGAAGCCTGGTCCGAACATGGGCCTCCCAGGGATCACACCCACAACTCTGCTGCAGGTATTAGTCTCTCCTGGCACTGAGATAATCCTTATGGGTCTGAATAACTTGCCTGACTAGATGGTTAATGTACTCTTATTAATTGTCTTCTGTAATCAGTAATGCTATACTTCAACATTTCACTGCATTGTTTAATTTCATGACACAGGTCACTATGTCATCCCTGGGACTCACCTGACTGAGAAGGGCCAGACGTCAGAGATTCTCTCCAGAACCTTATTACCCAGCTCTAACTGCACTGTGAGTAGACGTAGGTGGTAAAATCCATTTTCGAGTCAAGACATTATTAACAAGTATAATGTTTACCATGTTCAACATCTTAGTTTAACGAGTTATGGGAATGCCGTTAGCATGCATCTCAGATGTGTGTTTAGTTTTCTTATGACAGCCACATAAATCTCTGTATTTATTGCTTTATTTATTTGGCACAGCACAAATAAAAACTTCTGAATGCTTCTGAATATGTTACAGTGATAACTTGCTCTCTTCTTCTTGCTTCTGTTTATGAGTGTGTAGCTTTTATTATCTGTCTTAGGTTAATCTCTGATCTGCAGGACGTTATTAACCACTCTTTAAGGTTGAACATAAGACTGTTCAGCTAATTAAGCAACAACAAATAGTTAATTCTTGTTTTCAAAGCACATCATCACCTTCTTTTCTGTACCTCACTTCACCCCACTTACTTTATCCATATAGGTGAGATTCTTCTACTTCAGCCTGGACGATGCTGCAGCCAGACTGACAGCCCAGTCCAGGACGCTACAGTCTGGTAGCGATGACACTGTGCTGTGGCTCAGGGAAAACTCACAGAGTTACAGCTGGCAGAAAGCAGAGGTCACATTCTCCTCCTCAGACAATAGCAAGGTCAGTGAACCACAGGTAGCTAAATAAATGACATTGAATCTCACATTTATAATAATAATATAATATAATAATAATAATCTTTATTTGTAGAGCGCTTTTCAAAAACAAGTTACAAAGTGCTTTAACAAGTGTAAAGACAATAATACCCAAGAGAGAATAATACAAAAACAATACAAGACAAAAGCATGAAAACATTGAAAAGACTAAAATACACGTTTAAGATAAATATAAAATTAGTAAAATACAATAAAATAAAAGGGATAAAATAAAGTCAAATAAGATCGGGAAAGGCTCTCCTATAAAAGTATGTTTTAAGAAGGGACTTGAAAGAGTTCACTGACTCAGCCGACCTGATTTCCTTGGGCAGGCTGTTCCAGAGCCTCGACAGCAAACGCTCTGTCCCCTTTAGTTTTCAGTCGAGACTCTGGAACAGACAACAGACCTCTGCCTGAGGATCTCAAGGTGCGTGCTGGTGCGTATGGGACTAAAAGGTCAGAAATATAACAAGGCGAGAGGCCATGAAGAGCTTTAAAAGTGATCAATAGAATTTTAAAGTCAATTCTAAAACATACTGGGAGCCAGTGTAATGAAGCTAAAATAGGGGTAATGTGGTCATATTTCTTTGTTCTGGTTAAAAGCCTGGCAGCTGAGTTCTGGACAGTCTGGAGTCGATCAATAGATTTTTGGGTTAAACAGGTGAAAAGGCTGTTGCAATAATCCAGGCGTGATGAGATGAAGGTGTGTAAAATGGTCTTGGTGTCCTCAAAAGTTAACATAGATCAAATTTTTGCTATATTTCTAAGTTGATATAAACATGATTGAACAAGCTTTGTGGTGTGCTGCTCGGAATTTAAATTACTATCAAACCAGACACCAAGGTTCTTTGCCACAGGCTTAATGTGATTTACTAGGGAACCAGCAGATGGCAGTATTTGATTTGCCATCTGTTGGGACCCGATGACCAGGATTTCTGTTTTGTCTGAGTTCAGCTGGAGGAAATTATTTGACATCCATTTTTTAACTTGACAAAGGCAGTTGTTAAGTGAACTCAGCATTCCAGGGTCTGTGGATCTGACGGGCAAGTATATTTGTGTGTCATCAGCATAAATATGAAAAGAAATGCCATGTTTATGGATAATATGTCCAAGGGGAAGCAGATACAAGGAAAACAAAATGGGTCCTAAGACCGACCCCTGAGGCACACCATATTTAACTGGACAGAACGAAGAGACATAGTTGTTTACAGACACGCAAAACTTCCTATTTGACAGGTAGGATGAAAACCATTCTAGGGCAGTACCAGAGATCCCCACCCAGTGCCTCAGTCTGTCTAACATGATGTTGTGATCAATGGTGTCAAAAGCAGCGCTAAGGTCCAGGAGTACTAGGACTGAGCACATGCCTTCATCAGCAGACATCAAAAGGTCATTGGTGACTTTAAGCAGGGCAGTCTCAGTGCTGTGTGTTCTCGCATCCTTAACCAAGTTATTGTATTTAATTAATAAATCCTTCAGACTGAGGTAATGGACTTGGAGACTGGATTTTTTCCATCTGCGCTCTGCTTTCCTGCATTCCTGCATTAATTTATTAAAATACTTGCTGAGGTTATTAACTCTATCATATATAATGTGAAAGTTGATGCTCAAAGTCAAACTCACATGTATACAGACAGACACAGTTAGCAACTAGCTGGCAAATATAGAGGAGCTTGATATTTTCCAAACATGCGCTACAAGGAGAATGAAAATGGGACTTCGCTTCACCAGGTGGCCAGAATCATGACTCAAAATAAATGATAATATTGCTTTATGTCTGTGTGATGTGTTGATAAGCCATTGTTTGCTAATAAAAATCAATTAATACAAATTTAAATAGATTCAGATCAATGACACTGGTGGTTATAGAAAGTAGTTTTAGCTTTTGGTACAAAAAAAAAAAAACTCACCTTTGGACTTGACTTTACTTTGATACTTTGTTTATGATTTGCTTTATCGCTGATGTTCATGAAAAGTTAGCAACAAGGTCAGAATGTTTTTTTTTCTTTTTTCGATTATCTTGTCAGATTGTATTCCGATATGAGCGAGGTGATGGTCGCAGAGGGCTGGTTGCGCTGGACGATATCTCTTTCTCCAGGGAGTGTGTATTTGACCCCGACAACAACATATTGCCCACCTCTGCCCCACCTACATCCTCTAACACACCCACTTCTGCCGCCACACCCTCAACCTCAACCGTACCAACCCACCCCTGTCAGGTAAACTACGTGACAAAGCAATTCTGTGAAACATAAAGTATTCCACAAAACAAGTCTGTAAACCTGCTGAAAATAATCCACCTTCTTTTTTTGGTGTTGCAGGATAATGAGTTTTTCTGTTGGCGGTCCGCTGGGAAAGTGTGTATTCTGGCTACTTTACAGTGCGATTATCAACCAGACTGCCCCGAGGGGGAGGACGAGGATGACTGTGGTGAGCAGCGTGTTGCTGTAGAGACCTGCAGTACCAATGCTACCATCATTTTGTCAGCAGTATACAATGTCTTACAATAACAATTAAATGTTTATGCAGGTGGATTCATTAACATATTCAGTAATTAAACAAATTAATTCATATAACTAAATGAAGCAGTAGCTCAATCTAAGCTAAAATTCTGCTATAGCTAACCAGCTTAGCAGCTGTCATTGCAGCTTTTGACTCTTGGGAATAACATGGGTTAAATGTACTCAATTGCAAATTTGTTTAATTTATTGATTTTAACATAAATATTAACGGTAGAAGAACCGACAAAAAAACAGAGATACATTAAAATCCTATCCTAACAAATGGAGGGTCTAAATAGAGGTGACAGCTAAAAAAATATTTTGTTGTTTTCCCTTCACAATCACACTCAGTATCAACAAAAGCCTGGTAACATGCTTCATGTCTTGGCCAATTAGAAGACAGTGGTGGGGGGGCTTAAAGAGACAGGAGCATCTACAGCTTGTTTCAGACAGAGACTGAAATGAAGGTCTACATGAGACTGAAATGAAGGTCCACAGGAAGGGCCTCTATAAGATAGAGAATCATGCAAAGCTGCCATACAGGAGTCACAGAACAACAATATAGGAAAAGCAGTATAATAGGTCGCCTTTTAACCCTTTTCTTAACATCACTGCAGTTACTGCTGGCTGTCTTTGTAGGGCAGTATTGTTGAAATCAGTCAGAAAGTATATGCATGCTAATATAGCTGTAACGGATTGACAAAGACAAAAACAATAATATAATTAGGCCTACCTTTTATTTAATCAGGTAGTCAGTACCTGTTTTGTTAAAACTTGAGTACAGTAGTGAAATAGAACAGAGATAAGACACACAGCTAAAAGCAGCCAAACAGCACTGCAAAGAATCACAAACAAAAAATCTAAATCAAATTTACGCAATGTGATCAGAATGTCAAGTTTTATTGCTTTTTGTCATGCATTACATTTATATGAGGTAGTCCTCCCAAGTTCTGTATTTACTCATGGGGTGTCAAGGGTAAGCCAGTCCTGAGATCTGCTCTGATGATCTGTAGTTTTACATGTGAGAAGAAATGTGATATCTGAGGCAGTTTTAGTCAGAGACGTGTGTGCAGTTGTCTGCTTGTTGCTTGTGAGGACCAGACTTGTATTACCCCCCCCCCCCCTACCCCCGTGATTCATGAACCAATACTCACCCCCCAGCAGCATTACTCACGCCTGCCTTTTAAACTTTCAGGTCCGTGCACATTTGAGAGTAACCAGTGCCGATGGACTGACACCAGTGATGGACAGAGCAGGTGGCAGAGACAAAAAGCCAGTAACAACACTGAGCCGCCCACTGATCACACTACAGACACAGGTGGCTTTAGTGGTTTATTGACCGATTGAATAGTGTATTGATTTTATGCACTCACTGCACAAGAATTCAAGATGTTCAACATCTGAAATGGCATGACCCAGAAATGATCATAACTGCACTGTTTACGAAATTCAGGATGTTTTCCCTCATTCTAAGGCTACTACATGAGAGTGAATTTTAGTCAGGGGTCTACACAGAGTGAGGCCCGACTCCAGAGTCCCGCACTCACCCCTTCATCCCCCTACTGCCAGATTCTGTAAGTGAAACCATGACACTGATGGCTGCATCTTTCTTATAATCATCCTTGTAAAATATTTGTTTTGATACGAAGTTGAATATTTAAAGTATGAATTGCTCAATGCTCCCCACCGCCTCTGTCTCTCTACCACGCAACTCTCTTCCCAATCCCCTCTCTCCCCTTCTTCCTTCCTTCTTTCCTTAACGCAGGTTTCACTTCCACATCAGTGCAGAGAGTGCTGGGTCACTCAGAGTGCTTATGCAGCAAGCTGAGGGGAGTGAAGCAATCCTGTGGTCACGCAGTCACAACACTATCTCCCACTGGACCCCAGAACATCTGCCTCTAAGCCCACACCAGCAACCTTATAAGGTGTGTGCTCACATTTTGAACAGTTAACGTTTTAAGACTAATGAAAAGGATATACAGATGAGTGGCAGATAAAGAAAAATGCACATTAAATGAGTCTAAAAACATAATGAATGAAGAAGTTTCCAAACAGGGCACGAGGGTGACACTACATGGTTGAATCACATTATTATTATACTGCTTTCACAGTCATCAGATCTCAATCCAGTTCAATACTTAGACTGTCATGAGAGCTTAAGGTGTTTTTTTATTTAATACGTCACTCATCTATATTCACAAAGAATAAAGATCAAATAAGTAAATGCACAAGTACTTATAAAACATATTGTATATGTACAATACGTTTTGGAACATTTAGAATTCTATATTTTCCATTTATTGCAGAATACGTTAAGTAATGCTACTTTTGTATAGTGTAAAAAATATCGCCATGTACAATATTGCATACATTTGCAGTATATCTGAATGTTAAAAAACAAAACATGTTATGTAGTTAATGCCCACTAATTGGAAGACCGGTTTGACCCTCAGCTACTCCAGTCTGTATGTCGAAGTACACGGGCAAGATACTGAACCCCAAATTGTGTGAATGATTAGTTTCTGCTTCTGATGAGTAAATGGCACCTTGCATGGTAGCATCAGTGTGTGAATGTGTGTGAATGGGACATGTAGTGTAAAGTGCTTTGAGAGGTCAGAAGACTGGAAGGGCACTATACAAGTACAGTCCATTTACAATCATGTTATTATTAATGTTATTATATCCTCATTTGTATATCCTCATTTGTATGTACTATATATATATATACGGTTATAAACATTTCTAGCAAAAACTTTTAACAGGATGGTTGTATTAGACTACATTAGTTTTAGCCAGCTGTACCAGTAACTTGCAACTGAGTATTTATCTAAATGTACAATATTGTTAAAATATCACTGTCACAGCCTGCCTCATGAGGCCATGAAAAAGACTGAGGCACTCCATTGGTTAAACAAGGCAAATTATTAAGGAAACAAATGCATAACATAACAAAACAGAGTATGTGATGGGAATATCAGTAGCGTAGGCTGTGCATAAGGATGAGGGTGCTGTGTGAATGTTGGAAATGTTTTTGAGGAACGCATGAATGTAACCATTTTTATTCTTAGGTTTGGTTCAGTAGCATGAATAAAGTGACTCAGTCGGACACTACAGCAGGAGATCACATTGTTGCTGTGGATGATATCTCATTTCTAAACTGTGAAAAATCCTACCAACCACCAGGTAAAGATTACATCAACATTAATGTGCATGTACTGGACGCAAGTAGTAGTAGTATGCTTCATAAATTGTGTTCTTTGTAAAAACTTACAGGACATAGAGCATTTGGGAGGATAGTTGGCTAGTTCTGAAATTATTTTTCTCTCCTCAGCTCTGTCTGCCTGCGGCTGTTCTTTTGAAGAAGGTCTGTGTGTTTGGGTGCAGGGGGCTGAAGATGAGCTGGAGTGGCTCAGCAGCTCTGGTCCCACTGAAACCCCCAACACCGGGCCTGCAGGAGACCACACTACTGGCAAAGGTCACTTTTATTCTAGACTATCTTTCTACAAGCTGTGTCCTAAAGCATTATACAAATAACAGAATAGCAGAGTAGTGTACTTATGAATTACATTCAGTACCGAGAGTGCATCATTGTCAGTTGATAAATGAGAATTTTCCATTAGGGCAAGATTTTGTAACTTGTGGCCACACAAGTGAGTATTACTGGAAAATTACTGTCACAATCAACTGTCAGTTACAGTCATGCTAGTGAACAGTGGTGCAATTTATTTCTTATGAGTGTAAAGTTTTGTTTGTGAGAGGTTATAGGATTATGTCATTGACAGTTTTAAAAGTTACACTGTCTCGCTTAAATTTGACAATGTGAAATTATGACAAACATCACTGATGGACAGTACCACATAATTACTTTACCGAATAGCAACATGTTTGTATGGCAGTGGTTCCCAACCTGGGGGCAGGGGCGCCCCAGGGGTCACAGGATGAATCTAAGCAGGATGAATCAGAAGCAAGAAAAAACTAACTTCTTTGATCTTTGCTCATAGATATATGATATGATATGCAACCTGTGTCAAAGAGTCGCAAGTACACATTTCTTTGTGTTAGGGGGTCAACAGCCAGAAAGGTTTAGAACTACCGTTTATGTTGTTTTCGCAGGTAAATACCTTTTCATCAAGAGTTCCCCGCCAAGTGTGAAGGGAAATATGGCCCAGCTGAAGTCGTCACTGCTGCCACCTGCTGGTGAAAAAGGATACTGTTTCACATTTTGGCACCATATGTTTGGAACCACTGTGGGCTCTTTGAGGATGTTTCTACAAACAGCTGATCCCTTGAAGAAAATATTGGTAAAACATGAATGGAAATAAATGACTTTATCGTATGTTTTACCAAGCAAAGATATAAGAGGTTAGACATGGCCAGATTGTTTTCATTAATAACTGTGTATCTGGACTTCCCTTTATGAAAGCGTTAGAAAAACGGCTTTGAGGGTTATTGAGAAATATTTGTAACTGTTCCGGCTGGGTTTTCTCTCTGTTATTATACTTTTCACATGGTTGTGAAATGCTGATTGCAAAACAACATTAATGCATTGTATAATGAGTGCAAGCTGCACAGTTTCAGCGCATACCACGGTGTTGCACAAACCTCCTCACATCCTCATTGTGACGAGTGAATCAGCACCCTGTCTTTCCTGTAGGTGTGGCAAAGATCAGGAAATCAAGGGGATGAGTGGCTGCTTGTGCAGATCCATGTGACCCTGCAGAAAGTCCACCAAGTGATTCTGGAGGCTACAGTGGGAGGACAGGCAGGAGACATAGCCATTGATGACATCTCTCTCATCAGTGGACCATGTCCTGCCTCTGGTAATAAGACTGAAAATCACAGAAAGTTAGGAGGTTTACTAGACTGTGATTTTCTAGTTCTTTTTCAACTATTTTTAAAGTGATTCATTATTAAATCATTTTGCAAGAAAAACTTGAGCACATTTTTAAGAACTGTCTTTGCCAAGGGAAATATATCTTATATCTATGGGCAATAAAACAAAATATGCTGTCTATCTCCCTCCTTACCTCCCATTTATTTAGTGTTTGTCACTAGCTTTATGTGATAGTAGAGATGTCTTGATACACGTAGTCCTATATTTAAAGGAAAAGCCTGTCCATATTGCATATTTTTCTTTTTGTCAACAATCCTATGAAAAGACTAAAACTAACAATGAACTGAACCCCCTAATAGTTATTGTCTGTGTAGCTGATACCTGATATATTTTATTTCTCTGTGCCAAATAGCTCCTATTTATATATTAATAATACACACTGTTGCACTGGGTGACATGTTCTTTCATTAGTTTTTTTTTGAGTCATTACCACAGACACTGTCCTGCTGCTGTAAATACCAACTCTGCCTGCTGAAAATAGTCCCCATTAAATGCACAGTTTCGTCCTAAATGAGTAAGATTTGCATCTTCAGTGGTAAAAAATGTGCTTGCAACTGAGAGCCAGAAAGGCTGAGGAACACCTGTTGGTTTTGGTCTTTTCATAGGATTGTTGACAACAAGAAAAATACAGAATAATGTCAGCTTTTTGGTGACAGTGCAGAAAGAAAATAATGACCATGGAGGAATCAGGCAGAGGAGAAGATAAATATGAATATACAAAGCCCATACAGTATACATGTAAACAACATGCAGACAGAGATATACTATGACAAGATTAGACATTTAATCACAAATTGAAGGGTTGTCATGGACTTCAAAGAAAAAAGGAAAACAAGCACTGTGGGTGACCTGTTAAGTCGCTGTTTAACATCCTGTTTAGATTTAGTCCCATTCACAGTATTTTAGCAATAAATTAGTGAGTGCTAAACTTGCTAAAAAAATTATTCTTTGCTAAATACATGCATGCTTCTGACAATGCTTTCCAAATTATTATCTTGTAGATATGTGTGACTTCGAGGAGGGGAGCTGTAACTGGCAGCAACAGACCACGGATGACTTTGACTGGGTCAGACAGTCGGGCTCCACCCTGAACCCCAACACTGGGCCAGACAGCGACCACACCACCAACACACCCACGGGCCACTACTACTACCTGTCCTCTTCTGCTGCTGACCGCGCCGGACAGACAGCTAAAATGTCTTCACCGCTGTACCCTGCAGGTGAGACAGTCACCAGTCTGAATATTTCCTGGCCTTCTAATTTATTTAATTATTCTGCTGAGTTTTTGTCTGCAACTACTTTTTTTCTCAATAAATCAGTTGATTGTTTGAAATGTAGTGGAGTACAGTATAAGTAGTAAGTATAAAGTAGAATAAAATGGAAAGTCCACCACTGCCTTTCTCTACAATAAAACACAAATATCTGGACATCTAAGCAGTCTAATGTGTTGCAACACACTCTTAATTTTACTTGTGATATTTCAGTCGTGGAATTACATTTGATATGGATTCCCTTCATTCAGGCAAAGGAGCTTGTGTGCAGCTGTGGTACCACATGTATGGCAAAGGAATGGGGATGCTGAACGTTTACCAGCAGAGCAAAGAAGGGAAGGAAGCTCTGATTTTCTCTCAGACAGGAGACCAGGGCCGGCTGTGGAGATTTGCTCAGGCTTCACTTCTGCCTCGAGTTCAGCCTTACAGGGTGAGTCACAAACATCTATTCAAACACACACAGAGGCAAAGAGATGTGTACATGTACTATGGTGGTAGTACATTCACTCAAGCACTGTACTAAAGTACAGTTTTAAGCTACTTGTACTTTACTTGAGTGTCAACATTTTGTGCTACTTTATATTTTACCTCCACTATATTTCACTATATCACTTTTACTTCACAGCATTTACTTGACAGCTTGATTTAGTAGTTGTTATGCAATAATATATTGTGTAACAATATAAATCTGGCACGGGCCATTGAGCCTACATAATGAATACTTTTACTCAACACTGACATTATTTTTGGTAATACTTCTGTACTTTTACATAAGTAACATGTTTATTTCAGGACTATTACTTGTAATTTAGTATTTTCACAAAAGTAAACTAAAGTAAAGGGTCTGTGTATTTCTTCCACCACTGTACATGGAGGTAAATCAAAATGTCATGGAACATTTCTTCCATATTGTTTAAGCAAAACATTTCATGAAAACAACATCAGGAACTTTTAGCCCAAAATTAGTAAAGACTAATAATAATAATTTCGGTGAACTGATCCTTTAACAGTCCATGCAATTAATTTAAACAAAACGAGCATAAATTTCCATTACTTTAGAGTTTCTTCCATCCCTTCGATAGCCACTGATTTGATTGCTTTGAGTCTACAGCGGTGTTAAAATGAGACTAGAATGTGATATAATGCGACTAGGATGATTTAAATTATATATAAATATTTACAGTGGGCAGTTTTCATCAGCCCATGCGTTGTGTTTTAGATCGTGGTGGAAGGTGTGAAAGCTGGCCCCACCCAGGAGGGAGACATGGCTTTTGATGATGTTCAGCTGACAGATGCTCAGTGTCCTCCTCCTGGACGTTGTGACTTTGAGCGCAACACGTGTAGCTGGAGCAACCTGGGAGGAGGAGTCGACCAGGGGGACTGGCTTCGCGGTAGAGGAGCCTCCCCAAATCCCAATACGGGACCCAGTGTCGATCACACCACCAACTCAAACCACGGTAATAATACATATTATGGAAATCTTTGATTCTAGGTTTAAACAGTGTGCACGTGGGTGTGATCAAATCCAATTTATTGAAACTTACAGAAATGTCATGCCACTGATTCCGTTGTACATCACAACTGCATTAATGAGCAGTAATGAAGAGATTCACAGCAACCAGTTTACATTTGTTTTACTCACTAAAATCCACTTCTAGTAGCTCATTACTCAATGGCAAATCAAGACTTTATAGGGAAATACAAACAACAGTGAGCAAGTGTTTTGTGGGTAGTGGATAAAACGTTTTAAGCACTCGCAGTAACAGATTTTTTTGGACAGGTGGGGGCAGCAGAAACACGCTGTAAACAAATCATTAACATACCATAAGTTGATATGGAAAACTTATTAAACAAATACTCATTTACACATTGAGCAGATATAAAGCATTCATTTTGAGTTGTGTTTCTGACAACCTGATGAACATAAGGCCAACTTTCACTCTCCTTTTAGCTCTGTTTTTGCTCTCCGCCAACTCCTGAGGGAAATATCTGACTCTTCAGCTACAAAATTCTCCACTATGTTCACCAGCTAGTTGCTAACTGTGTCTGTGCGCTGTTCAGTGGTGCACTGTTTTTAGAGTTTTTCGCTGAAAAGAGCTGCCTGCTGCCTCTGGAAATGACATAGAGGGCAGAGAGAAAACCTAAAAAAGCCAGACAACGAGCTGAAAGACAGTTAAATTGTATGTTGAATGAGGCAGAGTCGCCAATAAAGCACTTCATCACTATTAGCAACCCTTTTAACATCACACACATCTGATCCATTTTGATATAAAATTAAAAAAAAAAAAATTGATTTTAACCCATCACTTCTTGTATGAAAAGGACAGTAAGACAAGGCACCTTTGTTTATATAGAATCTTTTATTTCTAATAAACTCTATACATATATTTTCATTAAAATACATGTACATACACCCCGCGACCCTGTATGCAGGATAAGCGGATGGATGAAACAGAAAGAGAGACACACACCTAAATGATCTAAGTACCTTGTAATAAGCCTGTGAAAATAGGCTTATGATAATTAAAAAATGAAGTTTTCTGTTTGCTTTTAAACAGTGGTCACGGTTGTTGTTGACCTTGGGTAATTAGGCAGTTTATTCCAGAGACCTGGACCAAAGCAAAATAAATCACCCTCACCATGTCCGTATCTTATGAGAAGTACAGTTAAAACCACCACCACAGCACACATCTGACTGGATTTGTCAATGAGCAGGTCATGAATGCACATGATGGTATCTTTAGTTTAGCATACCAGATGTTGTTTGAAGTGAGGGTTGACTATATCATTTCATGAAATCACATTATGTTTGAGTGATCTTGCATCATGTTTCCACCAGGTTATTATATGTATGTGGACAGCTCAGTGGGTGAGTGGGGAGACATGTCCTTCCTCATCAGTGATGTGTTCCAGCCGTCCACAAGAGGTCTCTGTCTGACATTCTGGTACCACATGTATGGCAACCACGTTGGGACTCTCAGAGTTTACATAAACGACAGGTGACTAGCTGCTCATGTCTGCGGAATAGCAACATTAAACATGAACTGTACTCTGATAGCATTTTCAATGCTTTTTCCATAAATTAAATTGCTGCTGTTCTGTCCTGTCCTGTAGAAAACAGCACAGTGGTGACAACGAAGAAGGGATTCTGAAGTGGACTGAGACGGGAAACAAGGGAGACAAGTGGCTGGAGGCCACTGTGCCTATTAAACATAAAGAAGAATTCTGGGTAATAATAAGCTGATAAAAGGTTTCATCAGAATCATTTTTATGTTTTTTAATTGCTAGTTTGACTGAAAATCAGTAACAAAAGTTGCTCGTAAATTAGCAAGCAGGAGAATGAAAGAGCGTGTGAATTTTCTGATTGCTGAATTTGAACTCTTGTTTTTGTCACAGTTTGTGTTTGTGTATCAGCGGGGGATGAACACAGGTGGGGACGTTGCTCTTGATGACATCACCATCCTCCCTGGCGGCTGCTACTCACAGCCTCCCATTGACCCACCAGATGATGATAATGGTAACCCGGAACCCTCTTTAGCTACTTCAATTATTCTTTAGCTGAGAGGTATTTTACAGAAAACAGGAATCATTTTCTGTTGTTCTGTTTTTCTTATGAATTGGTTGACATTTTAACTGACAAAATATGAATTATGTATGTATGTCTGCAACTAATCTCGCCATACTACTGGACCCATCAGCCTAATATTTGCGCACATTTCTTACTGTGTGCTCAAGGAACTCTTGTGGTTGCAGTGATGAACAATTTTTGAAAAACCTATTTTACTGCCTGAGCCTATCTTAAAGCTGAGACTTTTCAGCAGTACTCGCCAGTTTACGAAAGTCATTTCTACGCGAAAAACCAGGCTTACAAGTCTGTTGCAGGGCACATTTTGGCCTTTGTCGTGGCTCAGAATCTGACATCCATAGAAAAGTTTTGTCTCATCTTTTGAACCTTTGCATCTGCAGATTAATTCCATACCCAATAATATTTTTTGATCCACCAAAGGTGGATAAGAGATGAATACATTCCTGTTTTTGTTATATTTACCGCTATCTTGACTGTAAGGGAGCAGGGAAGGACAATTTAGTAAATTTCAACTATTCTTTCTTTGGGAGGGGAGAAGGAGGTAGGGATTTAAGGTTTCCTTATTATACAATTAGGCAAACCACTCTGTTATAATACCATTAAACTATTCGATGAATCTTTAAATAATCTGAGACAATAGCTACTATGCAAAAACACATTATTAAAAATCTTGATACCATAAAGCTATATAAGAAAACTTACTCTATACTATACAAAAAAAACTTTCTCCCCTTCATTCCAAACACACTGGACACAAAGCCTGCCCTGCACTGCTGGCTCATGTCGTCTAAATGCCTATTAGTGTAAACTATTTCTATAAAATATTTGCAAGATATATTTTTATTATTTTAGCAGCATTTTCTACAAAACACTATTGGATAAGCGTGGTAATATTTTCTTCATGTAAAGAAAGGCCCGAGTCAACGATGCGTTTGTTTCTCTCGGTACTTTCAGATTTCCCTTCCTGCCTTTTTGAAAAATATAGAATATCACCAGCCTTATCCCTTAAGAAATGTTAATATTGGAACAACCTAAGCCGTTAACTCCTTATGCAAATGCTCAAAAGTGAGGGTGTTTTAAAGCCTCAGTGCAAGTGGGAAGTGTAGTGTGAAAAGAAATGAATGTTAAAGAAGTTGATGTCAAATGTGCTCTCATTGTGTTTCTCTGTGTGTGCAGATATGTTATCCATTGGTCTGGCAGTTGGTCTGACTCTGCTGGCTGGAGTCATCATCTGCATCTTCCTCTTTATGCTGAACAGGAAGCACAGTACAATGTACACAGTTGTTTAAATACATAAATAATTGACACGATGTACATAAGAACCCTGAAGAATGTTGGTTTATGTTGTCAGCTGATGTTTCTGCTTGTGTGTCTCTCAGGAATCAGCCGTTAATAAATAACAACGCAATTAACCAGGACTCTGCATTTGATCTCTATGACTGCAAAATAGATGTAAGGCAGGATTTATTAATACAATATCTTGTCCAGCCTTTACAGATTCAGATGATAAACAATCTTTTTTTTTATTTCCAGGGCACACAACATGGAACTGAATCAGACTTTTCCTTCTTCAACAAACTGTATAATCCATCGCCGCATGTAACTGATGCCAGTATGGCTTCATCTGATGCTTAGTCCAGACTAATAACTACAGGGAAACTAATAAACCACAACCTGTTTGTAAATTATGTGTTCTGAGAGATATTTGATTTCCATTAAAACTGTTATTTAGAAGATGAATAACCCACCCCCGCTTTGATTGTGAAAATGGTATGGTTGAAACATTTGGCCATTCAGATGTGCGGGACCCACAACTGTAAAGCGAGTCTTTTCAAGCGGACACTACACTGCAGCCTGTCAGGGGCCCAAGAAAAGAAAAGCCAAATCACACAGAGGAAAATAAAATCATTGGCAGACAATGGCCAAATATCTGTCTAAAAAGAGTGTTAAGAAGCACCATATATGTCTGACAGGCGAAGGTGAGGAGCTATCAGTTAGGCAGACTAGTAAAGCTTTAGCCTGCTTAACTTTCAAGTAATGTTAACACCAGAGCTGCCAACTCACATTGAGCATGAGACTCATGACACTTTTCACATGCTCTCATGCTACAGATCAATTTTCTCCCGCAGTGAAAAACAAATGTATAGCCTAAGACTTGGGGCGAGTGAACTCCACCCAGCTGATGTCGCTGTAACTAACTGAAAGAGTTTTGCAAATTAAACATCTAAAATCTTTTTGGGACTGTGAGCTGCAATTTCTCTGAGGTGCTGAAGTGAACATTTGTGTGGATTTGTGGTGAGATTTCTGTCTGATCAAAAGGGTTTTCAGTAAGTTTCGTTTATCCACCTCCACAACAACGCAGGCTAATGCACAGCAGAGTAGGGGGCAGGTAGGATGTTTAAAAATATTATGAATTCTCATTAAATGATGACGTTATTCTTAAAATATTACAACTGTCAATGTGGGGGAGATTCTGAATGTGCAGAAAGTTTTCAACACACAATTTATCATTGAGGCGAGAAAAGGTGACATTTAAAGAAGTTACTTCCCCAAACAGAAGAATAATTCGTGCATGTGTGCTGACTCAGCAGAGATGATAGTACATGAGAAAATATTTTAATACACATCTAATATGTAGGTATTCAAATATTAATATATTAATCTGTTGTGCAATGTGAAGCGACTACAAACTTTTGTTTCATTATACAACAACCTTGTGCTGTATAATGACAAATAAACTACCTTGTAAAAGTTAAACTACAGGAGAAAACATATATCTAAAAGCAACACCGAATGCCTGAGAGCTTTACTGCACTATATTCTATTGTATTTGGAATTGTCACTTGCCACCTGAATTTTGTGTTTCCCTTATATTAATGAAGATTAACACCCACAAGTTCCTCTGCAAGAGTCTCAAGAAAATTGACCTACAGTAAACACTACTCAGTAGCACATCACAAGCCATAGGCTATAGCTGCAAATATGGTTACAATGCAATAAGCTACACATAACAAAGCCATATACTCTATACAGTATTTCAGGTCTGCACATAATTTGACCAATACTTTGATTAATTTAGCCACCAAGATTGAATTTAACAGATGACATTTATTTGTTCTCTGATAATTTGATTTTATGCTTTGTAGCAATTTTTTCAATGTTTGATTTTACTTTTTTCTAATCACTCAAGTATTGAAGGGCATTTTTTTCTCTCCTGTCTTGTGTCAAGTTAAAAGGCGGAATATAGACTGTCACAGTCTAATTTGAAAAGAAAAATGGATTGACCTTTTGTGCTTTATATTTATATTGAGTAATTGAATTTATATGCGAGCATGGCCTGGATGAGTCTAACGCACTGAATTTGAAAATGGTTGTTAGGGGCTCCATCTGTGTCACAATAAGGCTAATGGCAAAGAGCTTCTTTGAAATTGTCACTGTGTTAGAACTAAGAGCGGGTGGGTGAAAGTGGTGTTGGAGTAGGTCTCAATGAGGGACCCAATTTGGAAAATGTTGTCCCCCTGTCCATAATTGCTGTTGGGCCTGACGCCCACACAGCTGGCTTACATACATATATATAACAACAAAGCTAACTCTCTGAGCAAGCGTTGCAGTATAAATATCCACAAAAAGCCCCATTAAACAACAGTTACGGCATCCAACCTACGACTCTTGTTATTTAGTCAGCTTCAAATGAGGCTAAACATTCGCCCAGTTTCTCTTCACTGTGCCTCAGTATTACAACCTTAGTCCAACATCGATCCGCCTGATAGCCTAACGTTATAAAGCTATTACTTTGTTGCCCAAACAGAGTAACAGATTTGTTCACTCTTTCAGAGAGAAGTTGATTCTGAACCTAATGTAACTTGCTACTTAAAATGGAATCTTTTTAAGAACAAATTTTCGTTACTAACATACAAAGTCATTCTGATACAAACTGTAATTGTAAAAAATTGTAAAACTGTAACCTTTGATAACGACAGATGTTTCTCATTTGTTTTGGCCTCTACTGTATGAATACTGTCATATACCAAAATGTACCCTACTCTCAAGTTTGAAAACACGTTTTTCTTTGTTTTCACATATTACAGTACTGCAAATGCTGATTGTTTTCTAATCAATTTGTCTATTCTACATGCAACATACTATTTATGTCAAAATTCTCCAGTCAAAGTCTCTGCTTTTTTCTCAATAAAAAAGCTATAAAAATATAATTTAATGTATGTTACAAGTATATGGTATTTGTAAACATGTGCTCAGTCATACTCACTACATGAAATGTATTATATTCAATAAAAACAAACCAGAACTGATAGGTTGCAATCCACCACTGCCTACAGTGGGAGTGGACTAAACCTAAAAATGTGTACCCTTCGGGAAGGGGGGATCAGAATCAGAATCAGAATCAGCTTTATTGCCAGATATGTGTACACATACGAGGAATTTGACTCAGGATTGTACATTGCTCATGATGTCCTTACTCATACAACAATACCATAACACAAACTACAGAATAGACAACACTAATATACACCCTATGAACAAAACAATATAGACATATTGACAAATAGTGCAGTGATCAGAGTGCAAAGGATGCAAGAGTAAACTATTATTCTCATTATGTACATGTTGAAGGTGGATATGATATACAGGTACACATACACATGGGCTGAGAGGCTCTTCTGTTGTTCTTTTAGATACAAGATATTGTATGTGTTAGCATTTATTTAACCAACAGTTGTAGTTGGTTCTAACAACGTACAATTTCATATCTGTCGATGAAAACTAATTTTATCCCAGAGTTTTTGAGGGCCCTCCCTACTTCGGAAGCCGTGGTAGTTTAGCTCCAATCCTCTCAGTACATCCAGCGACGTTACCTACATTGGGTTCGTGATTAGGTTACAAAACAACGATTCTACCTTTCTGACTCACATTTTTGTCTTTCAGACAAGCACCCACATGCAATGCAAAACACACACCCACACATGCAGGGGAAAATAAAATGACAGACGCGGATTTCAGACTTTTTTGAAAGGCTAAATTTGAATTTCCCTCGGGATAAATAAAGTATCTATCTATATATACAATCTATGCTTTCAAGCCCTCTCGACCACGTGAGACACGTTACACTGAACGGCTTTAGTGAACGAGCCAATCACGTTGCATGTGACTAAACACACACAATCATTACTCCAGGAAGTGTGTGCGGGGGAAGAGCACTCGGAAAGAACAATGGGAGTCGACGTCGAGATCTTAAGACCGGGAGACGGTAAGGAATTTTTTTTAAATCCAAGCGCCTTGATAACTTCAATATTATATTTCCCTTTCACAATATAGCAGTTCTTAACTCACGTTTTTTCTCCGCTTTCAGGAAGGACATTTCCGGTACGTGGACGCGAGGTTAGCGTACATTACGTCGGTAAGACTCATTTCAGTACCGACTGGGCAAAGGTTATTTTTTTCCGCCCATTCCCATTTAAATAAAAAATATTACCCACTCATATAAACGTGTGATCGGTTTAAAATGTAAGTTTTACTTCTGAGAAAAGGCTTATTCGCTTTTTTCTCGAGAGACAGACGAGAGCAGCGATGCCAGTCGGTGTCTGTACGGCAACGTTAATGTTAACGTTACAGCCGCGAGGAAACGCTTAGCTTAGCACAAAGACGGGAAACGGGGCAAATGGCTGACACAATAACGCTTACCAGCACCCATAATGCTCACAATGTAAGACGTTATATGTCGTTTAATGAAACCGAACATGAAGTGTAAAGACAACAATTCGCCAGGTTGGCGGTATCCCCATATATACAGTCGTTGTGCTAAGCTAAGTTAAGCTAACCGTAATAATGCTGCTGCTTCATTTTGAATGTATAACGTTACAAGTTGAAGTGGTAACGTTTGCTTATTGATCTCCTCATACCAAAACGTCCAGCCATTCATGTTCTGCCTAACTGCGTGCACTGACTAACGTTAAAGTATGCAACACTCACTCAACATTGTATTTAAAGTGCTACAAACGCACTCAACAACAACAGCGCGCTGTGTAATCAGTGTTTTTCTTCCTGCTGCTGTTTTTTGAACAGGCACGCTGACGGATGGAAAGAAGTTTGACTCCTCCAGGGACCGGGGACAGCCCTTCAAATTCAAAATTGGAGCCGGCCAAGTAATTCGTGCTTGGGATGAGGGTGTAGCTCAGGTAAGGAGAGAGACTTTATTAAAGGGGCACGCCACCGATTTCACACATCAAGACTCTTTGGAAATTCAGCTCAGCATGTGAAAAAGGGCGTGGCAATATGGCCCAAAATTCAAATATATACATACTTTTCAAGCTGAGACAATTCATGATTGTTAATCCCCCCCCCCCCCCACCCTTAAATGTGCTAGGACTGAAACTAGGGCTGGGCGATATGGCCAAAAATGTTGAACGATAAAAACATTTCATAGCATTCAATATTGATAATTATCACAATCTATTTTAAATCATTATTTCTTTGCAGTTTAAAGGCTGATTTTTGCTCGAGGGAAAATTGAAGAAACCAAATGGTTAATTATGTGGTTAAACTTTTCTTTACGGTCAGAATGAGACAAACATTTGATGCCAAACAGGGGATCACTTAACAAATGAGGTAGAACATTCAAAACTATTATGATAAAATCTTTTTCGAAAAATATCATTAGTAAAATTTTTTTTAGTCCCTTTTCTTTAGCAAAATATTTTAACAGAAAAAGAGCTAATTTGTCTATAATTCAAATAAACCAAATCTTAACAATATACTGAACATTTATTATATTGCTATTGAGGAAAATTAAATTGCAATAATAATCATTATTGTTTCATTGCCCAGCCCTAATTGAAACGCAGCATAAAAGTGAGCTCATTCATTCATCTGCTTATGCTTTTTTGGACTTCAGTTTATCTGCTGGCTAACTAACGTTAGCTACCCAGCAGGTAGTGACAGACTGAACAAAGTAAACTCCGTACACTGGTCTGTCAGCTCCCAGTGCTCCGTTTTTTCAGTCTCTTGTCGATGGGACTGTTAGATTGGACATCTGGAGTCAAGATGGCCCTGTATACAGCAACAGGTGCACATTTAGTCTAACTATTCACATTGCACAACAGGGCTATTGTGTCTTATAACACCACACAGCCAGCTATCATCTACATTATTTTTTGACAGAAAATAGCCATTTTATGCATGTTGTAAAAACTTAATTGTCACTATGTGGATCTTTTACACATCATAATTAAATGAATTAATCAAATTATTATGATATATCACCCAGCCCTACTGTGAAAACGGTTGTAAAATGTCTTCTATGGCTCTAGAGGAGTTTGTCATCAGGGTTATCTCAGCTTGGCCTTGGAGACTTCAAATTTGTAACAAAGTATGCGTTACAAAATGGGGGCAAGAGTTATGAAGGTGCAAGCATTTACCAGACATGGAGTGTTTACCTCTGGTGCATTGCTATTGAAAATATATTTTTTAATACAACTCCCATCAGTCGTTCAGGACTAAATCAGCCCTTTAACAGAGATGCCAAAATACAGATCAGCCATTAAATACTAAAGCCACATAACCTTTTTATTTAATGTGTTCTTCACCACCTCAACAGATGAGCGTTGGCGAGGTGGCCAAGTTGACCTGCTCGCCGGACTATGCGTACGGCAGTAAAGGATACCCACCTATCATCCCAGCAAATGCCACTCTCATCTTTGAAGTGGAGCTGCTCGGTTGCTGAGTGTTTCAGCTGAATGTTGCTCTTCAGAGTTTCTCATTCCACCCACATCTCTGACACAAATAACTGTTTTATTAAAGGTGCTGTCAGTAGCATTTATAAACATGAATAAATCATTGCTTAAAAAAGAATCCTGCTTTATGAAATTGAGACAACTGACAAACAAGTGAGACCAAACAAATTCCAGCAGGATTGTTGGTGCTAAGATGACACTCTAATCCAAAAACCATAAAAGAATATTATGACATTTTGGGAAATATGCTAATTTATTTAAGGATTTAGTGGCCTCCATTGTTACGTTTGTCTGATAAATATTTGACGTATCCTTTAGCTATCAGATAGCACATCAGATACATAACGTAGTGGCAAAAAACAAACATTAGAAAGAATAGTGTGCCGTTTGGGGGTTTTTTGTGCCAAAAAAACAATGTGTTTATTCCAGTGTCTCAAAAGTATTGTAATGATTATTGTCACAAATGCACATGATAGACCTTTTTAATGAAGAGCTTATTTGTTGACAGTGTGAAACCTTTGACACAATGTAAAGGAACTCTTCATATGTTTGGAAACAAAAATGGCTCATGATTAAAGTTTTTGATGTTTAATTTCTTTGTTATCCATTAGAAATGGTCTTATCTGTGGAAATTGCATTAAAAACAAAGTACACAACATTTATGCTTCATTGTCATTAACTTGATTTAGACCTAATAAACAAGTAATTGTGATAAATATCTATACATATTAGGACACTTAATATTGGGACAGTTGATACTGATAAACAGATGAATGAATTTTAAAGCACAATTTAATAGTTATTAAGTAAATTGTTAATAGATCTTAGTTTTTTATTTCTGTGTGGATGCTAAATACTTAAAATGTTTTATGTACTGACACTGTATTCACATTGGCCACAAAATACTTTATAACAAAGCTCATGTCAAACCAAACTTAATGCATAAAGATGCTAAATCTGACTATTAGAATCACATCTCACCATAATTATCTTTAATTTATTTAATTGGCCAACCTTATCACTTCTGCATGTACTTTGTATAGCGTTTAAATGATATTCAAATACTGTAAAGGCTTAAAAAGTGTCTGGTTTAATTTATGTGATTGTGGCCATCTTGTGGAGAAGGTTGGAATTACATTAAGTACATAAACTGCTGCCTTCATTCGCTTCTAATTATCTTGATTTACGGCGCTTTCAGGTGGAGGATCACTTTGATTCAAAGATAAAGATAAAGTAGCCTACTTAATTAAAGTAGCGATACCATGTTGAAAAAAATACTTTGTTGAAATGAAAAGTCCAGTATCCAAATTTAGCATCGAAATATACTGAAAGTAGGCTACTAAAAGTAGAAGTAGGCCTACTTGAGCAGATTGGCCCATTTCCAAATAATTTATATTAAATTATTGTGTTACAATTATTGATGCTTATTGAAGTCCTGCGACAGCCACATATAGTCGATTAATTGCTGTCAGGATTTAAAGAGAACTAACCATAATAAAAAATGCTTCTGAAATAAATTGCCTACCCTATAATATGTCACTTTTGGCTCTGAGTAGTCATGACAGAATTTACTCACCATTTTTAGAAACAAAACAATCAAGAGATTAATCTATAAGGAATATAATCATTAGTTGTAGTCCCATACAAAATAGTTCACCAGGACCACTGTAACCAACTACAATCTGGTGATATATAGGCTAATAATACAACAGTCACAGGGGTTTTAATTCAAATCTTCCTGAATATACTTACATAATTTTAATTCAGTGATATTTTCAATCCAAGACTTTTTACTCGTAATATAAAAATATTTGTATTAGGACTTTTACTTTCTCCACCACTGCTTCGGGCTCATTATGGTGACATTTACAACGGCACTTGAAGGCAGCGTTTCCACGGGTACGGGCTCTCATCACCAACAGCGTTTCATTCCCGAGACCAAACTGACGCAGACAGTCTGCGAACATGAGCTAAACCTTTAACATGGGCATCAACATGTGAGAAGCTCGACGTTAGGCTAGATAGGTCGTCGTTTCTGATTATTTTTTACTTGACAAGGACCAGCAGTGAGACGTCGGAGGTTCACAGTCACACGCGCAAACTCGCTTTGCCCAAATTCCCTGGTTTCATTCTTTGCCCTTTAAAGATGCGCTACGAACTGAGAGGAAGGATGGCGATGACTCTGAGGAAGACGGTTAATCTCATCACAGGACTGCTCATTGTTTTCCAGTTTCAACTAAGTTTCATGAAGCTGAAATCCGCTCATGGTACGCCATAAAAATAATGGAGTGGACTTTGGTTAAGATACGTTAGGGGAGGTAACAGGAGGTTCGGTAACGCAATACTGTAAGTTATAACGTAACGTTTTGTGCAGTATAGCCTTTTATTTGATCGGTTAAAGTTAGCCTATTTAATATTGCTGTAGGCCTATTATATAACCAGCTAACATAACTAACTATAACTAAGACACCTGTAATATTGGTTATTTAACTTTTTTCTGGTAAAATATATGCATAATTAATAGCTGGAGATATATTTGTTCTATGCCAAAACCAAATAGAAATTTGGATTGAATATGACAATTGCAGAAAATTTGTTTGACAATGTCTTTTAAATAATGAATCCCCAAAAATCTAAAAAATGTAGGCCTATTAGCATTCACTGTTTTCCCACGTCTTTTGTTCTTTTAGACTACAGTGGGAAACTCACTAATATCATTTCAGTGTTTCATAATTCTGTCTTTAACCTCAAATACCAGGGTAAGTAATTCTGTCTTTGTAGGAGCCAGTTTCACTTTTATCTGTGTTTGTATTACCACCTGCGACCACCAGGTGGATCACTGATAGAGACAAATTGAAGGTGTAATCAGGCTCAGGTGTGTTGCTGAAGCAGCAGTTTCTGACCTTGTTTTTGCCAATAATCGTCGTTTTCTATTTTCTGTGAAACATTTGGAGTATTTTAAGTGGAAAGGAAACAGTGGACTCTGCTGCAACAGGAATTGGTGAGCTTTACTGAACTTATCTGACTTGTAGTTCTACAGACACCTACACAACTACTATAGATTCTGTAGCACCAGGAAACTGCCCACATCAGGTGGAGGGTTGTCAGGCCTTGCAGCCACAGGGCCACCATGTGACAGAAATATAGACCCAACAACCCACCGCTGCCCAGCCTCACATGCCTGGTCCTGGACCTGCTGGTGTGAAGAATGTGAAGCATGCTTTCACCCTCTGCTGTGAAGAGAAAAGTTAGGACGCACTGTTGTCACTGGGAGGGCAGAATGACGGGGTGACCACGCATGTTTGCCACATGGCACATGCCGCGGGAATTGTTTAAAATGCAAGAGTTTGTTTTTCTGATGTTTGAGAATCTGATGTATGAAATCTACTATTCCCTGAATATACAGCTTTCCCTATTTATTTCCCCTTTCAGCTTTAAGTTTGTTATAATAGTATGTTTGTAATTTTCCACTCAGACAGCATATATGTCGTCTGCCAGTTTTATCAAGCTCTTAATATTCAAACCCAAGACTCAATGTATTTATGGGTTCCCCTAAAATTTAGCCTGACATATTTCATATCTTTGGCTTTAACTTTAAAATCTGAAACAGGAAAACATCAAATTTAAGTTTTAATTATAGCTACAACGATTAATTAATTGGTTGATCCAAAGAAAATTAATCAGCATCTATTTTGATAAGTTAGGTCATTATTTCACACAGAAATGCCAAACATTTAACGGTTCATGTTCTCAAATGTGATAATTCGCTGCTGTCCTTGTGTAGTAAACTGAGTATGTTTGGGTTTTGAACTGGTCGGACAAAAAAAGACAAAACACGACTTTGTGCTCTAGGGCATTGTGATGGGCATTTTTCACTTTTTAAATTTTTTAAATGTTTTTAGACGATTGATGGATAAAATAAATAATAATAAAAATTAATTTATTATGAAAATAATTTGTAGTTGCAGCCCTAGTTTGAATATTTGTTTGCCTGCACAATATGAGTTTGGAATGACTGACCCACCAGTGGGCCGCTGCTTGTTAAGGGGTCCTTGAGTTTATAAAATGCCACATAACTATGAACATTTCCTAAAGTTAAGCTTCTAGCTTGTTTTGTCTTTTGTTAAACATATACAATTTTCCATTATTTAAAACAGAGAAAAGCAGGAACGTATCATATTTAAGAAGCAAATGTTTTTTGCAAAATTTTGCATCCTTTCTTGATAAATTAAACCTAACATAACTTTTTTTATCCGATTCTAAAAATTGCTGTTTTTTCATATTTAGAAAATTTTTAATTGTAGGAACTTCTAGATTTATCCAGCTAGTTAAGAAAGCTGAATTGTCAGATTTGTTTGGGTATCTGAGTTGCCTTATTTTTTATTTATTTAATGGTTTATTTCCTCATGTGACAGTAACTACAACAACATAGATTCATTTTATCAACTCATTAATTAATCAACCATTATTTTCAATTACTTATATGCCAGTATTTACCGCCACCATCTATTTTATTTATCAAAGAACAAAAGTCATATAAATTGTCTTAATCTTAATGACTTTTGTACATTTATACATGGAGTTCTAAAACGCATATCTTTGTCAGCATCAGCTCAGATCTCAGACATTTTGATTTTATTAGTAGTAATATGATGATGGAAATTGATCTCCCTCTGTTTGATTCCTCAGGAATCTACAGAACTGACACACAGGAGCTGTCTCCTCCAGAGGGAAGGTCGTATCTAGTCGCAGGGAACCACAAACCCAGGGTGAGGAGGTGGGCATCCAGGTCTAGGTCTGGGGACCCTAGCAAGGCTGCAGATAAGAGGGGCCACTACAGAGAGCAGCACCAACCAGAAGAGTCACATTCAGACCTGCTGATGGAGGAGGGACATGACAATTCCTTACAGATTGTGGTAAGAGTTATTAATCGGTAAGAGAGGTTCAGCAGATGAAGAAAAAAGTTAGCCAACTGAACATTGTGAATTAACATCTAAATTTTTGTTTCCTGGAAGGAAAAGTTCTCTTTTTGAGAAAGTATTATACTCCAAATTTAGAATTTAACACATTTTCTGTAGATAATGTTAAATGTATAGAGTGAATGAGCAAGAAAGGTTTGATTAAAATGACTGATGGAAATATTTATTGCAGTGGTTCTCATGTTTTCCCCACTTTGGGACCGGAAATTGTAATATTAGGGAAATATGCAACGAAACATTATTTCTTCATTTATCTGCTTTCATACCTGTCAAATCTGTCCATCTTATACTCTTCAAAAAGAATGAAAGCACACTTTTTATTAAAGTGCAATAATTAAATTTTAGTTCCACTTCACTTCTTTTTTTTTTTTAAATACTGATTTTAATAAAAAGCATTTTAATCCCTACATGTTTGGACAGGATATTGATCACGCCTACTATAAATCTAAAATCTACGGTCCTGGAGACAGTCAAGAGCTGTGGGTGAACGTCGATGAGATGGAAGAGGACAAGTGGAAGGTCTCTGGCTTCCTGTCCAGCACCCACAGACAAGCTGAGGTATGAAATCAGTCTGTGTGAATAAATGGGACAATCATTGTTTTAGTTAAACTAAGAACCTCATGTAGAAGATGTTCAGTGGGCAATCCATTTTTAATTTGTGTATTTACTTTGACTTTCCTGAATGGGGGGAAAAAAGATGTTGATGTCCAAATTATTTAGACATTGTATTAATGAAGTGTTGATCAGCATATCACAGTTGATGTTTCACTTTGCCTTTCTTTGTTTCCAGAGAGTGAATCTTTCCTTCAACTTCCCTTTCTACGGTCATATACTAAAAGAAATCACAGTGGCAACTGGAGGTAAGTCTTTAACCACACACACAATCTCTAGAAGTTGTGAGTTCAGAGTTATGAGGCTCAGTCTGAATTCAAAGTAGTTTGAGATACACACACTGTATAGAGCTACATTATAGAAATTTTGAGTGAATTGTTATATTTTTGTTCACTTTATACCTTCGTTGTACATATACACAGTGCATACTTAATGAGTAAAGCAGTTTAAATAGATTTGACACAAGAATAGCACTGCTCTGAGAGGCCATCATCTGCATCATAGGTTACCTTTTATTTTTTGCTGTAGTATTTTGTGTGATCAGGTTGGGTCTGTATCTATACAACCTCTCTTTACCTCCAGAATGAACAAAATAAAATACTGAAGATGATGATCTGTTTTCAAACAACAGCAGACATTTAAGTACTGGGTTAACTTGCAAAAAAAAACACATGTGAAGTGACTGCGAGTGAAGCAGTGTGTGTTGGAGGGGTTGGTGGGGGTTCTGGTAAGTAGGAGGGAGGGGCCCTTTGTCCCATAACTAAACCACAATTAAAATGAATATTGTGATGTCTCTCTGCAGTTCATAGAAAAGACTGATGGCAACCTCTGCATGTTTGTCTCACACAGGTTTCATTTACACTGGAGATTTACTCCACCGAATGCTCACAGCTACTCAGTACATCGCCCCTCTAATGGCGAATTTTGACCCAAGCCTGTCCAAAAACTCAACTGTGATCTACTTTGATAATGGTAAGATAGAATGGCTTTTTGTTTGTGGGTCTGCTGTAGAATATTTATAATTAATGTATGTGCATGTATATCCACCGTTTAGGCACTGCACTGGTGGTTCAATGGAACCAGATTCACCTCCAGGACAACATCAGTCTGGGAACGTTCACCTTTCAGGCCGTTCTGCACAACGACGGACGAATCGTCTTTGCATACAAACGGGTGACATTTCTTCTCCTCTTGGTGTTCTTCTGTTAATGCAAAATTTGTTAAATTAAATAGCTTTTTTGTCCTAGATTCCCATAAACATCAACAACATCAGCACTGAGAACCATCCTGTCAAAGTCGGCCTGTCGGATGCTTTTGTGGTGCTTCATGAGATAGAACAGATCCCCGGTGTGTGGCACAAAATCACCGTAAAATCACTAATTTAATTTATTAATCAAAGCACCGGGCCTCACTACTAATTCACTTCATATCCTTTCTGACTTTGTCCAGATGTTCGTCGGAGAACCATTTATGAGTACCACAAAGTCGACATCCTCAAATCCAAAATCTCCAATTCTACAGCTGTGGAGATGATACCTCTCCCTAGTAAGTTAATCCTAATTAAAATGTACAAAGACATGTGCTGCTAAGATGGCAAAACACACAGATTCCCCTATCCGTATATGTGGACCATCAGTAAACCTAATCGGAACGTTTTATTTTTAATTTTGTTGGCCACTCAAATTGTAAAAAAGGATGTGACAATAATACAGTAGCAGCAGTTGCATGTTAGCTCTACACTGTGGGATGGCCTGAAAAAATGCATTCAGGTTTGATTTACAGAACTCAAATCTGTCTCTTCCTCCTCACGGTCTTTCTTTATTCTCAGCATGTCTCCAGTTCTCCAGCTGCGGTCCATGTGTCACTTCTCAGATTGGCTTTAACTGCAGCTGGTGCAGTCGGCTACAAAGGTAAACTGGAAAGCACTGAGAGCACAGACCGCCGACAAGGCTGCTCATTCCATAAAATGTATTTTAATAATAGAAAATGTTAGGAATGTTTAATTTGCATTTGAATCCAGCTCTGCAATAAAATGCACATAGTGAGAAACAATCTTTGCTGATGGCAAACTTTATATGAAAATACTTGAATCCTGTTCAATCCTGGGAGTGTGAGGCCTTTAAATTCCTAGTCAGTCAGACACATGACCACTGAGTTAAAGCAATTTTTAATCTACTATGCTGCTGTAGTGTTTTCTATAAGTGTCTTTTTTCCCCCAGAAAATGCTGATGTGTGTTCACATCATATCAGTGTTTCCAAGATAGTATTTTATTTTAAATAGGACAACCCACTTGAAAATGGTATGGGAAATAATAACATGAACAGTAAAGATTATTGTACTGTATAAAATGATTGAATCTGTGTAGATCACATGATTATTAAAACTAACTCAGTATGTAACATTTACTGTATGATTTTAATGCATTTTACAGTAAAAGGTTTGCACGATAAATAATAGGTTCACAGGACTGTTTTAAAATATTACTCGCATTTCCATATTTTAATCGAGATAGTTGAGAGTCATTGTTCTCTGTAACTGTTCTGCTGTCCTTACCAGCCACACACATTGAAAAGTAATTTCCATGTAAGCGGAGAGGGACAAATCTACAGTCCTCATTTTGTAAAATCAAGTTGATATCTTTCAAATGTTCTGGACTTTTTGGTACAAGATTTTATACACCCATCACTTACTGTACAGTGAAATCACTTTAGGAAAGGATCTCTTTACAGGCAGAAAGGACAGGAGAAACAATTAGAGACCGATAATCTATCCAATGTCACATTTCAATGTAGGCTATGTGAGTATTGCATTAAGATAGACCTATCCTTTAAGACTAAACCAATTTACAAAAGCTTTGTTCTTGTCCTTTTGCCTTACTACATGCTGCCCTATTGCAGGGGAGTATAAAGTGTAAGTATGTTGTACATGATACCTACCCACGCCTTCACTCAGATCACAGTATCATCTTATTTACACAATGCCCGATAAATATACAAGCTGGCTACAAAACTCCTGGAAATTGCATCAAGCACCTTGTCAATAAGGGATCTTGAATGGATATAGGTTACTCTCCATACATTAATAATATTTACATCCCTTTTCAGATGCTCCAGTGGCTTTGATCGTAACCGGCAAGACTGGGTTGACCATGGCTGTCCGGAGGAGGTCCTCATTATTTTTACATTTGAGTAAACTACAGAAAGCACCACTTGTGTCCGTTTGAACAAAAGAGTTCACTGATGTTTTATTTTTCCAGAGAAGAGATCCCCGGTGTCTCCGAATGACAGACTTCACAAACACCACATCTCACCTCCTCCCACATATGACCACTCCTGTTACAACGATCACGATGCAGCAGAGGAGCTCCAGCATGACCTCCACCCCCCTCAGCAAGATGTCCGCTGTCGCCAACCTCTCAACGCGCAGCAGCACAAGCAGAATTATTTCCACTCCACCGCCTCCTACCAGCAAACCTGCAGAAGGTGAGCTGACTAATGCTTTCACAATACCTGTAGTAAACAAAACAATGAATGCATCTGAATTCCCAGCCCAGCGTGTTGTGCAAAGTCTGACAGTGCGAGGGTCAAGTGGTCAGCTATTTCCCAGCCCTCTGTTAGCTCATAGCTGAGCGTATACAGCGCCATGTTAAATACTGCATAGTGTCCTCATCTGCTGAAGGATGACTCAATGTATGTGTATCACTGTTTGGGTCAGAATATGGGTGGGCTGGATGGTCTGGTTTTCTGTAGTGGCTGTTATTTGTAAGTGAAGTGTCAAACATTTTAACAAAAGCTGGCATTTTACTAGCTAGATAAAAAGACTAGAAAATGTATTAAAAAAAACTTACTCATGTCATATGATTTGAAATCGTTTTCTTTTTCTAGATGACACAAGGTCTTTGCACATCAATGAAGCGAGTAAGTCATTCATGTCCACCTACTTGTGTTTGATTTTGATTTGTTTTAATTGGTACACGATGCTTTCAGTAGTTGTCTTGTAAACCTTTTGCATCTCATGTGCCTGAATCATTAGTGAGAGACCAAATTGTTGTCGCACCTACATCTACATAATTGTATGTGATTACAGCATTGTTTAAGCATGCATAAGAAATCTTCACAGAAAAATTAGACAATCCTGGTGAAAATATCTGCACATACACGCTGTTTTTAGCCCATTCACCTCTAGTGTCCCCTAGTTTGGCAGTATTTTTGATGCTAAAGTCATTTGAAAAATTCTACAAAGGGACTTTAAGTCTAGAACTATGAGTAGTATTACTGAGAATCCAATCAGCATCACTGTACAGCAGGAGACGACGAGACCACAGGAGAGAGTGATGAGCGACTGCAGATTGGTTTACTGGCAGGCATCGTCATGGTGGTGGTCATCATGGCAGCAGCCGTCCTTATGTCTGTCTACATGTACAACCACCCCACCTCCAACGCAAGCCTCTTCTTCATGGAGGTCAGTGTCACCCAGCTGCTGTGTATGACTGTCCTAATCTAAAATTCCCCATAATCCCTTGAAATGTAGAAGCAAGTAGTTCTGCAGTTTTCATTTGGATTACCTACCGTCCCGGGTTTTTGTTCATTTCCCAGAAAGTCAAAATGCAGAGACTTAAAACTTAATTGGGATAAGTAATCAGTCAACATTTTGTGAGATTGATTTTTTGGGGGGGGGGGTTTGCCTTGCAAGCAGTGCGGCCTAAAGATAAAAAGTCGGTCCTTTCACTACTTTAATCTCGAACAAATACTGGGAGATAACCACGAAATCTGGTATGAATACTCGTCCCAGAGAGTGATTCCTAACATATTTTGGTTACACAACACATTCATCTAGCACCAAAAATGTCACTTTAACCAACATACCTTTGTCCACTAAAAGGTATTTTAAAATTGATTTAATGACATTTGCAGCTGATATTTGGGGTTCCCAGACGATGAATTATGATTCTGATGAATTCCTGACCTTTTCTGAACTATTTAACTTTTCAGCATGTTTATCCAAGTCTCAGCACTTCACTGAAGCAATGTTGCACTTCCCTCCATCTATGTGCACAATTAGTTCTGTCATAACACTAACATTTCTAACACCCCTCTGTGTAATTTGGAATTTTTGGAAACTGGAATTTAACTAACACCCTCCTTGGTGTGACTGGTGGTTCTTCTTCAAACATTCCTTTGTCTGTCCCAAATCTTTTGTTAAATATATAAATACTGTTGAAGATTCATCAGCAGAGCAGAAACCCACATCTTATAGAGAGTAAAGTGCTATGTACTTGTGTGGGCTCTGAACACATCTAAATGTTCCTTGCACAAACCAACTCGTGTGTTCATTTTCCATCAGCGACGACCGACCCGCTGGCCAATCATGAAGTTCAGCCGGGGTTCCGGTCGCCCTTCTTACGCTGAGGTGGAGGCTCCTGGTCAGGACAAAGACAGCATGGTGGTCATCGACCCCAAACAGTCTTTTGCCATGTCGGACAGAAGAGAGAGTGACCAGAAAGAAGGATTCATAGTTTCCGATCAGAGGGAGCGCTTCCTGGTCTCAGAGCTCCTGACCTAAACTATGTATCCCAGATAGCTTTGGGACAGAGCTGGTTCTCTGAGAGGAAGTGTTGCTTCCTTGAATGCTTTCTTTTAGCTGTTGCTCAAAGTTCATTTTAAGGACACTGTAACAGTCTGGCTTTATGTTGGTGTTCGCTTGGTGAGCCACAGGACTGTTTTTACGGCATAACGAAAACTTGTTTTTAAACTTTGCTCAGGTCACTCGTTCGTGTTTACTGTAGCGTCACAGAGCAAGAGGTGACGCTGCTGGATGTTTGTTTTGAGACAGTTTTTCAAGAGCTGTTATGTCGTTCCCACTCCTTCACAAGGAGGAATGTCATATTTGGGTGTTATTTCCTGATCTCAAAAATACGGACTAAATTCCTCACCATTACACCCACCTTCATCCTGAGGGGCAAACAGGGTGCACAGTGTTTTCAATGCTGTTTCTCAGTATAAGTGTTGTTTTTTTTACAGTGAAGCAATGTCTGCAACTTTTTGAATTTTGACTTTATTTTGTCAATTTTATAATAAAGACAGAAAACATGTACACTACAACATTGTAAACATCTACAAACATGGAAAATTACGATACAGTCTCGCAACATTTTTCTAACATGCTATAATTGTTCCCATTGTGTAATCTGTGCATTTATGATATAATGGTAAAAACAGTGCAGATTTTACTCTGTACTTCTGATCATTTTAGTGTCTTTTCAGTCATGATATGTCTTTAATCATCAGTAAGTTAAATGAACGACTTCTGATGTTAAAATTTAGTTTATAAATAGTATTACAATTAAAATATTAGATTTATTTGTACACATTAATGTAATTTCACCAGTTACCACTTCTTGGAAATCTAAAAAAGTCTTAAAACATGTTTAGTGAGCTGAGGGTTTACCTGCTCCTGGTCTTTACCAGATTGATCAACGCTGATACATTTTCAAAACTGTTTGGTCATTAATCTGAAAGTAAAGTAGTTCTATCTACGCTACATTTTGATAAGATGACAAGAATCAACAGTTTCCTGTACTATCAATGACATACAGCACAACTACACCAAATGAACATACAGTTGAGTGTTATTTGAGGCATGTTAAGTTTAAAATTAACTTAAGGCAAATGGTATCTGAATGGATCATTTAAGACTGGCCTGTAGGCTGCAGGGGTCAAGGCACTGCTGTGTTGGAGGTACTGCGAAGGTCCTGGGTCGATGATTTAAGTTTCCTTGTCTTCTGAGAAAGAATAAAACAAAATGGAGAAAATAAAATTATGCAACTGTAAATCTAAACAATTTGCACATTCTTGACAAATACCCCATAATATTTGGTTTGGATCTCTAAAGAGTACCAAGTTATAACAGTGTGATGAAATGAGTATACTACATACATTAACAGGTTATCAGTATGTGGTATGTTCATGTTGGAAAAGTGACAAAGCACTTAAAAGGTTAGTGCGCAAACTAAAAAACCCTTGACTTTTAGGTGTGCTGTTAATGGACACAATTGTCCCACAATGCATTGCAGAGAGGAAATGGAGGAGCTGGCCACAGCCAGAAAAAAATGTGAATGGCAATAAAACGAAATAATAGCTTAAAATAAATAATTAAATAAAAGTTTGATTTCCTGTTAATATAAAAACATTTAACGGACAATATACTTTCATAGTAAAGTTTTATGCAGGAATTGAATTTCCTGTTGGTATAAAACAGTTAAACACAGTCATTTCTGCTGCTGTTGGTCTCTCACATCAAAACAATAATAAAAGGCATAGTTTGATGTCTTGAAGTAGCGTGGGAGTTGTCTTCATTGTTAAACAGCCTCCAGTAATGATGAAAATCAGACGTGCATTAAAGTTTTATTCGTGTTACTTTTAGTCATGTTCACCGATTTCCTTCCTCACTCTGACGAACTAAAGAGGACATATGACGGCACTGACATGCGACCAAATTAAACGCACCGTTACCTTGAATAAAAGTACAGATTTCTTTGGAAGTACGCAACCCAACAAAATGTATAAGATAGGTCTTGTAGTTTTTGGATATTTTAATGTGTAAATGTTACATGTATCTTTTTAAGTATGTTGACTTTAGTTTATACTACCTACAAAATGGCATCCTAAGGCAAGTAGTATAATGCATTGTATACAGTTTGTTTGTTGTATGGAATATAGAAGTTCCTCACCTTTCACCGGTGGTGCAGGTAATCGCCTCCTCACCTGTCTGGATGAGTCCAGGGTGACGGGCTGCAGGAGGATGCATGTGAACAATAAGGTTTTTTTTTGTTTTAGTAACATAGTGTTGTGGTAGTTACAGTCTTATGATAAAGATGTAGAAACGTAAACAGGTACGCACCATAACTGGAATGGTCCTGGTCTTCGTCGAGCGTGACTGTGTGTCCACATTGAGGCCTGCACTCTTCAAAGCAGCAATTCTGGCTGAGATATCACAAGTCTAGAGCAGAAACAACGCAAACAAATAAGATCGTTGACTTTTGATTGCAGCGCCTCCATAAAGCCAATCTGTCTCATGTTTTTAAAGACCAGAACCCTGCAGCAAAAAAGCCATGTACCTCCAGATTTCATTGAAAGTGGTGATGTTCTGCTTGCTTGTGCTGAGTTAAACAAGCTGATCTTTTCTTTTACAAAAACGCCCATTACGACATTAAGTGTAGTTTGTAAAAAAACAAACAAAAGGGGGCTTGGAGTGTGGGAATTCAAACTAAAGTACAGCTTGATCTCCTAAACATAGTAGTATTCAGGTCTAATAATAAGCAGCAAAAGACTTTCAGGGTTTCCTGATATTCCATTTTCAGCTATGAAATGGACATTTCCAACTTCAACCCACCTGTAGGTCAGACTGTTGAACTTTGGCAGCTGCTGATGCTACCTGCTCCTCCAGGAAGGACAGCTCCATATCGGACGTGGCGCTGCAGATGCCCCTGGCACACTCCTCCAGGTCACTCAGCTCCGCCTCCAGACTGTACACCACGCCAGCTGCCACATACACCTGCAGCATATCCAGTTCAACATATCTTAAACTGAAAACAAGACTTGTGACTTTCTTAACTTAAACTTGTTTTTTACTCATTGTTAGAGGGAAGTAAAACTGTTGATGCTTGTTAATCCAATCATTACTCTTGTTTTACCCTTCAGATTTTCTGAACTATAACCTGCTGGCCACACGTCCACTTCTCTAACCTTTACCACTACTAGCATCACTACAAAGCACTTACACACACTTACAACAGCAGTTAAAATGGCCTTTTGATATAGAGGAAATGTGTGCACTATGTTTCCTTTAAAACACTTTAACATCACTTTATAATGAGTGAATGTTTTGTAACATTTTAAGATCAAACAACTAATGTAATGAATACTTAACTACTGAACTATTTATAGTAAGATCACATGTAGCTGTATTTAGTTATATTTTTACAAGCCCTTCTATATCTTGCAACATATACAGTCCCCTCCAAATGTATTGGAACGGTAAGGCAAATTCCTTTGTTTCTGTTGTTCACTGAAGACATTTAAGATCAAAAGATGAGTATGAGACAAGAGTTTAATAGTGTCAGTCAGATGCTTACAATTAAGAACTGGTCTGTAGTATAATATTACTGCACGCTCAAAAAACAAGTGACAAGCATCAGCTCAAATCTAGTAAATGGAATTTAAACTGAAATAAAGCTGAACTTACATTCTCCTCCAGTCTAGAGAACTGCTGATCCAGTTTCTTGGGGTCAGTGTTGGGGGGCAGTGATGTGGTGGAGGGTCGGGGTTCTTCTCCTCCCTCCTCTCCGTGCAGCAGCTCTTCAGTGGCATTCAGCACCTTCAGGACCTCAGTCGTGATACTGCGCAGAGACTCTGCCGAGTACCTCTAAAATACACAGACAGACAGGTGTTTTTCTAAAGCTGCCGGATATCTTTGTAATACCTGATATTTAGGAGAATGGTAAAAAAAAAATTTATTAATAATTTATACTTAAATATTATAATTTTATATTTTTACTTTGAATTTCATTTTCCTACACCCCTGTCTACAGGATTATATAGAATTCTGATCATAATTATAAAAGAGGATACCAATGCTCTTTTAGTGAAACTGATTAATGAAATGTTACATGGATTAGCAGCCTTTCATATCAAGCAGAGCCACTGTTATTCAATAAAAGAGGAACGCAAAAATACATCACTGCTTTTAATGAAAAAATAAGACATTAATGAACAAAAGAAAAGATACTTTAACACTTCAGTGGATGAGGAGCTTCTATCATATCTTCAGTAAATAACGTGATTGGCTGATACATTCATACTAGTTGGCCAACACAGGCTTGATGTGACCACCAGTGTGACCCGAATACATGATCAACAGCAGCATTTTGAAAATTAAGTTGTGAAATTAAATGTGAGCATAAAATATACGATAGCAATGAGAGTGAAAAGTGTAAATGTACATGCATCTTAATCAGCAGTCTTTGCTATGCTGCCTTCCTATAGCCAAACAGGCTCTCACCTGCTCCAGCAGAGTTGATATAAACGCTATTGTTTTGTAAAGCTCCATGTCACTACCCTACAGTGCACAGACGAAAGCAGAGAAGAGAAGAAAACACAGGACAAAAGGGGAAGAAAGTCAGCATCAAGCAGAGTGTTAGTTGTATTTAGTTACATTGCAAAGGATATTCGCTCAGATCAAGTTCCTGGCAGATGTAATGCTTTCTTAAAAGTGAGCCTATAACTCTTGCTGACGATGGGTACTTTTAAAATTATATTAGTAGCACAAATAAAGAAAAGTTATTAATAAAATAAGTTGAACTCAATAACCACTAAGATTATTTGGTCAAACTATCATTTCCAACATTTACATTTACTTACTTGGCAGACGCTTTTATCCAAAGAGACTTACATTTGAGGTTTCCAAGATCAAGGAGGAGCTCTCATGCTCAGTAAAAGTAAAGTGACCGAGTAATATCACTTACACAGCAACATCTATCTAAAGTCTGCCAACATTAGCCACAACAATTTACTAGCTGGTTGAGATACTGGTGATAATGGTGTAACAATCTCACAAGTAAAGAAGAAGCATAAAGTCAGCAAACGGATTCAGTAACATTAGTTACCAAGCAAAATCTATTTTATACAGAACCCATAAGGTAAAATATTTTATCCTATGAGAACAAGTTATTTACTATAAATTCATATGCATCTCTAACAACATCAGATAACAGAGAGAACTCAGCTGATCAAGTCCCAAACGGTGATATATGTATGTTTTTTTTTTATAATAACTTGTTCCTTCAAGATAATTAACTTGTGCACCATTCAGGACTTTGGTGACTTTTTCTGCTAACATTAGCAAGCGGTCATACCAGACCAAGCGAAGCTGCAGCTGTACTGAATTGGGAAAAAAATGTTTTACTGCTATTGAATATCACATTTTAATTTGGCTATATTAAGGTAACAATAAATCCTACAATGCAAGTAAAGAAGAGCCATAAAGTCAGCAAACATTCAGTTTTGTCAGTTACAAACATATCTATTTATAGTTTGCTAACATTAGCCACCCTAAGCTACTGGTCATACCAGACCAAGTGAAGCTGTAGCAGGGAAACCCCCCCTGAGAGTATTGAAATGCGCAACGGTGCATTTTATTGCTAATTTTTCGTTTGTAAGATAGATAATAGGTTATTTCTCTTTCAAAATTTACACAGAATCACCTTAATACTATAATTGCAACAGACTTTTAGTGGAAAATATATGGTTATGAACAGGTTTTTGAAACTGAACCTGACTTTTGTTACTCTTGCAAGGAGCATTGGCCACCACCACGGAACAACAATGCTTGTGTGTGTCACAGTCCAGAAAGAGATAGAAAAGTGCTTACAATTTGAATCTCCTCTGGTGACAGTAAACTCTCCTGAAGAGAAGACGCGATGCTCTGCTCCGTGTCGTCTGCATTTTCTTCTTTGGTTTCCTCACATCTTTCATGTGTTTCTTTACTTTCACAGCCTCCCTCTGCAACATCTCCCTGCGTCTCCATCATCTGCCACTCAGTTGCGTCTTTTTCCCTTCTGTCTTCTTGTTTGTCATCATCTACTTCTACTATTTCACATGTATATTTGGCCTCCAGTGTCTCCACGAGATTTCTTTTTTCTTGTGGATCTTTATCTTTTGCCTGCTGCTCATTTTCATTTCCGCCTGTAGCATCTCCAGTTTCCTTTTCTCTGGAAATATTTCCTCCATTGTGCTCAGTGGCATTTTCTCCTGGTCTTTCTTTCACAGCTGACATCACGTTGTCGCCTCGACTTTGAAACTCTTTTGCACTTCCTGTCTCTTCCGATGAATCTGTTCTTTGTGCATCCACAACGGTGTCCTCAAATCCACTTTCTTCCCTTGTTTTTACATTCTCATCTGTCTCCCTATATATTCTCTCATTTTCTGCTGCTTCATCCTTTAATGTCTCTACCTGCATGTCGTCCAGAGTCATCATCAACATGCTGCTGATTATTCTCTCAAATTCTGCGTCTTCCTCGCCGCTGTCTGTTGCCATCTCCCCCTGACTCCCTTCACTTTCTCTTATTCTTTCCTCTTCCTGGCTCTCTCCCTCCTTTTTGTCTGGCCGCTTTGCCTCTGGCTGATTCTCTTGTTGGACTTTTGTCTCATGTAAGGCTATTATATCCCCAGTTCTCTCTGCTTCCATCTCTTGTCTTTCCTCTTTCTCGCTTACTTGTTTAGCCTTATCCTCTTTCCAAACATCTACTTTTTCTTCACACATATGCTCCTTTACCGTCCTTTCATCCTCAATCGCCTCTGTAACTCTCTCCCGCATGCAATCTCTCTTTTCCTCTACTTCTGTTAGATTTTGTTGGACATCTTCCACTTTTGATTGACCATCCAAAACATTCACTGTTGTTACATCAGTGCTCTCTTTCTTTCTTTCCTCAGTTTCATCAGTTAAATCAAACATCTTTTCATTTACTTCCTGCTCCATCTCTCCCTCATTCTCTCCAACTCTCTCCAGCTCATCCTCAGTGGAAGAAAACTGAGAAGCACCGACTAGACTGGCCAAATCGAGCCACTTAGCAGCCTGGACGGCTTTTTCTGCCTCCAGTTTCCACAGCGTCTCTTCTGCTATCGCTTCCTCTCCTTCTTCACCTCTGCCTGCTCTGTCTAACTCGTCCTCTGTGGATGAAAACTGGATGCCGTTGACTTCGTTAGCTAATCGGCATACTTTCAACGCCAGCTCCTCATCCTCCCCTTCTTCTTCTCCTGTCTTCTTCTCTTCATTCATGATGCCTAGCCTGTCCAGCTCATCCTCTGTGGAGGAGAACTGACTAGCCCCGACTTCCCTTTCCAGCTGACAGAGTTTATAAGTAAGTCCGTCTGTCTTTTCCTCCTCCTGTTCTTTATTTACCTCCCCCTTATTTTCATCCTTGTCTCCCTCCCATTCTCCTTCACTCTGTCCGACTTTGTCTAACTCATCATCAGTAGACGAGAAGTACGTGAGTCTGGACTGTGCGACCAGCTTGTATAATCGATATTTCATCTCTTCATCATCATCTTCTTCTTTCTCCTCCTCTTTCTCCTCATCTGTTCTTCCTTCATCCAGGTCAATCTCCATCTTCCACAGCTTCTCGTATTCCTCATCTCTGTCCTTGCTTCCTTGTCTACCAGAATCTCTCTCTCCATCGTCTTCTTCCTCTCCAGAGGAGGAGTCAGAAACTCGACCTGCCACCTGTTGTCGTTTTAACGTGAGCTCCCGGTCCATCTGATTGGCTCCGTGTCCTGTGATGTCACTCCCAAGGTCAGAATGTTCAGGGGTTGTGGCTCCAGAGGTCATAGTGTCTAGGGGGGTCACAGCATCAGGAGGATGATGGGAATTGTTGTCTGTTTTGCTGTAATCCTGTCAATGTAAGAAATAATAGAAATAAAAGTAAACAATAAAATGTTTATTTCTGTGGTGAATGAAGTAGGATTTCGCTTAATAATCTTCAAGACATTATATCTCTATTTAATTCAGGTAGCATTTCAACTATACAAAGGCAGATAAAATAAGCCCTGCACATGTTACACCAGCAATTCTTTGTATTTTATTGAAAATTTATTATACTCTCAGTTGCCGGTAATTAGGAACACCAAGTTAAAACTGATGCCATCTAATACAATAGTCCTGCAATAAGTGAGAGGTGCTATTTTTAGAATTAGTTTTTAAGGAATTTAGGGCGGCACATAATGATTATTTTCCTTTTACACAACAAAAAGTGAAAGCTTTTGAGACCCTAGTGTCACTTTCAAATGCCTTGTTTGGTCCAAAATATTACATTTAAAATCATATAAAACACAGAACAGCAGCACATCTTCACATTTGAGAAGCTAAAACCACAGAATATTTGCCATTTAATCATAAGTTTGTCATTCTTGTTTCAGCTAGCAAGGAATTAATTTAATATTTTGATATATTTTCCTGCATTCCCATATTAACAACCCTACTGCTGTTTTTGTGTTCACTGAAAAAAACCCTGTGATCCAGACTTTAAATTCATGAACCATAACAGGAAGTTTACAGATGGTATAGTACAGAGTTGGCAGTTTGACATGATTATGTAACACCTACTTGGCTGTATCATAATTTGAACATCCACCTCTTATTTCATCTCACCAGTTTGTAGCTTGAAGTAACTTATTTCTTACCAGCACAGAAGAAGACGACTCTTTTTTACTCGTCCTTTTTTTCCTTAGTCTCCTGACTTTTCCAGCTTCTGGCTCGGCAGTCACCTCGCTCTCCACTTCATCTTCTGCTCCTTCCACATTAAAGGTCACATCCATGATGTTGGCCCTGTGGGATGATGAAGGTTTGCCTGATCTCCGCGGCATCTTCCTCTTAAAAAGAGCCAGCAGAGGTGTATTAGGCTTCCAGTTCCCCTCAGCATCTGAAAACAGATCGTCTCTGCTGTCTAGGTCTCCCATCAGTGGGGACGGGATCCTGTCGCAGGTGTCCTGCAGGTTAAAGTTAGAGTCTGTCATCTTTCTGTGGAACTCCTGGAGGGCAGCACCCCATGAGCTGTCGGGCTCGGGTTTGCTATCATTGTCAGAGCCCATGCCTTCGTAGGCGGACACCACACCAGACTCCCTCTCCAAGGCACTGTAGACCAGGCTCTTCCTTTTCGTCAGCAGGCTGGGACGCGACAGCTGGGCGCTCTGCAGGGCAATCCAGTTCCCATCTGGGCTCTTTAGCACTGAAGACACACCTCCACATGTGAGCGCGCGCGCACACACACACACACACACACGACCCACACAAAGTAACACATGCAGCAACATAAACAAACACAGTTGAGCCAGGCAATAGCTGACATTGATTATATCAATTACTAATCACTTATATAACATATGTTTATGTTTAACCCCTTAACCTCCATTATTACCGTATATACATAGCTCTTCATTGAAGCTACTAGCGATTAAACAATTTGATCAACAAAAATGTGCAAAGTTAACCAGTGGCATGACAAAATCTAGACGGTGATTGATGGGTTTAAGAAGCAATGTGCAAAAATATCTTACCAGCATTGTCCAGCCTGTCTACACTCTTCCAGTTTGACATAGCTAACCCACCGCCTTCCTTCTTTAATGCCTGTAGAGAGTCTTGTATCAGACCTGGAGGGTCATTGTCCATCAGAGAGAAGGCAGAGTTTGACCTCTGGGAAGAGACATATGACAAATAAAAAAATGTATGAAAAGTAGAAAAACAATTACACTTCTGTTGTGTCACAGTCACTTCTTCTATCTACAATCATTCTGTAGGCACACCGGACGTCAGCAATAAGATAAAGTCAACAGAGCCATTTTACCAGCAGAGGTCAGCAAATGTCACCATACAAATGAGAAGACTTGCACACACAACATTTCACTCTTCCTTTATTAGTGGAGGAAGATAATCAGATCCTTCACTGAAATAAAGGTACCAATACCACAATGTAAAAATTCCTCCATTACATTTACTCATTTGGCAGACGCTTTTATCCAAAGCGACTTACATTTGAGGAACAACATACAAGCATCAACAGAGCATCAAATACAGATCTACAACTGACAATACATACTAGTAAGAGCAGCAATAAATACTAGTAAGAGCTCATAGCACATATCACATCAATGGGGTAAATACCTAGGGAAGTTAGTTACTTAGTTACCTAAGAGTTAACAAAAAGTGCAATCAATACAAAAAAAAGTGCAATCAATACAAGATAATTGTAGGGGATAGAAGAAGAACACAGAAAGTGCATGTTAGAGGTTAGGAGTTAGAGGTGTTATAAGAGGAAGTTTTCAAGAGCTTCTTGAAGTTAGAGAGGGACGCCCCTGCTCTGATGGCGTGTGGTAGCTCGTTCCACCAATGTGGTGTCACAGATGAGAATAGCCAGGACTGGGATTGCTTTGTGTGAAGGGATGGCAGATCCAGGTGGCGTTCGCTGGAGGAGCATAGCGGCCAAGAAGGAACGTAAGTTTGTATTATGGAGTTTAGGTAGATGGGTGCGGACCCAGTAGTCACTCTGTATGCAAGCATTAGTGACTTGAATTTGATTCTGGAGGCCACGGGGAGCCAGTGGAGGTCACTGAGTAATGGAGTGACATGAGTCCTTTTGGGCTGATCAAAAAACAGACGCGCTGCTGCGTTCTGAACCATTTGTAAAGGTTTCTGCACAAGCTGGAAGACCTGCTAGGAGGGCATTGCAATAGTCGAGGCGAGAGATAACCATGGCCTGTACCAGAAGCTGGGTGGCGTACTGAGTGAGGTAGGGCCTGATTTTCCTTATGTTGTATAGAGCAAAGCGGCATGACCGAGAGACAGCAGCAACATGGTCTGAAAAGGACAGCTGGTCATCAATCATGACACCGAAGTTTCTTACCACCTTGGTTGGAGTGATGGTTGAGGAGTCAATTTGTAGTTTGATGTTATGGTGGATAGATTGCTTGGCTGGAATGACCAAGAGTTCAGTCTTAGAAAGGTTTAGTTGAAGGTGGCAAGCCTTTATCCATGCAGAAATATCCGAGAGACAGTCTGTGATCCGTGCTGAGACGGTGGGATCGCCTGGCGGGAAGGATAGGTAGAGTTGCGTATCGTCTGCGTAGCAGTGGTAAGAGAAGCCGTGCGAGCGAATGATCGGCCCCAGTGAGGTGGTGTAAATTGAAAAGAGAAGGGGCCCTAGCACTGAGCCTTGGGGCACCCCTGTGGAGAGGCAGTGGGAGGAGGATAATTGTCCTTGCCACAAAGCATTGTAGGAACACCCCAAGAGGTAGGATTCGAACCATAGGAGTGCTTTACTCGAGATGCCCATTGCTGAGAGAGCGGATAGCAGGATCCTGTGGTTGACTGTGTCAGAGGCAGCTGATAGGTCAAGCAGGATAAGAACCGAGGATTGAGCTGCAGCTTTAGCTGACCTTAGGGCTTCCGTTACAGACAGAAGAGCCGTTTCAGTAGAGTGGGCACTCTTAAAACCAGGATATGGATCTAGGAGGTCATTCCGTGAGAGGAATTCTGAGACCTGTTTGAATACTGCCCGTTCAATAGTTTTGGATAAAAATGGTAGAAGAGACACTGGTCAATAGTTAGTAGTCACAGATGGTATCAGTTAGTCACGGGTGGGACTGGTTTGGGCAAGCAGGCTTGGTTGATAGAGGACACAGGCTATCCAGGCACGAGCTTAGTGTAGAGCACAGAGATTGTGTGGCATCATTGACCTCAAGTGAGGAAAATGTGTTGAGGGAAGGTAGAGCGGAAGCTACCACTAAGGCAAAGTGAGAGGGAGACAGGTAGCGGAGGTTGCGGCGGTGTGAGACCAACGATGTTGGAACAATGGGATTTCCCTGTAGGCATACCATGAACTGAATGAAATAGTGGTCTGACACATGTAGAGGTGTGACTGTTAGAGCACTTGGTGGCACAGTTTCGGACAAGAGCATTACAAGTAAAGGTACTTCTTTAAAAATCATGCTTAAATGAAAGTATGTAAGTATTATGAGCACAATGTACATAAAGTAAAAGTACTCGTTCTGCAGAAAAATGGACCATTTGACGGATATAAGCTTATATGTGACATAATTAGATTGTTTGCTGATGTATTAAAGTGCAAGCAGCATTTTACTGGTCGAAGTGGAGCTAGTTTTATAAACTTCATATACAGTTTGGTTGTTTAGTCCAGTGGTTCTCAACCTACTTTTTTTGTTAAATATTAGACCATTTTCCCTGTTTGGACCTTGGCAGCAGTCTTGCATGTCAAGTGTCCTTGGGCAAGATACTGAACCCCAAATTGCTCCCGATGGCTTTGTGCATGTGTGAATGATTACTTTCTGTATCTGATGGGCAGTTGGCACCTTAGCCACTGCCATCAGTGTCTGAATGTGTGTGAATGGGTGAATGTGACATGTAGTGTAAAGTGCTTTGAGTGGTCGGCAGACTGGAAAGGCGCGAGTTGTTTTTTTTTTTTTACCCAGAGGCCTGGTTGGTGTTTGAGGCCGCTGGCGGACTGATAATGGTCAGTGGTGTCTTCAAGTGGCCAGTCCTGGTCATATTTTGCCCTCATTTCAGCCAAAGTCTTCCTCCTATTGATAATCTAAGAGTCAGAGGCATGATTAGTACTGCATATGGATCTTATCCTACACAGAACACAAAAATTTAGCAGTTTTTTCAGTTTCAGAACAAATTAATAGTTTTGTTTTAATATGTTCAGCAGGTATAAATCTGAACACATCCTGCTTGTTCACTCAAATTCGAGTATTATGCAATTGTTTTTTTTACACTAGTAAATCAACCTAATTCCATACTAAAAAACTTAAGTGAGTGAGTTTTTTCAGCCCAGACTACAAAATCTCTTATTTTTTCTTACTTTTTGCACAATAGTTTTGGCAAGTTCCTCAATGAGCTCTCCTCTGTGCTCCCGCAGATAGTGTGCCTCATTCTGCTTTTCCTGGTAAACACACAAACACCCAAATAAGAAAGCTATTCGGACCAACACACACACAAATATACACCATAAGTGGATTACTCTTCTAAACATATGCTCTAAATATACATATTTGCAGTACTCAGTTCAAACTATTTCGGATACTTTAACATATTACTGAGAAGTACATATTTTCTAACATGCAGTAATATTTTAGAAAGTGGCTGCAGAACCAGGAATGTACTTTAAGATTTAACTTGGAAAGTTTTATTTGAATAGTAATTTAGCATCTCTTTGTAGTTTTTAGTGCATCTTTTTAGTAACAGAGTCTTTGTGGTGGTTTGCGTCTCTAGAGTTGCTTCCCATCTCTTCTTAATAATTTTAGGAGTCTCTTTGTCATCATTTAGTGTCTCTTTGTAATTGTTTGATTTCTCTTTGAAGTTGAAGGATACTTTAACAGATTAGTGAGAAGGAAATATTTTCTAACATACAGTAGTATTTTAGAAAGAGTCTGCAGAATGAGGAATGTACTTTGGGATTTAACTTACAGATTAGTGAAGTTGTCAATACCTAGTAGAAGACATGCATTACGCTTCTTTAGCATCATTTAGCATCTTTATGTAATTGTTTAGTGTATCTTTGTAGTTGCTCTGTCCATCTGTGTAGTTGAGCATCTCTTTAAAGTAATTTTTACTTCTTTGTAGTCACTTTGCATCTCTTTGTAGTTGTTTCATGTCTCTTTGAAGTAATTTTACATCTCTATATGTCACTTTTGTTAGTGACATTCTACAGGGGAAACACCTAGAGCTGAAACTTTATTTAGCTTTACACTGGAGACGAAGAGAGGCTGTCATACTTCTCTCCAAAGCTTACTGCCACAGCAGATCCACACTGAGACACAGACACTCTGCAAGTACTTCAGTATACTATGCAAAATATTATAGGAAACCATCTAACAAAGCCTCAGATGCAGGTTATATTTCCTTAAACCATTGAATAGTCATCTTTGTCAGTCAAAACTGTGAAAAACAAGCAACTACTTTATGTTCAATATAGCCAGTGATCTGTTATTTTGCATTTGTTGGTCTATCAATGGCCCTGTATACTGTAGTAATAAATAATCATTTGTATTGCGGCATAATTCTGATGGTTTTCCACAATCTGACTCAAACTCCGAGAGAAAAAGTAGAGAAGTCCAATTAAGGAGAAACTAAAAGGAGTGGACACTCAAAGTACATCAATTGCAAACCAATAAATAGTAACATACAGCAGCAACTACAATACACTTCCATCTGAAAAGGGGGGAAAAAGTAATGAATGACCATTTACAGAAAAATTAAATGTAAAAGATAAATAAATATAAGGTAAAATGACAGACTATTCATAAAATGTGAATAACATTATCAATAACCTGACTGGCAGTGTCGAACTCAGCCTTGGAAATGGCCTCGTCTATGGCCTCCTCTGCCACCCTTAAGGCCACAGTGAGGGTCTCTGCCATGCTGTGCTCTGAACACAAGAAACGCAATAATTACTTGTTTTGTTATTAACCGAATGATCCTTCAAATGGAATCAAAGCAAAAATACAATTCACTCACTGCAATTATGTAAAACGGGGGAGTAATTGCATCCTTTTCAGTTTAATTCTGTTTTCAAGCCCCGTGTTACTCATCTGGTTTCACTGCCTCATTGGTCTTACCAAGGCACTACAGACAGAGACATGACCATCAGGCCGCTGCAGCTTTTCAGTCATGTTTGCAATCACTGATCCTGTTGGTGCAGTGAACTGAAGAGTGAGGAGACGTGAGGGCACAGCAGGATGGATGGTAGCAAGCAAGAGCACACTAAAAACACAGCTGTGTGAGATGCAACTGGCAACTTGAGCCAAAATATTACAACAATAATCAAGACCAAGCTCATTTGACGTTTCATCTCTCTAATGTTTCAGCTGCTGTAAAGCATTAGATTACTGGCAGCTGGGAACAAATATGAGTTTATGGATTAATTAGAGGATTAAAGTGACCCCCAAATAACCCTGAGCTGGATAATGTGGACAAAGAGGGTCAGTTGTGGTGACTTTCCTATGTAGAATGAATTAAGCATTCACTGCTGTGAGGCTGAATTATCAACCAGGCGAACAGGACTTCCCTGGGGCCCTAAAGGTGAAAAGTTTGCTGCATCTCAAACAGTTTGTGGTAATTTGATTAAATTATTTAATATATACTAGCATGGAAAGGGTCTTATGACGACTACATTTTTATGTTTCTTTTACTTCAATCTTGACGCCCTGTTTTGTAGAGGGGGACTTTGTCCAAATTTAGTTTGAACACCATTTTGGGAAATAGTCTTAATAATACACTTAATACACATTAATGTGATTCTCAAATCTACTCATTCAATATAAGGATAGAGCCGGCAGCTTGTTATCTTAACACAAAGACTGCACACCGGGGGTTAACAGCTAACCAACCTCTATCCAAAGATAATAGTATCCACCTACCAGCCCCTCTAAAGCTCACTAATTAACATATCATTTAATCAGTACAAAAATCCAGAATGGGAAGAGCTCTAAGGTGATCTTATGAACCGATTAGAGTGGTGTCAATCTTCTGATGAAACTCTCAGCAACAAAGGTAATTTTTCTCAAACCATCAAATGGATCAGTTCATATTGTGAAAAGATCCATATTCTTAAATAAATGAGCAGTTAATCAACTTCTAACCAAACTTGGTTGTGGAATACACAGGGTTAAATACTGAGTGTGTTAAACTGGCCCTGGTACTTCAGAGTAGTAGCTGTACCACTTCAGTACTTAACTATTACTACTAGAACCACATTTACGACTACTGTTTTTACTAGTACAGTTTATAAAACTGCTACTAGGGCACAGTTCCTGCACAGCAACTTCTGCCACACTGCTAGAAATAGAGAAACCATAGCAGAAATATTTTAACTCACCATTACAGATGCTTTTTCTTCCTCAAAAAGGCACTGCTATCACTACTGCAGTACCACTAAAATGTGATACAGTAAATATAATGCACAAAACCTGAGATGGCTGTTCACACATGATACATTTTCTTAAGCTTTATAGCCATTCAGCTATTCAGTACACAATTAGAAATGTTGCACATAAAATTATGTTAACTTAAAAGTATATTGAGGTATAGTATTGTAACTGAAGTTTGTCTTTTGGTTTTGTGTATCGGTTACTGTAAGATGTCTTGACACGGAAATAAAAGGTTGTATAAAACTGTATTAATGGAACCTGTGTCTGAAGCTGAATTTACAAATGCTTTACAAAAATAGGTGTACAGTGGAAACAAGGATGGCTGAAATCATTATAAAATATGTTTGCACCTTCAGTTTGTCTGTAAAAGGTTGAGTCGCTCCAGCAGATGCTACCCTCATCGCAGATACTCCCCTGGTAGACGCTGCCCTCTGCGTGCAAGCGTGCGCGCACACACACACACACACACACACACACAAAGAAGAAAATACAAAAATGTAGAAGTTTCTGATATCTGTGTTGCAAAACAATGTACAGGATTTCTGCCTTTTAAATATATTTGGGCTTGAACTTGGAGTAGATGACGGAGCAGAAGAGAGCTCAGTCATACTGTAGACAGTTTCCCCTTCCAACACTGAACCTTTTTCACATCATGTAAATTTACATGCAACAATGCCGCCATTTGTGGTTATATAAGTGCATTAGAGCGACCTCGCGTGTGGTATTACCAGGCGACCTGATCTGTGCACAGCAGGCGCTGGTTCAGAGGTGCAGTAGAGCACACAGGGTCACTTCCAATCATTTTAAGGGGCAAAGAGAGGACTCAAACCAAGTGAAATGGACTGTAGATTATTTTGAACATGCAGGGAGCACTCTACTCCCCTTCATTGCTAAAAACCCTATAGGCAAGCACAAGTTCACTGATGTGAGATATCCTGTAAATTTAAGACAAAATTAAATCTATGTATTTTAGGGACTGGAGCATGGATTTTTTGGGGGAGATATGCACATGCAGACATTTGTGTTGTAACATTTAATGAGTCGGGACACATTTGGCCCCAGCGCAGGGACATAAAAGAGACCCATTACCAACACAGTTCCCTCTACCACGGCAACTTAAGGTCACAGTAAGCCCAAAGGCACCATCAGACTGACTGACAGTGGCATAACATGAGTATCTCACTGTATTATGTTTATACATAATGTAATGTGTAATATAAATGTACATGATGGCCCGTTAACTCAGAGAGAAACTACAGTCATAGCAGTTCAAGTCTTTCTTGATACAATATCTCATATAAATTCTAGCCAAACATTTTCCAGAATATTGAGAGTCACAGCAGAAGCAACTCACAGCTGAACACATTTTTTAAAATACAAATGCAACCTCACAAAGATCATCAAGAGCAGGACAACATGTGAAGTCATTATTTTGCATTACTCTTTAGAGGATGTCTCTGAGCACTGTTGCTGGGCTGTAGCACTTTCTTGAGGGGGAAATGTTTCACTGCTGCACAATATGATGCCTATACCCACAGCTATGAGCTCCCAAATGTCAGCTCTATTAATTCTGCTGCTATTCATGCAGCTCACATTGTTCTTATGCAAAGTAACATTAGCAGGGCTTTCCATGAGTCAGACTATGCAGATCGGATTTGGCAGCTGGATAAACAGTGCTGAATGTCCAGTGTCGGAGTCAGTAATAAACAAATTAAAATGTATGATACAGTGCACGTGTGTGAGGGGAAAATAAAAACGGAGCTACATAAACCAGAATCACATGCTGGGGGGTGGACTGATGCCAGCCCACATCAGTCCTCCTCCCACAAGGGTCACGGTTCTGCATCATCTGCAGGCAGCGACCTCTCCTTCACAAAACACTTATAATTCTCTGAAATCCTGTGTCTGTTCAATCAGATCAGAGACTATGAACTAATGGCCTGGAGATGCACTCATCCGCCTGTAACGCTCTGTCCTCGACTAGATGAACATGCTGGAAGCATGCTGCTGGGTGAACAGTCTTATTCAAAGCACTGTATAGTACCACGAATACATTTTCAGCATGGCTGGCTCCAGCAAAGCTCCTAACCTTTCCGGTATTTGTGCTACACACTTCACATTAAGCTGTGGAGGAATGCTTAAAGAAACACACTACTTCTGGATAAAGTGAAGGAAATGACTGAAACAGCTTTCTCCTAAATCTAAACTTGCGCCTTGGGGTGGGGGGCATAATAAGTAAAGCTTAAGGAAAGATTGTATTGCTAAATTGCTTTTTCTGACACACTCAATTGAAATATAACTGACATACCAAACTATAAAAAATCTGCATTAACTCATATTTTGGGTCCTTGGAAGAAGCACAACAAGGTGTAAACACAAATGTTACAATGTTGATATGGCTAACATGTTAGCTAGCAGTTGCCTATTTAAATATCCAGCAAACATGGAGCAACATCATCATTCATTTGGAGTCGTGTTTCTGCAAATGTAAGTCCAATATTCCTTCTCCTTTTATCTCAGTTTGGCTCTCCAGCAACTCCTGAGAAAAACGTCTGGCAGTGGGTTTTACAGCGTGAACCAAAACAGCAAAGTTGTGGTACGTAAAACCAAAATGATGCGCTGAAAGAGAGTCTGGTGATAATTTTTACTGTTGGTCTGTTACTGCGAGCAACATTTACATTAGACACAGTCATTTGATCTATTTTTAATATAAAAAAATCCTGATTAGTGCAGCTTCAAAAATCTGATTCAATTTTGACAGGTTGTTTAGGCCCAAATTGAAAAAAAAACAGCACTGGTGAAATTTACATAAGCATCTACCATTTGTACACACACAACTGTATATAAGCATTATTATTGCCAAACCAAAATACAACAGCACAGACTCCTTGGATGTTTCCTGCTGGATGATGATATGAAGGAAGCAACCAAACATTTAAAAAAACTTGGGAGTCTGGCAGCAAAAATAATGTCCTGCATTTATGTGAGATGAAAGCCAAGCAAGAGCTTAATCCTGTTTCACTCTCTTCACAACTTCCTGTTCTACACTGCTTTGAGATATGAAACAGCAAAAATCACAGTGCTGCACAGAAAAATACAAATAAAATCTGGCACAGTGTGTTGAGGTAGACACAAATCTTCTTATAAAAACACACTTCTAATTTCTCATGAGAGTAGATTCTCTCTACAGTAATCTGTTCAGCATTCAATATGGGATTAGGCTTGTAGAAAACATCTGAAGTCATATACAGGATTTCAAAACATTTTCAGATGTCAAATTTTTCCAAAGTGTGTCACATAACACCAGATTTGTTCTTTGTTGTTTGTCTTCTGTTAATCCTCAAAACCCAAATTCAAAAAAATAAATAAAATCACCAAAGTGAATGGAAACAGGTTTTAGCTGCAACATTAATAATAAACACAGTGGTTTACCAGTAAGCTCTGAAAGTGCACTGTGCTCCGCCAGGTGCTTCCTATAAAGAGTCTTCAGCACTTTGGCGCTGCCAAACCTCTTGAAGCGCCTCTTCACATTAGTGTAGAACCACTCCAGTGACTGTGTCTTCCACAATCTGAGGAAGACAAACAGACCTGCAGGTTAAAAGTGCATCAGAATGCATCTTATTCTGATTTTGCAGACTTTGTTTTATTTGTGATGTTTTATGCTGATGCTAAAGGTCAATGTAGTTAACTGCTTAACTGCTCTCCAATTCACTTCCAACTGCCCCTTGTAATGCCAATACCAGATGATAAACTGCACAGTAACATTTCCCAGAATTAGTCTATGGATTATAATAGCAGTGATATAGCATTTTTTACAGTGTATGATACTTATTATAAAACAGCTTGCTTATTTTGTTGTGATTACAGCAACTTTAAAAGTAAATAGGAAAATACAGTGCATGTCTCCCACACTGACAAATTACTGTCTCCTTAAAATTACATCTACCTAACATTCAACATCAAATATGTTTAGAAACAAACATATTTCAGGCAACAATCATGTTTTTATAGAATTCTAAAAGACGTGTCGTTTTGGAAAATCATACCAGTTTATGAATCTTAAAATTAAAATTTTGTCTCTACTCTTTTACTGCATTTTAGATTGATGCTTTGTAAATTACTCTAAAGGGTTTGACAGTCATCTTTGTCTGTATTTATTGTTGTAACAAGGTTTTTTTATTCTGCCCTTTTGGCCAGGTGTCTCTTGTAAAGGAGACTTCAATCTCAATAATACCTGGTGAAATAAAAGGAAAATTAAAAATCAGAGTATTTAGTAGTAGTAGTATTTAAAAAAGGTGGAATAAGCGATTCTGGAGAAATCCAACAACATGACAAAAACCATGATATAGAGCCAACACTGACCAAGCAAGTAACGTAACTAATGTTAGCTAAGTTGTGGTTTAGCAAATTGTTGCTACAGTTGCTGCTGCGAAGCTAACATGAAGCCAGCACACCACCTCTAGACAACAATACTCTCCTGCTAATACTGCTAACATCACAGCAACAGCATTTCTTGGCAAGCTACAAAGTAAGCTGAATGTCCGTGGGCAAGTCTTTTAGCGTTAGCTGACAAAGAAATCATGGCTGGGATGGCTGGAATAGTGTTTTCCCACTGACAGAGCCAAGGCTGTGTACATACACTGGATATTTTTTCAGTGCTCACAGTGAACGGACAGCTAGCAGACTGAGGAGATATTTCCTAAATTTGACAAAAAGAAATGTATTGGATTAGAATTGCTTAACGCAAATTTAAGACTAAAATTAACTAGAATATAATTGAATGTTGAGGAATCACAGCTGTAAGATATTGCAGAGATATTCATGTCGGCATGTTTAATGAGTTACCATCTGTCCACTGTGCAAGATGCAGTGTGAAGGGAGCTGAGTAAGTGTGTGTGCCATGAGTGTGTTGACAGGAGGTGGAGGTGACACAGGAAGTCTCCAGGTGTGACCCATATTTAGGTAACTCCACAGACTGAACAGAATATTTTCAGTGGGGATTAACTACCAGCTCTTCTGTCAACTCTGTCTTTCTAAAAAAAAAAAACAAATATATTAAAAAAAGATATCCACCAATTTATAAAACTCACACAGTCATCACTAAGATGATAGCTGATATGGAAGAAAACAATCTTATGCATTTTCTCAGAGAATTCATTAGACAGGTTTAGACATTTCAAAGGAAGTAATTGTTTTAGTACCAAAATGTGAAATTTAGGTTATTACATTTTTACAAAAGTGTTTGGTGGTCAGTCAGTATGTGTGTGTATGTGTTCAAGCCTTTCTGTGTGGATTAGCATTTTCTATTTTTATTGCTCACACTATAAGTGTTTGTTATTGTGACAACTGTCTGCCTTCTTGCTCAATGCCTGCAATGATATCTGCTGCCACCCAGAACTGATCCATAGAATAAAACTAACAGACTGAGTGGAAACTGAAAATGGACTTTGGGATTTTGGGATACTCTTAAAATACATTATACAAATGTGTAATGTACAGTATTTAATAATGCATATATTTTCAAAGGATATGTGTTTTTATTATTCCTTTTTCCATAAAAAACTTAAACCAACAAATAATGTATCTTACTAATATTTGTGTTGTCTGTTTTTGTGTTTGTATGTCCAGAAACACATCAGAAAGTTATACTTTTGTTACACATTCCTTCATTACCACAAATGTAGACACTGTACGTGATATACACTGTCCTATAGCACCAAATGTGAATTGCGTGGCTTAAGAAACACATAAAATAACACAAGTTTTATCATTTAAAAGAAAATATCAAATATCAAAAATGTCAGTTTTTCATGAATAAAAGGAATCTTAACCACACATTTTCCAATTTATCTAATAGGTTTTGCCATGTTCATGAATTGAGTAAACCAGACTGTTGTGAATTCATAAAACAAACATATTTGCGCTGTATTTAAAACATGAAAATCTAATTTTGACATGACAAACCACAGCATTATAGAAATACAGCAAACATTTGAATACTGAACCTCTGAATGGTGCATCAAAGAAAGCGGTCTAACATCAAACATTAGCCTAGTAAGTCTCTTTCTCTCTGTCATGTTGTGCTAAGCAGAGTACATATATTCCAGCCTGTACTGTATCTTCGTGACTTTGTTGTGAGTAATAACTGCTAAATCCATCTCTCCAACAGCAGAGTTAAGACCTTAATAACCTTTGACGTCACTGTCAGCCTCTCATCCTCAACTTAGCCTCATGTTCTTGGTGCACGCCGCGCACACATACACCATCTGAATCACCACACTACCACAACTACTACCTCTGCGTCCTTACCTGCTCTTCTGGCAGGCGGAACAGAGCCAGGCTTTGTCCCGCTTGTTGTAGACCCGGCAGGCCTTGCAGACGTTGTAGTGGCAGTCGCGGCACTGGCGCTTGGGGTTGAGGAGGAAGGTGAAGGTCGAGCAGCAGCGGATACAGCAGCGCTGGTTGAAGAAACTCTGTCGTGACAGCAGGAGGCAGCGACTGCCCTCCTCGTCCAGCTCCTGCTTCAGTTCACTGAGAGGAGGAGGAAGGGGGAGAGAGAAGGGATGGTTAGAGGAGAAAGATAGTGAAACCAGGAGAGAGAGAGAGAGAGAGAGAGAGAGAGAGAGAGAGAGAGAGAGAGAGAGAGAGAGAGAGAGAGAGAGAGAGAGAAAAGACAGAATATTTAAAACTGGTATGTGAAAGTGAGTGGGATGAGAAAGGGGAGATATGGGTCCTCTCTGTGGATAAATCAAGACTCGTGGATTTACTGAGTCAAATAGGACGATTATTACAATGAGGACATGGCGTGCACATAAACACACAAACACACAGCCAGTCGTACTGATCCTCATTTAATAAAGATGGAGCAGAAATTAAAGTGGTTTCACAAAGTCGGTCATTTTATCATTTTCTATTAAGTGATGATTAAAAAAAAGCAGCAATATCTCCATCAACGTACATTATTAAAGTTGTGAAATGCCGCTAGAGCTTTAGCTAAAGTGAAATTCTCATTCATAAATGTCTGACTGCATATTTAATCGTTTATCATTTCACATTCATTTAAATGGCGCCTGCTGTGCTCATTCAAAAGGTTAAAGTACATGCTGAATAATACATCGGTGTGTTTTCCAGCAGCAGCTTTTTTGCCTCTATGAGAATCATGGACATTTATTATTGCCTAAGCCTCACCACAAGGTCAATTTAGTATCTTCTGGAGCTTTTCAAACATAGAAAGGATCTTCATCAGCAGAAGTCATTGGATTGTAGATGCTTAAATTTAGTTTTAAATAAATTTTAAATCTATTATTGTTATTGATAAAAAGTAAACCTGTTAGCAAACAGTTGCTTATTTACACATCTAGCAACATGGAGCAACAGTGTCATTCATTTGGAGTCGTGTTTGTGGCCACCTGATGAACGCAAGTCCAATACTCACTCTCTTTTAGCTCAGTTTTTGGTCTCTACCAACTCCTGAGGCAAATATCTGGCTCTTTAGCTGCTAAATGTTCAGTAGCTGGTCATGAACTTTGTCCTAATTTCATGTTCGCTAAAAATGTCAAGCTTCAAAGTTCACTCTTGACATTGGAAACAACAGTTGGAGACTTTTTTTAAAAAATCACCAAAAGGTCAATTTAGTAACTGCTCTGTAGTGTTCAAACTTAGAATAGTGGATGAGATGGTCTTTAAGCTATGTCCATCTCATACACATTTGTTGCCATTTTGCTGATGCTATTTCTCATGAACTGCACGTTAGTTGGCTAACTAGCTATGTAATCCATCCTTCTAAGTTGTGAATTGGGCACAACATACCGAACTGAATCACTGAACAAATCGGAGATGTGGTCAGCAATTTGGGGGTGTGTAGGCCATAAAAATACTAAAAAACTGAAAACTTAAACATCAAAATGTCCATGAGAACAAGGCAAACTCAAACTGCTTATCAAGATCATGTGATATGATCGAAACCATCACAAATGCTACCTGTGGTAAGCGCGTATTCTTAACAGGTGTTCCTAAGGTCAAGAACATTTAACCTCAGATTTATATCTGATACATACAGGAAATGCAACAGCACAAGGTTATAAGCATAATTTCAAGGTTTCTTGTATTTTGCAGAAGTTTTGAACAGAAGAAAAGAGTTAAGTCAAAAGTGAGTCTCTGTTAAATGAATGAATGAAATTAATAGAAATACCACTGAAGCATCCACAAACACTCGCACATGAATACATCTCAAACAGAAGCTAAAAGGCGACAGAATAAGAAATCACAGGAAAAAAAACAAGGAGGCAGGAGAGGGATGAATGGAAACTGGTGTAAGTAGCGCTGGAAGCAAAGTGGCTTATTTTCACATCAGGACTGCAAGAGCATCAGCCATGACTGAATCATTTATAGGTGATTACTGCTGGAGAATGATGGAGTCTGACAACACGAGGACAGAGACGGGGGGAAAAAAGACATTTCTTTTAACGTTTGACTAAAAACTGTAAAGCAAAAATGAAACTCTGCATTCCCCGTTCCCTATACCCAGACTGTATTCACTTGAGGGTGTGCACTGTATGTGTTTTGTGGGGGGGAAATAGAGAGAAAAGAAAATCGTGGAAACCAGTGATAGAAAGCGAGAAATAACAAATATAAATATTAAAAAATGAAAAAAAACAACAACAAAATAACACATTATTAGTGATACGACTAACATCATTTTCATTATCAATTAAACTGCTGATTGTATTTCTCTATTAATCAGTTTATTAAGTGTCTATAAAATGTCAGAAAGCAGTGAAAAATTATCCTCACAATTTCCTAAAGCCCAAGTTCGATGTGTTCAAATGTCTTCTTTTGCTCAAAAAGTAAAAAAAGATATTGTAAAAGAAAAAAAGAAACAGCAAAAAAAAATTAATAGCTGGAACCTGTGAAAAATCTGTCGATTGACTAATTAATTAGTTAAATTAATTAGATTAATCGACTAATCGTTTCAGCACTACGCACTGTTTGACTTTTTGAATGCCACGTTTCTTGCACATTAAAGCAGGAAGCTCTGATAGCCCTAACCTTTAGGCCACATTTCTGTAACTCCAAACTATAAAAATTTAACAGTGTCCCTCAGATGCCCGTCTGACAGAGAGACGGCTGCCCTCTCACTACAGCAGCACACTCCATCACGCTCACTGGACAGTATAAATAACTCAGAGGCAGGACCGCACACCCTGTCACAGTACGACACTCACAGCAAGATGCAACATGGTACAGTAACATGCAGAAATATACATGCATACCCATTTAAACACACCTCTGACTCAGCAGGACAAACCTGCAGCTAAGAAGCTAATATCTGAAGGATAACAACAGTCATTCATGATCGATCGATCTCTCTCATCTGAATACTTAGGAGAAATGAAACATATATGTTCAGCAGCTCACGCTGTACAGAATCTGTAGTGCAGCTTTGTCCTCACACACCCTTGTCTAAAGGAGCTTTCTAGCTTCAGGCATAAAAACAGAACAAACAAAGAGCGGCTCGAGCTGTGTCAGCGGCAATAATCCTCACAAAAAGTCTGCTTCTTAGTGATAAGCTGATGTGACATCCACTAATGTCTGCTTGCATTTGTGTGAATGTGTATTTGTTTATTTTTCTTGCTATGAGAGCAGCGAGAGCGAACCAAAACAGTGAAGCTGCGGACTGAACTTCTAAACAATGAGCTGAAATTGTGCAGTTTAATTTCAGCTGGGCTAATTACAGAGGATTCAGAAAAAGGCATCAAACCAAATCTTTTTCTGTCATTCGTTTTCTGTATGGCAGGATTTTTTTTCCCCCTTTCATCTTCCAGTAACACACACACACTTCACTTCCACATACTTCCACTCTCCATCAGCCAGGATTAACATCCACACTAAGGCTCTGCATGTGGGTGTGAGCACTCTGGAGGTGCATAGTGCCAAGCTGTGTGTGTGTGTGTGTGTGTGTGTGTGTGTGTGTGTGTGTGGGCGGCACAACTGAGAAACACATGTCAGCAGTCCCCAAATCATCAGGTGCAATGGCAGTGACTGGCTCCTGTGGCTTTTCCCTGAGAACTTGTTATCCTACTGGAAGACTTAACAAAATAAACACAGACATTGGGTGATCAGTATCACCACATTTTATAACAATTTCATACTCACAACACAGCTAGTCTGCTGCTGAATTAGATTAGATTATTTTTCAGGAATATGATGAAGCTTTTACACTGATTTTCCAGTTTATTAGGTACACCAAGCTGAAACTAGTGCAGTCTAACACAATAACTCCAACCTGCATGAAGGTTATAATATCTAGTTGTGGTTGAAACTGTTTAAGAGAGGTGTTTATTCTGTAGTTTGTGGTGCTGTTAAATTGCATAGTGTTCTACTGAGAGGTTTCTAGAAAGATGGAGTACTGAAAGGGTTAATATGTAGTTTTCAGTGGCCACTAGGGGTGTAGTTTTAAGACTGCAACAGGTGTGTGTGCACATCATCTCAATCTCGTTTGGCCTGATGGGCTCGAGCACATAAAACTTTGTTGTTGGTTTTTATTCTTACATGGAGTTTATGTTGGAGTCTGTGTTTTATGGTGTTAGTGGACTGCATTTCGTTAGCTGCGGTGAGGCCTGGAAGTGCACACGCAGCTACATCTCGAGCCGATTCCTTCGCATAGAGCAGAATAGTGGCTGTTGCGAGCAACAGAGAAAACAGGTGTGAGGTTCATTTCTAGGTGAGATTACAGTCCATTGACAAAAAGGAAGTAAAAAATGTTTTGTTTTCCTTGTATACCATTTCGTTTTCCTTGCATCTGCTTCCCCTTGGACATGTTATCCATAAACATGGTATTTCTTTTCATATTTATGCTGATGACACACAAATGTACTTGCCCGTCAGATCCACAGACCCTGGAATGCTGAGTTCACTTAACAACTGCCTTTGTGAAGTTAAAAAATGGATGTCAAATAATTTCCTCCAGCTGAACTCAGACAAAACAGAAATCCTGGTCATCGGGTCTCAGCAGATGGCAAATCAAATACTGCCATTATCACATTAAGCCTGTTGCAAAGAACCTTGGTGTCTGGTTTGATAGTAATTTAAATTTCGAGCAGCACACCACAAAGCTTGTTCAATCGTGTTTTTATCAACTTAGAAATATAGCAAAAATTTGATCTATGTTAACTTTTGAGGACACCAAGACCATTTTACACGCCTTCACTCTTTTAAGTCCCTTCTTAAAACATAATTTTATAGGAGAGCCTTTCCCGATCTTATTTGACTTTATTTGACTTTATATTTATCCTAAGTGTGTATTTTAGTCTTTTCAATGTTTTCTTGCTTGTATTGTCATCTTTTGGGTATTTGTCTTTGCACTTGTTGAAGCACTTTGTTACTTGTTTTTGAAAAGTGCTCTACAAATAAAGATTATTGTTATTATTATTATTATTATGTGATTTCATTGAAAAACTACATAAGGTCACATGAATCACAAAATATTGAATTAAAAAACACTTGAGGTCCAAAAGAAAACATAATTAAAGCCATAAAAATAGACAAATAAAAATTATGAAAATGGAAACATGCTATGTATGTTCTTGAAGTTACCTGTGCTGTGCGAGAAGTTTCAAAGACAAATTTCAATTGCCTTATTTCAGTGAATATAAAAACACTTACTGTTCATTCTTCAGAATTTAATTAGGATTACAATGGATTACTTGAAACCCTGAATACAGATTATAGTAAATATGTAGACGCACTAAGTAAGTGTTTAATATTGCCGTTAGTTAAACCTGGCAGTTACAATAACACAGATCAATCTTACATGAATCTTGCTAATGTCATCATAAACCATTACTTCCCTTTTCTTTGCAGAGTATTGCAATCTAAAGTACTTATACTGTCGCAATAATCTAGACAACAATGCAGGGCAGGGTCTTACATAATATCAGTTCAGTAATAAACGGGTACCTGATAATTCAGTTATCTTTCACAGGCACGTTTACTAGACCGTGTCCAGTGATACAAGATTCAGCCCAGATCAGCCCTGAGTTAACGCTGACAGTTTCTGTTTGCATGAGATAGAGGGAGGCTTTCTTGTGCAACTGAAGCCACAAGAAACAGCCGCAAAATTCAGCACTGTATTCATCACTCATCTGTATTCCTTTACAAACTTTGACTCTAGAAGCTGATTGCTTTCCTATACTTCCCACTCTATCACTCATTGCTGTTTGACATTCCGTAAGGCTCCTGGATGTCATCTCAGGGGGTGTCAGTCAAAGAAACTGAAAAGTAGGATGTATGAAGTCAGAGCCCACTTAAACACTAGAAGACTAAGGAAGCTGTGCACGATGTGCGTGACACGAGAGATTTACCAAATAGATGCAATATCTGAAAATAGTATGTGATCTTATGTGTAAGTGTACTTCTGCTAAAGTGTGTGATGTACATGTGTTTGGCAGATTAACCATAAAATAGGCCTTCGTGGCCTCTTCGCTAATAAAGAAATCAGTTGGAATGTGTTTAAAAATGTCCTTTTTTGAGCCAAATGTCATCATAAGTCCAATCAAACCTGGTACAGCAAACAACAACAAGATTAGCTATGAATAAGCACGTTGCTTGCCATACTTAGAGGAAGTGGAAAGCTCACCATTTAATCATTTTAGGTAACGTCACATGGAAACCCTTCCAGTTACAAAGGTTTACTTATTAAGAGCTGAATTTACATAGTGGAGGAAGTAACTGAGTACATTTACTCAAATACTGCACTTGAAGTACTTGTACTTTACATATACTCAACTACATTTTCACCTCAAGTGTAGTTACAAGTTACTATAAAATTCAAGATTTCAGATAAAAAGGGATATGACAGATGATGAGCTTTTTAAAATACAACACATTGTTAAAGATTAAACGAGCGGTTATCCAAAAACTGTCCCACATTTATCTTCAGACCATTGGGGTGCATATGGCCTGACGCTTACGTTTGAACCACTGGATAAATCTACCTAACTGTCTCTAAAGTAGATAAACTAGCGCCACCTTGGTCAGCTGCATTAGTACAATGCTACAAACATATTGATGCAGTACTAACAATCTCATAATGACATATTCAAGTATATCACTGACAGGGGACATGTGCCTGCAGAACAGGTACTTTTTGCTTATAATACTTTATTTATACTGTATTTTTTTTAAGTAGGACTTCAAATGCAAGATCATTACTTGTAATGGAGTATGTCCACAAATTTCACAATATATTAACATTTCTATTTAACTAACTAAATAAAATGTTCCAACTAACTGCCGCATAGAGCAGACGTCAGTATACGAGGCTTGAGCCAAATTCCACATTAAGGCATTCCTTTGTTTGGAAATCTTAAGGAAGTCCCAGCCATCAAGTTTTATCTTGTATTTGTGGTCCAATCTTTTGATTGGGTTCCCTGATCGCTGAAAGCCTTTTTTTAGTAACGTAAGAAGAAGAATAATGTTGTGTGAGGAAATAAAGCACGAGGAACATGTAAAAGAGCCACGGGGAAATTACATAACCATGTTATTGCTACTTATTTTTGACAAGCAGACAAATCATTATGATGGACCCCTCTCACTCTCAGAGCAAACTCAGGTCAATAATACACCAGAGACTCGTTTAAACCTTCCCAAATAGCATACACATTGTGTTTGGGCTTTAACGTCAGAAGTTTTTGAGGAAGCTGGTCTGACTACAACAGGAAAGGGAGGTCACTTCCTGTCCAGTGTTATGAAGACACCCTTCTGAGAAGAAAGGCAGGATAGGAAATACCCACAGAGGTCTAAAAATGCCTCGAATGCAAACTAAGCACTGCACAATTAACGGTTAAAACAACAAAATAAGTATGTGAATGTGCACTGCTTATACATTATAAAACTTAAATTTGATTCTGTTTTCATTATTTCACAAACTGTTTATCTCTTGAAACTGATGGAAATTAAAGGAACTAAAATCTATATTTTTATAATATTGTACTGAAAGACGATGTGAAAACAACATGAAAGTAAGAAAGGGGTTGCTCGTATGCTCCAACCTGTGGATCATTCTGCTGCCACTCATCAGAACTAACCTGAGGCGCTCATCCTCCTTCTTGCGGAGCCTCATGTCCCTCTGCACCACCTGCAGCACATGCTCCGCCTCGTTGTCCGTTAGTCCCGACAGATCTAACTTCCGACCCATCGCTGACACCCCCTCTGATCAGTTTGTTTTTATCATCTAAAAAAAAGGAGAGAAAGGTTTAGAGTACATTGAGGTAAAAAAAAACATGGGCACAAGGGTGCCAGTAGACAAATACATGATGTTTAGCCTTCATGAGGTTTGTAAAGCACTTGAAGACATCAGATTGTTACATAATAAAACTTGAAAGCACGTCAATAATTTCAAATTGCTTCTATCAGAATGGAGATTTCACCTGTGTAGAGGGGTGGCACTGACAGGTAATAGGCTATATGAGGTATTTTAGTCAGTTATTGTTAAACAAAAGGTGACTTGACCTGTCACCAGCTGTGGGTGTCACAGGGTGTCAACTAACTTTCTGCTGCCACACCACCAAATTGCAGAGCAGCTTTTTCCCCCAAGCTATCAGACTCTGAAACTGTAATTCATCCTCAGCACTGCTCCATTGATTATAGTTTATTTCTGCTTACCATTTTTTATAATTGATTCTGTATTAAGAACACAATTTCACTCTATAACTTGTTATATTGTGACTATAAACCTACCTACCTACCTAACTTCACCATCTGTTGGCCGTTTTCTCCACATTGTTTTGGTGACGAGAGTCAGAGACGTTTGGCGCTAACCTGCTGTGTTTTTATTATTTTGTATTGTTGGTTTTATTATTGCTGTTTATTCAGTGATTATTATCCCTAACTGAATGATTATCATTGGCTCTGAGCCAAATTGCCCCTCTGCGACATTAGGCTACTTACCTACTTTAGTTTAACTCTAATAGCATTTATGACTGAGTGACCAGTTTATTACGTACACCTAACGAAAACTAATGCAGTCTAATCCAACAGTCGTGCAATAAATCGTCCCTCCTTAAAGGTCGCAATGTTCAGTTTTTGTTGTTGTTTTACAGACGCAGTACAACTGTTGGATTCTTTTTAATCTGTTGGACTGCATTGTGTTACACAAAGAGGTGCTTCTGTTACTTATACCTCAGTGATATAAATGGCGTGGATAAAATCATAGAAACACCTGCCAGTATAATGCAATACAGTTACAAACTGCAGCCTCTAAAATGATCAGTTAAATCAACACCTTGCTAGACTTCATCAGGTGTACCTAACTGGCAACTGATTGTACTTCCTCTTGTCATGACATTTAAACACCACTCATGAACTTCTTAGACCTTTAAAAAACTAAATCTGCTTTATACCTTAGTAGGCTACTGGTATATTTTTGTGGAATAATGAAGTGACTAATGATCACCAGTGGCGATGGTAGTTCATAATAGTTCTTATTCTTGAAAAGCTCTAAACTTGATCTCTTAAATATTGGTGAAATATTGTCATATTCCCCGTAAGGTGCCCTTCAGAGTCATACTGACTAACTGGACGCCTTCCCCCACATGTTTATGGCGTGACAGACAGTGAATGTAGATAACCAAATCTCATGGTTAATATTATAGAGTACAGAACTGTGTCCATAAGCACCTATAACTCATTTTGATATCCTACAAGCCACTTACACAAGCAAATGAAGGGAATTAACATCATGCAGGATTTGGGTTTCCTGCATTAGCATTCCTGAGGAGGAAATATCTGGCTCCCTCAGTCAGAAGCCCACTTCTCTATGACTGAAGCCACCATGACAGCAGATCAGCAGAAATGTTATACTCTATCCAAAGTAGAATAAATACCACAAATAATTCACAAGTTGGAAATATTCTGGTAAAAGTACGTTGTGTGCAGGCTGCTGACAACAAAGTGTAGAAATAGGCCCATCATTTTAAAAAAAATAGGTTTTGCATATTATATCTTGTTGTAAAAGTGTTTCAAAAATTCATAATTAATTCAAAACTCACCGATCTCCGGTGTTGGCCCGCTTGTTGAAACTAACCACACCGGCGGCGGACAAACGGGAAAAACACACACAATGCAATCCGTTTACTCCTTGTGGGAATTGTACGCTAAACTGTCGCCAAAAATCAGTTGAAATGCAAAGTCGCAAAGAGTCTTCGAGTATTTTTCTCAGTAGGAAAGGTTGGTTTTCACTGCACTCGGTGTTGGTCTGATCTGTGCAGCCAGTCCCGGTTTCTGGGATCAAGTCTGATCTGCTCCCATTGTTTCTCAGGCGAGTCAGGCGACATGGAAGTGATGAAAGACGTTATGAGAGAAAATAATTTGGATTATAAACATAAAAGACGGATTCTGATGTTGATCGTTTATAAGAGTGTGGAGGGTTTATCTTTGGGGGGGGGGATTCCTGACGGGATACTTGATTATAGACGACAATAACATCCCTATATAACTGACTGTAACACTTGTTTCCGGCTAGCCTAGGACAAGTCAAGGATGAAATTATGTTTACTTGGTCCACTCGCCAAAAAATTGCTGGGTCGAATCAGAAAACAAAACTAGAAATGCAAAAACAGGCAAGTACAACTGGACAAAACCGGAGAGCTACAGACAGCCTGGTGCAGAGTGTGTCTACAGGAAGCCAGACTGATGGGCTAATGAGGCACAGGTGTGCAGACATAGGAACCGCGCTGAGGGCAACTAGTGGACAGGTGGAGAATTACAGCGTCTGAATGACGACATGCTGGTGAAGAGGATGGACCTTAACATATTTGTAACCTTTTTTTAATAACCTGTAATATAGATTTGTTTAATTGCGTTATTTGATTGAATCCAGGTGTTTTATCTGACAGTAAGCCTTTTAACTTACCGGATATTTTACTTACTTGTCACTGCAGGAAAAGTACTGGTGTTATTAGTGAGTCGTGATAGTGTGACAGTGAGGCAGGGCCCTGAAACCAAAGCAGCTATTAAGCTGAAATGATTAGTCAGTCAATGAAAAATCACTCACCAACTATTTAAATAATGGATTAATTGCTGCAGTCATTCTTCAGGCTAAAAAAGCCAAACTTTCTTTGGGTCCAGCTTCTTCAATATGAATATTTTATCTATGTATGTGACTGTAAACTAGACATTCTCGGCTTGTTGGTCCGATAAAGTAGGGTGTATGAAACACCCCACCAGGCTCTGGGTAAATTTAATTAAATGTATAAAATTATTTGTTAGTTGAAGCCCTGAAATCCAGCCATCACTTATTTTATTGTTAACACCTGTGCTTTTCCTTCTGTGACAGTTTTCTGTGAAAAAGCCCTGTTGAACACACTGGCATCTGGAAGCTTCAGAGTAAAAGTACAGACCTGGGCAGCTCCAGTGGAGCAGTTGGGGTAAGGGTCTTGTTCGAGAGCAGGGGAGGTGCAAATACTGCTTTCTTACTTTCTCCACCCTGATTCATCCTGCTGTCCTGGCATCGAACTTGTGACTTTTTGCTTCTCTAACCTCTAGGTTACCACAGAAGTAGACTGTCAGGAAATTGTATCTTGCTGGTGAGGGGTTGAGCAAATAATTTACAAGTTACAACCAACCATTGTCTTTGAAGAATTTATTCTATTATTAAACGAGAATAAACAGAGAAGTACTAAAACACATATACAGCTGGTCCAGAGACCTGCCGCCTAGGGCAGCTTCAGGCATCTGGCCCTGAGCAAAGGGATGCATGATCATTTACACAGTCAAGGTATCTATGTTTTGGGGAACAGAGATCCTCTCTCTGCCTTGAATGAACATTACAGGAGAGGAGAGGATCAACAAGAGAGGGAAACACCAAAACAATCTCACAGCTCTGACCTAAACTCTAGTAAATGTGGACAGACCAACATAAGGAGTATAGAAGAAGGAAAGGTTAAGGATTAAAAACACAATACATATATATCTATAAGACATAACAACAATAATAATATTAAAACATCATACATAAAAGATTAAATGTAAGAGGACACAATTTTCTGCCATAACATAAACAAATCATGGCATAAACAGTAAATTGCAGCATGACTCAGGACATGTTCCAGTTTCTTCCTGTTTCTCCTGGATGACCTGTCCTGTGTAACGTATGAGGGCATTGTTTTTCTGTTAGCTTTATTTTTCTTCTGCTGTGTCATTGTCTTCTTCTAAATGAAACTTAGATGCAACTTCTCTTTTATCATATATACTGTATAGTAATTGGCAGTGACTTCTTGCCGATCTTGTTACTTCCTCTTTGTTTACATGGATGAGACTGGTTTAGTAGTGAGTATATTAAGACCTGTGTGTTTCAGACTCTCCAGTTCATCAGCCATGGACAGAACGGTGCTGCTGGTCCTGTTGTGTCTGCAGGCTTTCCTGCTCATCACGGCCTTCACTTCTCTTGATGCAGCCGCTCTGGTGAAAGATGATAAACAACAACTTTCTCCTGATCAGGTAAGAAGATCCATTGCTGGTCATTGACTGCAAGAAGCTTTTCATGTGGTGTAAGAAGGTCCCTGATTCACATGGTGTGTGTGTGTGTGTGTGTGTGTGTGTGTGTGTGTGTGTGTGTGTGTGTGTGTGTGCGTGCGTGCGTGCCTGCGTGTGAGAGAGAGAGAGAGAGAGACAAAAGTTTTTGGTTCTGTTTATATTAACAGTCATTCTCTTATTAATTAGGAGATCACACATTCAACAAGTAACAGTAGAAGAAGTTGGGTTCTGTTCATATAATAATGCTTTATTTATTCTCATCAGGAAAAAAGACCAAGGTTGAAATTTAGGAAGAAGAGAGGCTGTGAATACATGGCAGGAGCATGTGACCTTTTTGGCAAGGTAAACTTGTTTTACTTCAGAGTTTGTTTCTTTTCTCTGTCTTTCTTTTGAAAAATGCTGAAATAAAATCACTGTATAAATGTAAATTTTCATCATATTGTTAAGTTGTAAATGTCAAACATGTGACGCAGAGAGAGCCACTAAACAGAACAAAAAAGTAAAAATTAGCAGTAATTATATTATTAATAATAAATAAGAGCGATAACAAATTCAACACATTCTGTATGGTGAAACTGTAGATAAGGGTATTCTGTGCATAACAATGCAACATTTACTGTCTTGCAATATGATGGGGGTTTTTTTATTACATACTAGAAAATATTCCTATGAAGATTTCAAGATCTTAATTTGCTCATAATTGAAGAGATGTATGCCAGTGGAAGAGGTTGTTGTGAATTACAGTAGTGTTCTCTCTCTCTCGCTCTTCAACAGCAGAACTAAAGGATTTGAACTTGACTACTGATGTCCGGACCTCATCCGACCTCCACTCCTCATCAATCATACTGTAAATCATCAACCCAAGAACAGATCTCATCTGTGTAAAATCATTTTCTGCAAACATGTTGCATTATGGTATATATTTGAATAAATGTGAGTTTTAATGACAAAAACCCTGTTTCAGTATATGCATTAATAGAAAATCTTTTAAGATGCTAAAATAACTAATGTCTATTTCCTAGGATAAACGATGATCGGTAGTAGAGTAGATTTACTCAATAACTATACTTAACTGGAAATTCGACTACATTGATCTGACAGATCTAGTCAAATGTTTTTACTGAAATAAAGGATCTGAATACTTCTTTCACCACTGCATGTGATCATATATTCCAGCTGCATTAAATAATTATTTTTGAGCTTAATTAAAAATAACTACGGTAATTGAAAAAGAGGAACCATTTGAATTGCAGCAGTCATGGTGGTTGAGTGTTACTTCTCTCCTGGCTGAAGCACTGTAAATGTTTGTAAGGGAACCTTTTCTTTTTTGTTTTTGTTCTGTCTTATATCTTTTTATAAGCCACAACATCTATAACAATATATATCATTGCATCTCTTATAGTTATACAAAGTTTATAAAGTCAGAATAATGATTCAGAATTTCAAGCAATGGAAGAAACATTACTACACTTCCGATATAAAAGGAAAAACAATATTTCAAACAAATAAAACTTAATTTACAATAATTAAATGAGATTTAGTAATGGTAAGGATGAAAAATATTTCATCTTAGAGAGTGTCAAACTCTTGGTATTTGACTTCTGGTAAAGAACGTGGTTATTTTGTCTTCAAACAGACTTCACTGTAGCAGGACATGTTGCTCTACCTGTTGTTCTTTACAGAATTGATGTATAGACAAATAGGAGAATATATGAAATGTGTCAATTTTGCATTCCTTTCAATAAGTTGTTGTAAATGTGGTCCATTTAGTGTCTCTTTTAGTCATTTTGTGTCTCTTTTAGTGACACTGTGAAGGTGAAACAGAGCTCTCAGGTGCTGCTGTTGGTTAAAAGACTGCACCTGAACTTCAGTATTTCCTTTACACTGGAGATAAAGAGAATCCTGTCCAAAGTCTCCTGTCACAGCAGATCCACACTGACACTTTTCTGAACAGATATTATACTAAATACAACAACACATGGCCTCCCAGAGGCCCCTTTCACTGGTGGGCTCACTCAGTAATCCATCCATTTGTAAAGTACTGCTTAGGGGACAAAAGATGGTAACTAATCCCTGAGAAATCATCAAATATTCTGATATATTAAATTAATTTTCTTGTCAAATGTTTCTAAAACTAGTCAGTTTGTGTGTTTGTAGATTATTTTTATTGTCTTTCTTTATTTCAGAAGTTCCTTCTTTTTATTTTATAATATATAATAATTTATATAAAGTTGTTATGCTCAATTTCATGCCCCTAACATATGATCAAATCAATGCAACATTGACTTTTATTTAAGTTTGTTTAAATTTTGCTGTCCTTGGAAGCCACTAGACTCTAAAATTAAAATATTTGTTTGACAAGTTAACTGAAACCAGGAGCATGCCCAGACCCTCCTAATTATTTGTTTTTACACACAGGCCTACACATTTAGCCTATTAATATAGTCCTGTGTTGTCCATGTGACATTGGCCAGTGTTGCCATCTAGTGCAGAAAGGTGGTATCAGAATTTGCGGCATTTCAATGGTTTTGCAGTGTGAGTGCCAACTTGCAGTCAAAAAAAAAACTGTTCTAATGATTACAGATAAAAGTGGGTCATCCACTCCTACTTAGCCTGGACTCGCCTCCAGGCTGACACCACCTCTCCGGACAAATAGACATCATCGGATTCCTCTCTTCAGCTCCTCTGCTCTTTTATCCCCGACTAAGAAAGAGAACCCCCTGTCGTTTGTTCCAGAGAGACTTCAGTAAGTTTGCTAGGTGCCCCCACTGCGCCTGCAAATGGAGGGTGGGCAAGCTAACGTTACAGCCCAGATATTAGCTTTAGGTGGGGAGACTAGTGATGTGCGATACCACTGAATTCCTATCCTATCCAACACCAAGTAATACCCAGACTGGTAATACTTTTTACATATTTTATTTATAGTTTAATGTGACCTCCCCCCTCCCGTTTCTGTATTTATGAGAGAAATAAGGAGTAGGCTGTAGCCTTACCAATTCAAAATAATAGCTGCATAATGCCAAGACATCAACTACTGTCATATTCTTTAATTATAATAAAATATCCTGTTCAGAACTGAGCTTCATAACATAATCATATTATTGTGTAAGACTTAATCTCAGATGTTTAGCGAAGTTTGCCAAAGTATTTCACTGTCTTTGCACACACATCAACCAGACGTGACTGTTTTTACAGTCAGCCAGAGTCAGTATTCAATCGCGGGGCTGTGATGGGCTGCAGCGGCTCACTTCAAAGAAGCTCTGTCACAGAACAAACATGACTTTGACAGGCGGAAGGAAAAGTAATTAGACCATCCTGGGGACAGTAAGATACTTATAATAAAACACACACTCACTCCAAATGACTGAGTTTAGATATCCATCCTTTTATAAGAGTATCGATCCTAGTGCAGGAAACGTTGGTATCAGAAATATCGATACTTTAGGATCGAGCTGCACCTCATTAGGGGAGACAACTACAGCGGTGAAAATGTACATTTCAATTGGATTAATTCTTCTCATAGTATTATAGTCTTTATGAAATTATTATTATGTTATCACAAATCATTAAATATATGCTGCTTTCTGTTGCGGACTGATGCTCCAAGGTCAACTTTTACTAGAGGTATGAGTGACATGTCCCTTTTTATTTACTTTTACAATTGAAATTGAGTATGGCTGCAGTTACTTTTTTTTTTTTACAGTTAATCCAATTAAAGGGTTCCTACTTCCATGCTAGTGTGTGGACAATATATAGGGCCCCATCTCCGTGACGTGGTGGGACATTTCCCTATTGGGACCTATACTATTCAAGGCCTTGCAGGGCTCTCTTGATATGAGCCTCTACCTTGGAATCATGTTTTATTTTGGTTTCATCATGATAATGTTGACGTTGTTTACTTTGTTCGTTATTGTTTAGTACATGTTATATGGGAGAGATTTTGTTGGTGCATAAGCTTTATAAAACTGGACATCGTGCATGTATATATATACTGTATAGATATATAGATATAGATATATTATGTAACCTACATTAATTTTTACTGAGTGGGGCATTAGGCACTTGAAAAACTTTATTTTCACAATCACAACACTAAAAGGCAATAACTACAAATCCTAAACAGTAAACTTTACAGAAAATGTAACCAAGGTTTGGTGAACAATGTAAGACAGTTTTTTCACGTAAATATTGCATCATAAGTGGTGAGAGAAACTGTGAAGGACTAGACAAAGCGGTAAACGACCACAAGGGAGACCAGGATGTGTCTTTCTGTTCTTGCCGTTTTGTCATTTTGTGATGCTTCCCCACAATTGTTTATGGAACTCGTTGGTGGTGCAATTTCTCAGAATTCAGTAGCGTGACATGTGGTCACGTGGAGAGACATTAAGTAACGGTCGTACTACACATGTCGTTATTGAAGTTCACTGCTCTGTTAACATCTGTTATTTCTCAGCAATCCAACAACAAAACAATAATACTAAAATCCTAAATCACATAAGTCACATTCAAGAAAAACATTTGGCTAATTTTACCATTCATTAATTTACAGAAATATAGTAACAGTATTAGTAATTCAATTTGTTTTTTAAACACACTTTCTACCAAGGCTGGGGGGAAAAAATGTTTTTAGTTTACGGCTTAATGTAAGGTCTTTGTATGTCATCAAAGTTTTCTACTTTAGGTTACATTTCCCATAGAGACTCATATTTCACATATTTCCCATATTATGCATATTATGCTATGCTAGTAATGTAAAATAGTGTTGCCACTTCTATGGAAAATATCACAAACATGTAATGCCTTACGTAATTGTGGAAGATTGGCTCAGTGTGCTTTTGCTGCTTCCTCTTTGCCCACATACAAGTGGTGAGCAGCAGTGAGTATATTAAGACCTGTGTGTTTCCGACTCTTCAGTTCATCAGCCATGGACAAAGGTGTGTTGCTGGTCGTGTTGTGTCTGCAGGCTTTCCTGCTCATCACAGCCTTCACTTTTACAGATGCAGCTGCTCTGGTGACAGATGATCAACAACAACAGTCTCCTGAGCTGGTAAGAAGACTCATTGCTGGTCACTGACTGCAAGGAGTTTTTCTTGTGTTGTAGGCAGGTCCTTGATTCACATGGTGTTTTTTTCATTGGACTGTTTAGATGTCAAACAGGTCACTGAGAGAAAGAGAGCTGAAAACAAACATTTTTGGTGTTTGAAATAGCAGTAATTCTGTTATTTATCAGATTATAAATTCAACTAAAAACAGTAGAATGTGGTTTTCCATGTATGATAGTGCTTTGTTTATTCTTATTTTGTAGGAAGGGACTGGAAAAGGAGCAAAGCCAATCAGAAGAAGCTGTTGGAGAAGACCTGGAGGATGTAGTGTTTTCAAATTGGTAAGCTTGCTTTACTTTGCTTTACCCCAAATGTGCTCAGCACTGAAAAGGTAGATGACAGTTAGTGCACTCGTTTGTTGGTATTTAAATTATAGCACATTTCTCTTTCTCCTACTGTTTAACCCTCCAATCTTTCTCCTCAAATAAAGCCCAGATCACATCTTAAGGAAACGAACAGCACGTCAGCATGATGGAAACAGCCAGTTTCACCAGTTCACCTGAACAAGAGAACTTCAAAAGATGTTTTCCAGATCTGCTTCTTTAAGGAGTGGAAATTAATATACTGTATGTTGTTTTGCTTATGAAATGTGCAATAATTCATTAGGCGCACAGTACAAATTTACTATTTACAAAATAAAATATTTTATACCAGATATTGTGTAGTTTTTTGGTTGGCACACACTTCCTGTAAACATTGATTGATGAAACGTTGATGTCATCACCATTTCTGTTTCAGGTTCAGCAATTTGTCCGTGTACTTTTCCACCACACTGGTCCTTTAACTATAAAAGACAAGTAAAATGATATTGCCTTTTTGAGGCCCCTGAGACAGTTACACCAGCTCTATCAATTACAGATCACAGTGTGTCAAATTCTATATTTACTGTACTTACGTAGTTTTTTTTTTTTCTGGGGGTCCTTCCCCAGATAATTTTGAGCATTACACACATAATTTCCTGCATTTTGGTGGCATTTCCTGTTCTGCCTTTCCTACCTTAATTTATGATGAAAATGTTTTTATTTATGTAAAGGGAAACACAATTCAGGTGGCAGGTGACAATTCAAACAGAGCCCTTTAAAGAGAGAGCGTCAGTACAGGTCCAAAATGCTTGATCATCATGTGGTTCATGGAGACCGCAGATAGTTCCCGAAGTACTAGGCAGGCAATTGAAAATGAGCGAGAGAAACAAAAAACAGCAATTTTAAGAAATTTTTGGTCATTTTTACAATAAATGTGTTGATTTACAATATTTGTACAGCACACTGACACGTGTATGTAGTTACATTACTATTTTTTAAAAAGGAGCACATATATTTTTGAAAGTAACAGCTACAATCACCTACCTTGTTGACATTTTTTGGCTAACCTTACATTGGAAAGTGCGTTCCTCTTGAAAACACGTTTTAAAATTCAGATCAGATTTACCTTTCTAACATTCCTTTTAGTAATCCCATGGTACCAGGGTCAATTGATCTTAATGACTAATGTAATGTTTATGACTTCAGATAGAGCAGACAGGTGACTATCAATGATTGGCATGTATTAATGTAATAAATCTCCAATAAACTCAGAAAACAGCATGTTAAGTGGTTTGTGCCTGTGTACTGTCTTACAATAGTCTACAGCACGGTTTATTGCGCTGTGTGGAGATGCTGCTGCAGTCGGTCAGAAAAAGGAGTACGAATGTATGGTTTCCCAGCTGACATGGAGAGGAGGAAAAATGGTTGACTCAGGTCAACAGGAACAACCTTGCAATCACTAAAGTGGCTAACAACAAAAAAATATGTGAGGTACTTTTTCCACAAAGAAAGAACACATCATTGGCTTAATGTTTGGTTTATTAAAAACATCACTGCAGATTATCTTCAGGCTCCACTGAACCCCCTATGATTCTTGTGCTGAGAGAGGGAGAACGAGAGAGAGAGGGTTAGAGAAACCTACACATCTGTAAAGATTCATCCAGGTCATGGTTATCCAAGAAAAGTTGAATTGGGAGCAACTGGACTTGGTTGTAGATGACATTTCAGAAGAAGTCCAGTTGCCCTCAATTCAACCTTTCTTGTAAACAGCTACAGGTTTTATTGAGAAAGTTATGCATTGTTAAGTTTTGGAACTTCATCAACAGCTTTTGCTGCTGATGTTGGCATCAGTTACTAGATAGTTTGTAAGTTAGCTCATGTTTTTATTTTTTCAAGCAGTTCTCACACACAGGAACTTTGATGATGATGTGATATGAATTTGTACAAAGTAATTATGTAATTAGTAGTAAGAATTGAGTGTTCACTAATATGGTGCATTCACCCACTATGCTATATTAATGTGGGTAAATAAACCTGAATTGTTGTGTGGAAAATAAGCTCATAAGCTAAGAAGGGAAGAAAGAAGGGATGCAGACACCGAGAGAAGGGAAAGAAAATAATATAACATTTTAAGTATGATTTCTTATAAATAGTATATTATAATAGGCATTTACAATCATGTGTTGTTCTCTATCTCACCACTCAGTCCACTCAGTACTCTTTAGCATCACTGCTCCTTCACCACGCAGAGTCTACTGCTGTAACATAATTAATGTTTACTATGAAGATTGTTTTTATAATATGTTAGTATACTACTTTTAGTTCGTTAGTTGGTAAATCCCCAACTCCCCCCAAAATAAATAAATAACGTTTTGAAATCTTTTATTCATACACGCACCACTAATATATTTTAATAAAATTAAATACCACCTTCCAAAAAATACGTATTTTAAAATAAATTAACAGGCTGCACCTGTATATTGTGTGCTGCTAACTTTATCCATTGCCAGTGTCATATGTGTTATGTGTTAATTTGTTAACCGTTAATGTCCCTAAATCTTGTAATTTAGTGGGGAAATCCACTAACATGCTTTAATCAGTGTTGGGCAAGCTACTTGGAAAATGTAGTGAGCTAAGCTACTATACTCTACATTAAATGAAGCTTCACTACACAGAAGCTACCCCCCAGTGAGATGTAGCAAGCTAAGCTACAGCAACGTGGCTAAAGTAGCTTAGTTACATCTAAGCTACTTTTAATTTTTTTTTAAACTATATATATATATAGTTTATATCGAACTAACTTCATTCCACAGTAGCAATATAAGACAGAACTCAGAACTAAAAACCTGCTCCAAACAGTGTGTGTGTGTGTGTGTGAGAGAGCGAGCTAAATCAGACACACAGAAACTCTCCTACTTATTGCCATATCATTGCAGCTAAATGTACTTCCTCATGCAACAAACGGAGAACCATTGTTGTTTGTATAAAGTAACTTAATTATCACATTATTTATTAATTATATTTTTTATTGTTTATATGTGAATTTGTGCTCTGGCAACATTGCAACCTAAACATTCATGGCAATGGGCGAGAGAGAGAGAGAGACAGAGAGAGAGAGAGAGAGAGAGAGAGAGATATCTCATACATGGAAACAAGTGTTACAATAACTATCACAATAGAAAGTAAACGTCTCGGGTTACGTATGTAACCCTGGTTCCCCGAGAGACTGCGTCGGTTACGACACTATGGGAACGCCTCTAGGCGAAGCAGGTCTGAACGTGAATGAAATCACTCCAATCCTATTGGCCTGTTGCTAGAACGGTAAGGTGTGACGGAATAACCGGAGGAGTATAAAGCACACCTGTACACACTCATCATTAGCTTAAACTATGAAGCAGGCGCTTCAGGCGGGGAGAGAGGTGCGGCGGACCGACGCAGTCTCTCGTTCCCCTTCTCGGGGAACCAGGGTTACATACGTAACCCGAGACGTTCCCCTTCGAGGGAACTCGAACTGCGTCGGTTACGACACTATGGGAACGAGATACCCACTAAACCGTGCCGAAAACCCCGCCTGCCCCAGTGCGCAATAAAGTGGCACTACTAAGAGGAGAGCGCACGAGTGCCAGGTGCCGAAGGAAGGTCAAGACTGTAAAACCGAATGAATGTGTGCGGAGTGGCCCAGCCAGCCGCTAAACAAACATCCTGCAAGAGGCCCCAGAAAGGAGGGCTCGAGAGGCCGCCTTGCCTCTGGTAGAATGAGCCCTCACAGCCACAGGTGAAGGCAAACCGCGCACCTGATAGGCCAGGGAAATAGTCTGAACAATCCAGTTGCTAATAGTATGTTTGGATGCAGGGAGCCCGGCCCTGGGAGACCCAAAACACACTAGCAGCTGGTCAGCCTTCCTCCAACGGGAGGACCTCAGAGTGTAAATACTCAGTGCTCTGACAGGGCAGAGCAGATGAAGTCTCCCGTCCTCCGCCGTCACATGAGGTGGAGGATGAAATGCCTGCAGCACTGTGGACCCTGCCGCACAAGAAGGCACTTTAGGGATGTATCCTGAACGAGGGTGCAGGATAGCCCTAATATTCTGGGGCAAACTCCAGGCTTGCGGGGAAACCGAAAGCGCTTGGAGCTCCCCCACCCTCCTCAGAGAGGTGATAGCAAGGAGAAAGGCCATCTTGAGGGTCAAGTGCTTAGCCTCAGCTGACTCCAGGGGTTTGAAGGGGGCCTCAGCCAACGCCCCAAGAACCACTGCCAGATCCCAAGTGGGAACCTTGGACCGAGTCGCAGGTCTCATCCTCCGGGCACCACGGAGGAAAAGTACAACCAAGGGAAGTTTCCCCAAGAACCCCTCCCTCAGAGGGGTGTGGAAAGATGAAATAGCTGCCACGTACACCTTGAGGGTGGAAGGGGAAAGACCAGCAGAGAACCGGTCCTGGAGGAACTCAAGTACCTGAACCACCGGGCAGGTAACAGGGTCCACCGACCGCTCCCTACACCAAGTGGAGAAAACACTCCACTTCAGGCCGTACATCCTCCGTGTGGACGGGGCCCTGGAGCTCAGGAGGGTCTCGACTGCTCCGGCTGTTAGACCCGCCTCTAGGTACTGTGCCCCCTCAGGGGCCAGACCCACAGTCGCCATATGGCGGGGCAAGGGTGAAGAACCCGGCCCTGCGCCTGGGACAGCAGGTCTCTCCTCAGAGGGACCCGCCACGGCGGGCCGTCCAGGAGCGACATGATGTCCGAGAACCACACCCGGGTTGGCCAGAACGGGGCTACGAGCAGTAGGCCGACATAGTCCTGGTGGACCCGCTCCAGAACCCCGGGAGCAGAGCGACTGGGGGAAAAGCGTACAGACGTAGCCTCGGCCACGAATGTACCATGGCGTCCAGACCCAACGGGGCTGGAGGAACGAGAGACGCAAACAGATCCACGTCTATGGGGCTCGAACTCTTCGCACAAGAGCTCCACCACTTCGGGGTGAAGTCTCCATTCCCCGGGCCTCAGCCCCTGCCTCAACAGCAGGTCTGCTCCCTGATTCTGCGTCCCCAGGAGATACATCGCCCTGAGCGATAGTAACCTCTGCTGGGACCACAGGAGGATCTGACGCGCCAGTCTGTCCAGAGGGCGCGAGCGCAGACCGCCCTGGTGATTCAGATAGGCCACCACCGCTGTGTTGTTCTCCTCGGAACGAACCAGGACGTGGTGGCCTTGGAGATCGGGCAGGAAACTCCTTAGAGCCTGGAACACCGCCAACATCTCGAGACAGTTGATATGCCACTCGGATCGATGCACCTGCCAGGATCCCCTTGCAAAGCGGCCGTCCATGACCACGCCCCAGCCCGTGAGGGAGGCGTCTGTCGAAAGAACCAGCCGGCGACAAGACCCTCCCAGCATGGGCCCCTGGGACAGGAACCAAGTTTCCTTCCAAACTGATAGGGAACGAAGACACTTGCGCGTAACCCAAACCAGACGGAGAGGATTCCCCTCGGGGAAAAACCCTTGTTCCTTAGCCACCACTGCAGGGGTCTCATGTGCAGCAGTCCAGATGGTATTACGCTGGACGCAGCCGCCAGGAGACCCAACACTCGTTGAAAGTGTTTCATAGTGATGGCGTGGCCTAACTTCACCCCTTTCACGGCAGCCAATATGGTGTCGACACGTGCCGGAGACAATTGTGGCCGCATCGTCGTCGAATCCCATGCAACCCCTAGGAACGTAGCCCGTTAGGTGGGCGCCAGCACGCTCTTCTTTGCGTTGAGCCTCAGCCCTAAACGCCGCAGACGAGCCAGAACGACATCTCGATGCCGAACCGCCAACTCTCGAGACTGGGCTAGGATGAGCCAGTCGTCGATGAAGTTGAAATCCGGATGCCCCGGAGCCTCAGCGGGGCCAGTGCTGCATCCATACACTTGGTGAATGTGCTAGGGGAAGTGCCAGGCCGAATGGAAGAACCCGATACTGGTAAGCCACACCCCCGAAGGCAAACCTCAGGAACTTCCTGTGAGAAGGACGGATGGAGACCTGGAAATAGGCGTCCTTTAGATCTATCGTGACGAACCAATCCTCAGATTGGATGTGCGTCACGGTGGCGGGGATGATGAGCATCTTTAACCTGAATCTCCTCAGAGACCGGTTAGAACCCGCAGATCCAAAATAGGGCACGCAGCCCTCCGTCCTTCTTGGGGACTATGAAGTACCGGCTGTAGAACCGGCGTCTCTGTCTGGGGGGGAGACACGTTCCACGGCCCCTTTCCTCAGCAGAGTACAAACTTCCTGTCCCAACACCGGACCTTGCTCCGGGCGGACCACAGTCCAAACCACCCCCTCTCTTCTGTTGAATTTGGAGGGCGGGTTTTGAACTGTAGTCGATACCCATCTATGGCAGTGCGCAGGACCCGCGGAGAAATGTTCGTCAGGCTCCGCCAAGCGTCTGCAAAGTCTGCCAACGGAACCAGCCCCTCGGGGCTGGTGGTCGGTGTCTCGTGTGATCTTCTGGTGGACCCCTGAAGCCCCAGAACGGCAGGGGGGAGCCGCCGAAGATCCACGGTGAGTGAGTCGGGATGCCGTCCGCCTGCAGACCCTCGGGGCAGGCAGTACGGCGCGGACTCGGTGGTGGCAGGTGCGTCCTGAACGTGTAAACGGCGGGATAACATCACCTGTTGCCACGGCGGAGGGGACCTCGGTCGGCCTCCGGGGGGGGTGGGGGGGGGGGTGCGGGAGGGGAGAAAGACTCCCCTACCCCGGTCTTCCCTGAGCTCCGTCGGGACTGGATGACGGTCCTCAGATCGCGTCTCTCAGACGGCTGAGGGTGAGAGCGCCGTCCTGCTGCCCCAGCTCCTCGGGGGGCCCCCGAGAAGCGACACTCTGCTTCCTTCCTCTCCGTAGGAGCTCGTAGAGGGAAGGGACCTACGCCTGGCAGCCTCAGCTGCCTTGGGTCCAGACCGGCGAGGGAGGTACTAGCGGAACGCTTCGCACTGCGTCTAACGCTCCGTGGTTCTGCGAAGCTCCGCCAGATCTTCCTTGGAGGGACCCCCCCTCTGAACCATCTCCTGTAGCAGGTTGGCTTGGTAGGCTTGAAGCACCGTGGTGTGCAAGCTCGCACCTGCCTGGCCTGCTGCCATGTACGCCTTCCCCACAAGCGTGGATGTGGTGCGACATGGTTTGGATGGTAATGCCGGCTTCTCCAGGAAGGACGCAAGTCGAGGGGAGAGACAGCTCGCAAGCGCATCCTCCACCCGAGGCATCCTCCCATAACCACGGTCCCTAACCCCCATCACATTACTGTAGTTCAGTGATCGGGGTGTGGAAAGCCATGTAGAGAAGGGTCTGCCCCATGATTTACTTAGTTCATCATGTAAATCAGGAAAGAATGGCAGAGACCGGCGTGGAGGTGGCGTGTGGTGCTTAAGAAACCTTTCATCAAGCTACCACTAGCCTGTGGTGTCTGCTCCTCCCGTGGCCAGTTGATGTTGAGCTTAGCCACGGCTCTAGTCACCACCTCCAGCAGCACGTCATAGTCGGGCGCGGCCAGATGACGCCGCCCCGACACCCGGAAGTCATCGTCCACTGCGCTGAGCACGTCCGCCTCCTCGGAGTGGGATTGCTGCAGCGTCTCCGGATCCAAAACCGCGAGCGGGAGAAGCCGAGAACGGGCTCCCGAATGAGGAAAGGAAGCGTCGGAGCCAGCGGATGAAGGTCGGGAAAAAGCCTCAGCCGTCCCGAAATCCTCCGACAGATCACGCTGTGAACCCATGAGTGAAGCCGCCGGGCCGCCTCAGCGGCCGCAGGGCCCGCACCACGGGGAAAACACATCCGGCCATCCTCGGAAAAGAGAGCCATGCGGGACCTCAGTACCCGCACGGAAAGGGCTTCGCAACGGGCGCAGGCAGCCCCCTCGAGAGCTGCCCGTGCGTGCTCCATCCCCAAACATGAGACACACATCTCATGAGAATCTCCATCCGTGATATACCGAGGGCAAGAAAAAACACACCTTCTGTACATCTGGTTGCCGGACATGCTGGTAGACTTCTTCTTCAGGTAAGACATACTGCTTGTAGGACTGGAGCTTTCTTCAAACAACATACAGAGCGCCTGCTGAATAAAAAAAAGCTAATGATGAGTGTGTACAGGTGTGCTTTATACTCCTCCGGTTATTCCGTCACACCTTACCGTTCTAGCAACAGGCCAATAGGATTGGAGTGATTTCATTCACGTTCAGACCTGCTTCGCCTAGAGGCGTTCCCATAGTGTCGTAACCGACGCAGTTCGAGTTCCCTCGAAGGGGAACTCAGTCGCAAGTGTCTGACTGCAGAGAAGCAGAGAAGGGCAGGTCAGTGAGAAGTGGTAAACACAGCTTTGGTTCAGTTGTATATCCCGTTAGTGCGGAAGAGGGTTTGGGCCACGTGTGATTTTTGTTTGAGTTCTGAGAAGTCAGAATAGAGGGTATGCATTGATGTCACTTCCCCTTCCGGAACACACTGGACTGAGTGGCAAAACATCTGTTACCATAGCTGCGTTTAGCAAACTGGGAGTAAAACAAGTGATTATTTGCTCAAATTAAAGGCAGTTGGACTCAACAGTGATCCTAACTGCTTACCAAAGAACCAGTGATCCAGCTCTTTCCCATTTTAGATGTGTTGTTTGTGTTTTAGCTGATTCAAGCTAACACTGCTGCTTGTCTTTCTGCCACTCAGTGAGTGTAACTATGTTCTGTGACATCACGCAGAATTCTCAGAATTCTGAGAAAAAAGTCAGAATTCTTTTAAAAAAAAGTCAGAATTCTAAGTTTAAAGTCAGAACTCAAAAAACATTTCACGAGGTCCTAATCCTCTTCCGCACGATAGTAACATGGACTGGAGCAAGAGTTTCAGAGTGGTGAGTTATCAATCTGTAACAAAAGTATCTTTCATCCATAAAGTTTTAATTGAGCTCTGTCTCTACCAAGGCTATAATCGTTAACAAAGACGAACGAAATAACGAAAACTAGATGTGAAAAATAAAAATTAAAACAAGGCTTTCCAAAAAAACGATAACTAAAACTGTGTTGTAGGTTTGCAAAAATAACTAAAATGAAAGAGTAAATGTCCTTAGTTTTCGTTTATTTATTTATTTTATAGGACCAAATAAGCCTACATTTCGAGTAGATATGAAGCCAGAGGAACTGACGTTCTAGGGCAGTTGATCTGGCTGGACTGGCAGTTCAGCGGTGTGCGCAGTGATTACCCAGGTGTGTTATGATTTTGTCCTCCGCATGAAGAGTTGGCACGCTGCGTGTCTGTCAAGAGAGCCCGGGGTCAGGGCAGCGTCCGGCCGCAGTGTAACAGGTGGCGCTGTTACAAAGAGAGCCCCATGTAATGTTCGGGGGAGGCTAAAAAAGTAGTCGGGGAGACCCAGGTAGGGATCAGCTGCGTAGTCGGTGCAATTTGAACATGATTCCATTATCTTTTATACATACATACATGTGTACAAAATAATATGAATGCAACCAGTGGCGTGGGGTGGGGTACATTTTTGGGGAAGCCAAGTGAGAGGGGATGTTCTTTTTGGAGGGCAATTATCTAATGCATTGTGCTATTACAGTGCAGGGTATAATTTTACAAAAATGTAATCAAACTTTAAAGAGGAAGGGCATTATCCTGACTGTCATAGTGGAGAAGTGGTCAATAACCAAGTTATAGAATTTCCCACTGGCTTTTCATCCTCTGCAGCAACAGTCAGTTGAAGTTTGGTGCTATTAGCTAGCCACACTGTACAGATCTAGTTTTCCTCACTGAACGTCCAAAACCCCTTTTTTCTCTCCACACCCAGCTCCAGTTTTGGCGTTGGTCTTCTGTCAGATTTAATCTGAAATTGCTGCTGTAGTGGTAATTTAGTAAAACTATTTACTAACTAAAAACTCCAAATCTCCACCCTCCATAACGGTACCAGCTAAAGTCGCTAACAACTCCCGTTATTTTATCTGAATGACGTTGATTGCATGCTGTGATTTGATTGGCGTGAAGCCAGACAGCAGCTGGCTTCCCTTGGCATCATCCTGACTAATCACAGTTAGGCAGTGGCATGACAGTGGCCTCATCTGATTGGTTAATCATTTAATTTTTTTTTACCAAGGGATGCCAACTCTGCCTGGCCTCCTCGCGTACAGTGTATGAGTCAGACTGAAGGCCAGTCTACGGTGGTGCAATATAGTGTTTCACCACACATCCAACACGTAGCATTTAGAGGGACGCTGTTTCACTTATTGTAAGATAGTGAGAAATGGGGAAGAGATAAACGCAACAGCTTATACGATTTATTGAAACTATAAACATTGTGTTTTTATTGAAATGATAAATAGAGTCTGATAAAAACAGGGGAAGCCAGGCTTCCACTGAATGCAACAACTGTACAGAGTTGTGTTTTGTTTAGTTTGGGTTGCAGGTTGAGTCGCTGTCTTGGTGGTTTTCTTTTCCTTGTTTTTTTTTGTTCCATTCTGATGGTCTGGCTTAGCATTCTGCGTGTGCAATAAACTTGCCCATTGTGAGCTCCCCTTGGAGTGGGGGAAACACTTTCTGTCGGGGATAACTACCTTGGCACGACACCGGCAGCTGTCTGTCCCGACTATGTCTGGCTGACGGCTCTCGTGCTAAATAACACGTGTGTTCTCCTTCCAGGACGTGTACAGACATTTTGGTGGGCAGAGGCTCAAGTGAAAAAATGGGCATTTTTTTAACAAGACAAATATATTAACTCAACAACATTTAACTTTTCTACAAAATAATCAATTCACACAGAGACCACGGCCTTCTTTAGTATTCACTAGGTTTATCACAGGAGCAGGCGACAGCAAAGCAAACTATGCCACAATGTGCATGTTTTCTGTGCTACTAGTTTCAAGTGTATATTTATGATATAGTTTCATTAATCATTTGTTTAGGCAATGAATGGTTTCAATTCTTTTGGTGTTATTGGAATACATAACACTTCACATAAATCTTCACACTAAACTGTGAAATTGGGCTGCAGGCATAATTAAAATAAATGTTATTTAAATACTTTTACTTTTTGTTTCACAAGCAAGATGCCAAATGAGTAAAGATAACCTTCAGCTTCACACAGCCAAGCAACAGAATACTGAATTGCCTGAATAAATTAATGTACTGATCAAATACTTTATTATTGTTGCTGTTATATTAAATTTACCATCACACACACACACACAATTACTGATGGTGACATGGACTTAGTTTCACATTTGAGGGAGGGCTATCTGTATTATATAAGGATCTATCAGCATACAACAAATTATTATTATAGATTATGTACTTCATATTAAGCTACAAATATGATGTTTTCATGTGTTTGCCTTTAAGTTCTAAAAAGGGCAAATTGTTTCTGAAACATCAGCTCATGCAATGAAGGCATTTTAAAGTGCTCCTGTTTTCTTTAGTAAACAGTTCAAACTGTAAGCTATGGAGCCCCATAAAGGTCAGTGGAAGAATATTTTTGCATCCCCTTGCATTACTTTTGCGTTCTCTTGCAAAATGTCTTGCGTTCTCATGCAATACTTTTCTTCTTTTTTTTTCTTCAGAGCCATAGCTGTGCCAGCTCAGCTGCTCCTAGTGCAACATCCCAGTATGGATCAGCTTATGGAATTTTACTTTGAACCCGGGCAATTCCTTTGCTTACTACTGCTCAATAGGCATGTTTATGTAATTAATTATGTAATTAATCAAAGCACCATGGCAGGTGCTTTGATCGACCCAAGGTGAGGAAAGAGACCCGGGACGGGAGCCATGCGGGCCCAGCTTGGACTTACGGCTGCTCCTGGTAAATGTCCAAAATGGGACATGGTGCCAAGCAACTGGAAATCAGAGACTATTATGTCCACATCTTTACAGAGACCTGTCACACTGTGTGCCTGTCTGCTCTGTTTAGTTAGTTCTCAAGTCAGTTTTGTTATTTTAGTCAGTTCTGTATCTGTTATTTAGTTGTGTTTTGGTTTTCAGCTCTGTCTGTCATCTTGTGTTCAGTATGCCTGGTGTTAGTTAGTTAGTTAGTTAGTTGTGTTCCACTGCCTGTTTGATGCCAGTCTGTTCTGTGTTTCTTGTTTCAGTCTGTTTCCTGTTTAGTTTGGTTTTGATCTGTGCCTGCCTTAGTTCCTGTCTCATTCTGTTATTATCTGGTATTTGTTTCATGCTTGGTTTCTGTCTGCCTGTCTGCTAAGTGTTAATTGTATTCTCTGCCTGATTTGTAGTTCATGATCATCCTGTGTTAGCCTGTTCTGTTCAGTTATCTTAGTCTGTTCTGTATCGTGGAGTTGCCTGTGTTTCTCAGTTACTTGGTCTGTCTTATCTGTTCTGTGTTTTGAGTTCCAGTTAGATTCTTGTCTTGTGTTTTGCAACCTGTTAGTGTCTTTCTGTTTTCCCCTGCTGTCTCTCTGCCTGCCTGTCTTGTTAGTCTCATCTCTGTCAGATGTGTTGCTCCCACCCTGCTTGTTAGTTTCTGTGTATATATGCTTGCTTGTGTCTTTAGTATTTGTCCGGTCATTGTAGCTTGCTGCTGCTCTGTCCATGGAACTTGTCGTGTGATATATTCTGCCCCTTTTGTCCACCCTGCTTATTTCCTATGGATCTGGATTTCTGTTGGATCTCTTTGTTCGTTTGGATTGTTTGAGTTTTGGATAATCTGGATTCAGCCACGCTTCTTGTTATTGTGCTCGCGTTTGTTTAATTAAGTCTTTGAACTTTACCTACCAGTATCCGTGTCTTGCATTTGGGTCCTCAACCACACACGCACTCAGCCGCTTTGTGACAAGACCTGCCCCATTAATATCCTGGATAAATGTCTCAGCAGGATCACCGTGTTCGAAGTTGTCAGAAAGAGGAGGTGTTTACTTCGGTCATGCTTGGTGCTCAATCATAGTCAAAATGGATGAACACTGTTTCTTAAATGTTACTCGCTCAAAAAGGATAAAGAAACCAAACACACAAACTCACTCACGGGACTGGGGAGTCTTAACAGTCTTGTCTTGTAAGTAAAATTATTGTGACTTGAAAACTAGAACTTATATTTGGCGTTAAGGACGGGCCTTAGGGGGCCAAGCCCACCTACAGAGGTTCTGTGCCCCACCCCACCCCTCCAAAAGTTGGCATAAAAAATTATTTTAAAAGAAAATCGTGTGTGTGTATATATGTATATATGTATATATGTGTGTGTGTGTGTGTGTAATATATATATATATAACCAGTAAACTTAACTGTAAATTAATCACAAGTGGGTGGAGTGAAGGCAGACCAAAGGAAACAAAGACCTGTGTGCTGCTGTGTGCTAAGCAATTTCAACCCCAGTCTCTTTCTTTTTCAACCTGGGCATCATGGCAAGGATACCTACTGCAAACAGTGTATGTCTTTTCTCTCTTACCAGGGATATATGTTAATTATGCTGTATCTAAGAATGAAGTACTAACTGTGGGAGTACTGAGGGAGTTAAAGGTGGTCAGTTCGCATTATTCTTACTCAAATTCATTGTTCAAAATGTGTCTGAACCCTGCTTTAAGCTCTAAAGATGGCAAATTGTTGCTGAAACATCATTTTAAAGTGCTCCTACTTTCTTTACAAGTTATTATAATTGTTTTCCACCTAAAGTTCCCCAAGTAAACAGTTTACACTGTAAGATAAGCTGTCAAGTTAACTTAGAAGTTTTTGAGTTATCCTTGTTTTATATATCCTCATATATTACTAATGTGAACATCCAGGAATCCTGTTACTTCCTCTATGTCCAGATGGAAGTGGCTGGTTTAGCAGTGAGTATATAAAGATTTGTGTGTTTCAGACTCTTCAGTTTATCAGAATCGATAGAACAGTATGCTGGTCCTGTTGAGCCTGCAGGCTTTCCTGCTCATCACAGCCTTACAGAGTAAGGTAACGGAGGTGTGGACCTAAATGCAGTACACAGGAGACGAGCAGAAACATTTCCAGAGATTTGTTGACTAAACTTTAAACAGGCTTACATGGTAGGCAAGAGCAGGCAAGAGTCCAAAACAAAGGTAAAACACTGAACATACCACTCTCAAAATACAGACACAGATGACATGGACAAGAAAGTCAAAAACCAGAACAAACGACAATGGACCAGGATGTATAAAACAGAACCCAGAATACATGTAAAATCTAAACGGGAAACAATGAAAAAGAGAACAGATCAAAGAACTTAGTGTCAGAACTGAGAACTAAAACATAGAACCAGGACAACCCACTAAGACATGAACTAAAGCATAGGACTAAGAACTAAGACACAGAAGCAGGACTACACACTAAGACATGAACTAGAACATGACAGGCGTTTGTGAAAACAGAACTAGACCAACGTAAAATCATCACAAGAATAAAAAAGGCAGAAGAGTAGAAACACAAGACATGGAACCAAAACAAGACCCGAGATCCTCAAACCATGACTAGTTTCCATGAATATAATTTGATCCAGCACTCTGAACAGTCAGCCCTTCAGCAATGACTTTCTGTGGCTCTTCCTTGTGCAGGATGTGAATGAGTGTCTTCTGGACAACTTTCAAGTCAGAAGTCTTATGATTGTGGTTGTGGGTACTGACACACTGACGACATTTAATTCTTTATTCTAATATTTTGAGAAATGGATTTTTGATTTCTGTGAGCTGTAAGCTGTAATCATCAAGATTAAAACAACAAAAGGCCTGAAATATTTCACTTTATGTGTAATGAATCTAGAATATTTTTATGAAAAATGTTTTGAGATGCACCTTTATGTGTACACATAGACCAAGTGTGTCTATGTCTATGTGCGAGTATTTATCTGTGTAAATATATATACAAAAAAGCAACAGTAGGAGTGGTGGCTTACATCAATATTGCAGATGGATTACAACAAGTTTTGGTCACTTGAGGGCAGCAGAAACAGTTGTTAGAAAACAGTTGCTTATTTCCAGGGTTCCTTGAGGAGGTTCCAGGGGGTCCCCAGCAAAAAACGGAATCAGTTTTTCTCACTATAATTCCATCCATAAGTAACAATGACAGAATGACTATTTGAAAATAGACTTCATACAGTATGTAATAAAACATCTAAAAGCAATAATCCTATTAGACTGGGACAAAAGCTTATCAAATCTGGGTACGTAGTCTAATTTGTGTCATTTACTGTTACAGAGCAACATTATCACTCATGTGGAGTCACGTTTTTGGTCTGAGCACCAAACAGACTAGAGACAAAGTTAGTTACTATCTTGTAAAAAATAGTATATAGCATTTAGTAGCAAAAGCACCAGATATTTCCCTCAGGAGTTTGTATTGGGGTGGGTGACAATGGGCCAAATTGTTATTACAGTATGTGTAATTGTTTTTCACAATACTGTATTAAATCACACAAGAATCCAGCCTTGATTTGCATAGCCTGCCCTGAATATAGCAGACACACTAAGCAGTGTTTTCCCCTGACAGGGTATAACTGTCAAGGTTCATGAACAAAAAATTGTTGTTGTTTTTTAACAGAATGTACTTTATTTAAGTGAGTCAAACAGTAAAACGTCCGATTTCCTGAGTATAATATTACTTAATCTATCAAATGTGATGGGAAGGCCTGTAGAATATAGAAAAGGGTGAAGACAAGGAGTTAAATGACCAGGATCCAGCTGTGGTAAGAGACCAGGATGTCTGTGAGGTTTTCCCAAGTTTATTTCCTTGCTGTCCTAAAATAAAATACCCCCTATCCCCTCCCTCCTTTATCTTAATAACACTAATTGGTTGTCAGTATTTTATTTCATCATCTAAAAAGGGCCCACACTGAAGGATCTAAAAGTGATCACCAACAAGAGGACCTGAGCACTCCTCTCATTACTCAGAAAGCATAAACCCAAAAACAGCAGATCATCTTTTTAAGGAAATGAAAAGCCTGTCAATGTGAAAGAAAAGAACCAGCACAAAGTTAAAAATGATTGATTGACACCGCATGCATTGCTTCTACAGAGATATATTTATTTAAAAAAGACTTTCTCAAACATGTTGGATACAGTGTGCTTTCTGCTGTAGTTTCAGTGTGGATAAATATATATATATATATTCCTATAAGTGCTGCTTTATGTGACCACTAGATGGAATCAGTCAGCCTTTTTTTATTTACAGTAATAGTTCACATTGTGTTCTTTGCTGCAAACAAAATAAAGTGTTTCCAATTGAAATACACAAGCAGAGCATCATTTCTTAAGCCTCCATTATTGATAGCATAAAGGAAATATTGTACTTTTCATATTTCCTTGCTGTCCTAAAATAAAATAAGCCCCTCCCATCCCCCTTTATCTTGATAACACTAATGGGTTTTCAGTATTTTATTTTGCTCATCATATACCCTGCGACCCTGTACGCAGGATAAGCGGTTGATGAAGGATGGATGGATATAAAAGGGCACACACTGAAGACCAACCACCAAGAGGGCCTGCGCACTCCACTCCTCATTACTCAAAAAGCATAAACCCAGGAACAGCAGATCATCTTTTTGAGGAAATGATTCTTGATTGAATTGATTCATTGACACTGCATGCATTGCTTCTACAGAGATGCATTTATTTCTACACTCTCTGATTGAGTCTTTCTCAAACATGTTGGATACATTGTGCTATCTGCTGTAGTTTCAATGTGGATAAATATAAAGTACTCCTTATAGTGCTGCTTTATGTGACCACCAGATGATATCAGTCAGTCTTTGCTTTTTTACAGTAAGTTGACTTTGTTCTTTGCTGCAAACAAAATAAATTTGTGTGTTTAAATTTAAAATACACAGGCATTTCTTAAGTCTCCATTAGTGATTGCATAAAGGAAATATGGAAATATACTGGATATATACTTTTTTTTAAATGTACTCCACTGTACTTTTCATATTGAGAATTTACATAAAATAACAAATGACTTTAACTTTAACACACTTTAACTGGTTCAAGATTTACCTGGTTCACATGTCTATTAGATGTTCGCAGTTCAGATTGTTTAATTTAAATAAACCATTCAAGGCCCAAATAGTTAATTTATCAATCCCTGTTTCAAGGAACAAGGTTATTTATTTATTCATTATATAACACATTGACGTGGGCACAGCTGTCCCAGAGTTCCCGTTGTTTGTCCAGCCTCCCATTTTGTCCAGACCGGGCATTATTATTATTGTCATTATCAATCCCTGTTAAAACCAATCTTGGTTGTAATTATAGTGAGCTGTCACGGAGTGTGTGTGGTTGAAAAGGTTGAGGACCCAAATGCAGGACACAGAGCGGAGTAGGTACAGTTCAGAGGGTTTATTCCAATAAACGAAAAGTGAGCAACAAACACAGAAGTACACGGACCAGGAGTAAACACTAAGCCATGAACTAAGACACAGAACTAGGAACTAAGACACCAAACTAAAACACAGGACTAAGTAGTAAGTCAAGAAAACAGAACGAGAACCAACACAACAATCCTCACAAGAATAGGCGAAACAGTAGAACACAAGAGATGGAACCAAAACACAGACTACATAACAGATACAGAACAGACCAGTAAATAAAGCTCACAGAGAACTAAACTACAGAACAGATGACAGGTCTAAACTGCAGATAGCAACCAAAACCTAGAAACAGAGACTCAAGAATCAAAATACAGCACACAGAGAAACTCAGGACAGGATCGTGACATGAGCATGTGATAGAGAACATTTTCCCCCAGAAGATCAATACATTTTCTTACGTAAGAAGCTGCTGGCATGCAGTATGTTTACTCTTCTGAGCACAGATGTCAGAGGAGGGATTGCAAACATACAGAGAGTCAATATTGGGATGACATTGGACTTAACCAGCATTTGAAACCACAGCTGTATCAAACTCTTCAGTTCATCAGTCATGGACAGAACTGTGCTACTGGTCCTGTTGTGTCTGCAGGTTTTCCTGCTCATCACAGCGTTCACTTCTACTGATGCAGCCGCTCTGGTGAAAGGTGATCATCAACAACTGTCTCCTGATCTGGTAAGAAGATCCATGCAGGAGTTTCTCTGGTGTTGGAAAATGTTTGATTCAAATAGGGTTTTCTCACAGGACGTTTTCAGTCTAAATGTCATGTCTGTCAACATGTTGCGGAGAGCAGCGCTGGTCCTGACAGTGTTGGAGCCATAGGCGAGATCTGAAATTGCTTTCAGGCATTCTGTATATTGTTTTTAAATATGTTTTCTCCTGTACATCAACTTTTCTAATTTTTCTAAAAAAATCCCTGCTGAGTCAGTACACATGCTTAGCCCTCCCGTTTCTTTTGAGTCTCTGTTTGGGGAAGTAACCTCTTTAAATAGGCCTATGTGGGACCTTTTCACCTCAATAATTAATTAATTAATTTTAATTCAGTTATAAACTTCTGGACTTTAATAGTTCTTGTGTTTCAGCAGCTTTCTGCTCATGTTCAAAACTTTCTGCACATTCAGAATCTCTCCGAAATATCTGCGTTCTCTGACATGTCCAGAAAAAAAATCGCAATATTACGGACTAATGTCATCATTTAATGAGAATTCATAATAGTTTTAATTCTGCCTGCCCTATACTCTGCTGTGCATTATGTTATTGATCCATTGTATATAGTCCATCCCCTTTAGACCGTTTGACCGACACAGTTTGGGACTGCATGCTGCATGTGAAACCATAACCAACAGAAAACACTACTGGTCAGGCAGACATCTCACCACAAATCCACACGTTCAGCTCACAGTCCACAACAGAGAAAGGCTGTGCCTCAGTTTTAAGATGTTTATATTGCAGTTGATTTGCGCTGAGTCGAAAACTTTCTCTTGCGGTGCCCCCTGACATTTTGCGCCCTAGGCGACCGCCTATGCCGGCCGGCCCTGGCTGACAGAAATAAAATGATTTTGTTCTGTTTGTATTAAAGGGTCATGGTAACTGCATAGTCATGGTCATGAGAACACTGCACCACAGAGCGGAAAACATACCGACAAGCGCCCAAGCCAGAGAGAAGGAACAGAACCACCTGAAGGGGGCACTTACAGCCTGTGGATACCCTAAATTGACCTTTGTGAAAACAGCCACAAGATCATCACTTCCCAGGAAACTCAACAAACATAACCTATTGGCCTCAGGTGAAGATACCAACGATGGTCGTTCAGTCTTGACCACCGGTAGTCTTAACGACTGTAACGACTGTCGTCACAGCAACAAGGAACACTAACGAACCAGCGGTATCGATGACCCGGGCCAACGACCCCACTGAGGTTAAATAGCTGAGTTTCCCTGCCAGTCAGTCAGAACTGAAGAAGTCCTTTGGCTGAGGGACGAAACGTCTTCCAGTATCTTCAACCAAGTCCAGTTGCCCTTGACTTTAACCTTCGTTGGATAACTATGACCTGGATGACTGAGAATCTTCATAGACATCGTGCAAAATAATGGCTTATCTCCTGATTTTGTTACAGGTGGAGGGAGAAAGTGTGCATGACAGAGAAAAGAGTCGACAAAGAGGAAAACGTAGTTGTGGTTGGTATCCAGGTGGATGTTCACTTTTTGGCAAGGTAAGACATATAGGCTAATAATAATAATAATAATAATAATTAATAACCAAACCATTGTTTGTTCTGTCACAGGGTCATTCTGATTTCATGAGAGAAAAGGAACCCACAAAGGTAAACTGAATACTAAAGAAAACAGTATTTAACAAATAAGTGGAAAATAACAGAAACAAATGAGCAGGTTAAGTCTGTAATATCAGAGTGAGTGGATGAATGAGCTTGTGCTGCAAAAGAAAACATGAAACAACACATTCAGACGTCTATGGAGAAGAGAGCCCAGCTGGACTACTCTGGCTTTTATGCGTTTTTGGGACACACCTAGCCCAGATGTGTCCCATGCTGCTGAATGTGCTGCCTTCAGGTACAACAGCTGCAGACAGAAAACAAAGAAAGCCAAGCAGACAGACCGTCACTGTTACATTTGCGTTTAATTTTCTGTTAACTGTTGAATTTCAACTTTTGAGACTCTCCATTTCTCTCTGTTTACAGATCTCAACAACAAACCCTCCATTATTGGTTTTATGACAAACTAATGTAAATGTGCTTCATATCTTGATGATGAATATTAGCATATAACAAGATCTGTGTTATTATCTTGCAATACTGTGAAGTGAAAATGAAACCACATCGATTAATGTGTATTTTCTGAACAGGAACTTAGAAAAGGTTTAATTTAACTTAATCAACCGCTAGATTGAGATTGACTTGAACAGAAACAAATTCTCCTTTTGAGACTATCTTTTTCTTTCTGTTTACAGATCCCAACGACATCGGTTTGGGATAAACTAATGTAAATGTGCTTCATACAATGAGGATGAATATTAGCATAGAGCAAGATCTGTGTAATACTACCAGTGTTGTTAGTATAAGGGCGGTTAGCTCACCTCTGAAGGCTAACTCTGCCATCACCAGGGGTTTGCTTACATCAATACGTTATTATTGTTATAATAATGTTGTGGAAAAATCATAATTTTTTTCAAAAGCTTCCATGTCATGTGACCTAAGGAGTCCAACTTTTTGATTTTTGATTTCCAAGCTGTAAACTGTAATCATAAATATTAAAACAATGTGGTGTCCGAACAATAATGCTGCGATGATGTGTTGAGAAGAAATCCGCTTGACACTGTTCTTGATCATAAAAGTTTATTACATCAAGGAGTTCAGCATCAATTACAAGCTCTGCAGCAGCTTGGAGAGTGACCCAGCCCGATGACCACTCTGTCTCTCTGTACATCAAACACAGCTTATATAGGACATGTTTAGGTATCTGCTAAATACCATATAAGTTTCAGAGTCTGCAAACTAAGGCTCCAATCCATATAAGAGCAAAGTTCTATAGGATAAGTGTAAACATCTTGTTGGACACCAGATAAGGGTCTGAGCCTCCACGTAACCACTGACTTCTGCTCTCCCCTTAAAGGTCACTAATCCTCTATCCAGCTGCTACAGTGCTATGTTAAACTGTTATGCGTCAAATGCACATATGTTATACACCACAACAACAAAAGGCCTGAAATATTTCACTTTATGTGTAATGCATCTAGAATATTTTACAAGATATTCAAATTTTTTTGAGATGCACCTCTATGAGTACGCATAGACCAAGTGTGTCTATGTGCGAGTATTTATCTGTATATATATATATAAAGCAACAGCAGGAGTCGTGGCTTACATCAGTATAGCAGATGGATTACAACAAGCCACTACAAAAAACAAACAAGTTTTGGTGATGGATATTTATTAGTCCTTTCGGAAATTCATAGTGTGTCATACAGCAAACATCAGACCAACAACTAGACAGCCACACAAACATCACCCATGTGCTACAAGTTATACTAAAGGCTCGTGCAGGCTACACAACTTTAAGCGTCGGCCGATGGCCGTGCCGTTCACACACCTTGCCGTCATATGACGGCAGTCTTGAAGTCGTTGTGGCGTTCCCACTATGTGACTGATTGGTGACAGGGACACACACACACTACAGGAGCTGACAGCAGCTGTGCCCAAAAAGGAGAACAACAAACGCACATGTGTACATTTTCAGCTGAGGACTGCGGCTTACTTTGGCTAGCCTTCAACTCAACAATCAATCAGGATTTCAGTTAATTGCTAAAGTTGCTGTTACTGTTACCTTGTCTGTGGTCCGCTGGCAGATCACCTTTTTGTTCAGCTGCCATCGTGCTGTTGCCGAGGCGACATAAATTTCGTTTTACGGTGGACGGACTGTGACATTACAGAGTTGTTGTTTTCTTTACCTTGAAATAATGACATACTTTGGACACTTTCTTCTTTGTCCCTTGCTATTTTCTCTCTCTTCCTCCACTTTGCAAACAGCTCCATTATAATCACGTCGCGTTCACAGCGTAAGAGCAATGTGCGACAGTAATAAATGTCCGTGCGAAACACTGTGCTGTATAGTTACATGGATTAAACGAAGCATCGATGCAAAGAATTTGTGTCAAAGCATTTTATTAATCAATTTGATCGATTTAATGGATAAATCGTTTCAGCCCTACTGATGACAATCGCATTAATCACCATTCACTCCCTGGTCAAATGATATAGGCAGTGATGCAAGTAGTGTCCTCTGTTTCTGATTAGCGGATGTCTATCAGGCCTCAACATTACATCCATATGTGTGTAGTAATAAAACCATACTAGGTCTGCCAGCTGAGACTTTATAGCTGCGCTGTTATGTTTTTCAGAGCACACAAACACTGTAAACATACACCTGTCACCTGCCCAGCATGGTGCTATTACCCAGAAACACAGCTTCTACACCTTATCTTTACAGTTTATACACACAGCCCACAGCGAGGTTAATAGCCGCATTTAAAACCTGTATGTACCAACAGTAACGTAACTCATGCATGTCAGCAACAGTTAGCCTAATATAGCTAACTTGGTAATGTTGTCATATCTTACCTGCTGTACTGTCCGCTGCTCTCTCGTCAGATGGATAGCGTTCCTTTCACGGTTGACTTTGTGTGTGAGGCCACATGGACAGAAATGCTGTACACTTTTAGTTATGATATTATAAATGATAGTCCTCCCGCCAGCCAGAGCTCCCCCTGCAGTCCATAAAGTGCCTCTGCGCCTCAGCCGTTCCAAACCCTCCCTGCAGCCTTTGGGTCACGCCTCCTCATTGGCATACACAACTCAATCCTCAATCCTCAATCCCCAAATCCCCAAAACCCCAATCCTAAATCCCCAAATCCCAATCCCCAAATTCCCAAATCCCCAAATCCCCAATCCTAAATGGCTAAATGCCCAATCCTAACTACCAAATACCCAATCCTAAATACCAAATACCCAATCCTAAATACCAAATCCCCAATCCTAAATGGCTAAATGACTAACTGCCCAATTGTAAATACCAAATTTATTTTGATTTCGACTTTTAGCTTCCGATTTAGAATTTTAGTTTTAGACTTTCAGTTTTAGTTCTGACCCAATAATCCCTCCATAATTTAAGGGCTCAGATTAGGGGTGTGACTAAACACTTAGCCTACCAGACGTGACATTGCACAAGATTTGGGTCAAGAGAACAAGACAAGAATATATTTTAATACTATTTAGAAAAAATATTTATTCATGATATATAGGATTGGGTTGCCTGGGGGTTTCTCCCCAGAAGGTTTTGAGCATTAAACTCTTAGTTTTCTGCATTCTGGAGACATTTTCTGCTCCATTTTTTGGTGGAAATGTCTTCTATTTAGATAAAGGGGAACTGGTGGCTGATGACAAATCAGAATATAAAAATATGATAGAATATAATGCAGTAATCGTTACTTTTTTTGGACAATGCAGATGTTTCTTCTATATTTACATTGGAGGTTTTCTTATTGTGCAAATAAATCTTTCTCAAAGCATTTTTATTTGCTAATTAACATTTCTTGGTGCAAGTTTTTTTTTTTTTTACATTTTTAACAAATGCTTTCACAAAGTGATGAGGACAACACCTGCCATTTCAAAAAGTGGTAGGGACATGTCCCCAGCGTCTCCAGTGTAAATGATACCTTCCCTCCCTCCTCCCTCCCTACAGAATGAGCTACTCCATGCTTACCGCTTCACCTCGGCCCAATCCCAATGTCCTAATTTATACTTGCGTCAAATCGACGGTGTAGGTGACGGCATAGGCTACGGGGCTACGCAGAGGCTAGGCAGAGGCTACGCCGTCGCCTGACGTTTTTTTATTTTATTATTATTTTTATTTTAACTTTTATTAACAAACAGTATGTTGAACATATAATACACAAGAGGAGACAATACCAGGGGAGCATAGGGTTGACCAAAAAGCAAAAATTAAAATACATAAAAATAAAATAAAATAAAGGGGATCACAAATCAGCACTGAAAGATATTAAACAGGGTAAATAGATGCAAGGTCTTGATAGCTTTCCTGTTTTTAGAGATAATATTGTCTTGACATACTGTCTGACTTCGTTTTCAAAAATGCTAAAGGAAGGTTTATGGTTGGAGAACTTAGATTTGTGAATATGTCATTTTGCCAGCAATAACAACAAGATGATGATATAAAAATAATTTGCCTTGGTAGAAGGGTATGTAAAAAAACAAACAATACATTTTCATAGGAAAGTGAGAATATAATGATAAATGTACAAATGTCTTGCCAAAAAGTGTAGGGACAGAACGGCGGCTGTAACGGTAGATCAATATACAGTATTTGACCGTCACAACCTGAGCGAAGTAACTCGTTTTACTATCAGAATGTTGTCCATTCGGTCAGTAACTTTTGAAAAGGCTACACCAGCCGCACATATACAATTTTACCCCCATTCACGTTAGCGGAGCGCTAAACCGGAAGTTATTCAACAACTTGACAGTGGGACGGCCCTAAGCCCTCATGGACTTCCCGGGAACGCGCCTCAGAGTCTGTGAGGGTGGACATTGGGATTGGGCCCCAATGTCCACACTGTCAGCGGAATCCCGGAAGCGAGAACAAAATCACGGTAAATCCGCCTTATAAGAGAAGAAGAAGAACGGTAATCGACACCAATGCTGATTGTTAAAAATGTTAGAATTTTTCTTAACATAGATTTAAGATGGTACATAGAACACATGAAGTCCGAGGAATGCAATCACCTTATTACACACTTTGTTTATTCAGCTATTTATTTTAGTTTTTACTTAATGATGCTGTTTTAACCAACAAGAGTGCATTGACAAATATATATTGACATTTACCTCTAGTCCACTCTGTAGGGCAAGGGCCTGCAAAACTTAAAAATCACGCAAAAACATAAAATAAAAAGTGTGCAACGTGTTTCAGCATTGTCAAGGTAACGTGATAATGTGGCAAGGTGATGTCCCATTCCTATTTACCTATGAGCCCTTTCAGCCTCTTACACTAAAATCACTTTTCAAGTGACGTCAGTAAAGTCTGTGAGAGTTCAGGGCTTATGGGGGACACTGGGATTGGGCCCACCACTCTCCTCCTGCTCCCTCGACCCTGTCACGGGGACTCTTTCCCTCCCTCTGCTTCCCTAACACACGCTTCCTCCCAGGGTGCGAACTAGAGGGGGAGCCATGTCTGATAAGACATCAGCTCCCCTAAAAGCATGATTTGCGGGTGATATTTCGGGGGGTCTCTAAAATATTGACAGCATGCTTTATTGCCATTCATTTCTATATTTCTCAATCATCATGGATCCATGCGTAAAATTAGGAGCGTCAGACTTCATCCAGCCAGAGAGAACGATAGATATTTTTTGAAACAAATCAGCTGATTTTTGGAGTGAAAATGGCGAAAACGGCAAAAGTAAGTCAGCGGTTGTAGTTGTATATGTATATTGGCGCCTTTGTTGTTGCTTTTATCCAGCTAATTAGTCTGTAATTTTGGTGATTTGAGTGATGTGAGCTACAGCTGATCTCAGGGTAGATTAGCTTTGGTTTGAGAGGTTGGATATGAGGATACATTGCGATTAGAGATAACTAGATGCTTATAACTGCAGCCATGTAAAATGCTCACAGAGCGATTTCGGTTGTGACATAAGCTTATGTATTTAGATGCTGAAGAGAACTGAAGTAGGCTGATTCAATAAGTGAGTGACACTTCATATAACAAACAAGCAAAGTGCCTACAAATAGTAAAAACATGCCCCTAAAACCTTGCTGTCCCCCTTTATCTTGATAACATTAATCAGTTTTCAGTATTTTATTTCATCATCTTCATCAGCTAAAAGGGCCCACACTGAAAGATCTAAAAGTGACCACCAACAAGAGGACCTGAGCACTCCACTCCTCATTACTCAAAAAGCATAAACCCAAAAACAGCAGATCATTGTTTTAAGGAAATGAAAAGCATGTTGATTGATTGACATCGCATGCATTGCTTCTACAGAGATACATATATTTCAAGTAAAAAAATACTTTCTCAAACAAGTGTGCTTTCTGCTGTAGTTTCAGTGTGGATAATTATAAAGTATTCCTATTAGTGCTGTTTATGTGACCACTAGATGGAATCAGTCAGCCTTTTTTACAGTAATAGTTCACATTGTGTTCTTTGCTGCAAACAAAATAAAGTGTTTACATTGGAAATACACAAGCAGAGTATCATTTCTTAAGCCTCCATTATTGATAGCATAAAGGAAATATTATTGTACTTTTTTATTAGTTACTATTTACTTTTCATATTAAGAATTTACATAAAATAACAAATGAGACACTTTACCTGGTTCAAGATTAAACCAGTGGTTCCCAACATCTTTGACTTGTGACCCTTTAGTGTAAAGGCAGTGTGTATAGTGGGATTATTGTTGTGTTTAACATGTATATGAGTTGTTCGCAGTTATTGCAAAGAAACATTTCCCCTCTAAACTTCTCAAATGGTTTAATTTAAATGAACCATTCAAGGCCCAAATAGTTACATTTATCAATCCCTGTTTCAAGGATCAAGGTTATTTATTTATCATTATATAACATATTGACGTGGGCACAACTGTCCCAGATTTCCCACTGCTTGGCTAGCCTCCCATTTTGTCCAGACCGGACATTATTATTATCATTATCATTATCATTATTATTATAAATCCCTGTTAAGACCAATCTTGGTTTCAATTATACTGAGTATGTGATATAGAACATTTCCCCCCAATACAGTTTCTTACGTAAGAAGCTGCTGGCATGCAGTGTTTACTGATCTGGACAGAGATGTCAGAGGAGGGATTGCAACAGAAGGAAGGAGAGATTTCAGTCAAACATACAGAGAGTCAATATTGGGATGACATTGGACTTGTTAAACCAGCATTTGAAACCACAGCTGTATCAAACTCTTCAGTTCACCAGTCATGGACAGAACTGTGCTACTGGTCCTGTTGTGTCTGCAGGTTTTCCTGCTCATCACAGCCTTCACTTCTACTGATGCAGCCGCTCTGGTGAAAGGTGATCATCAACAACTGTCTCCTGATCTGGTAAGAAGATCCATGCAGGAGTTTCTCTGGTTTGATTCAAATAGGGTTGTCTCACAGGATGGTTTCAGTCTAAATGCCAAACATGTTGCTGAGAGAGAGATGATCATAATAAGTAGAATAGTAGTGTGAGGTGGTTTTCGATGCAAAATACTGGCTTATTCTCCTGATTTTGTTATAGGTGGAGGGAGAAAGTGTGCATGACAGAGAAAAGAGTCGACAAAGAGGAAAACGTAGTTGTGCTTCTTTGGCAGGTGGATGTGGACCCATGGGCCAGGTAAGACATATAGATTGTTTTTTTTATGTTTACAGTAAAATAAATGTGTGTCCCAGAAGCTACATCTCTGTGAATTTGTTTTGTGTTGATCACAATCAATTAACAATCATTTGTGTTTGTTCTGTCACAGCATCGTCCTCCGATCATGAGAGAAATGGAACCCACTAAGGTAAACTGAATACTTGAGGAAAAAGTATTTACAACAAATAAGTGGAAAATAATGGAAACAAAGTCTGTAATATCAGAGGTATAGTGAGTGGATGAATGAGTTTGTGCTGCAAAAGAAAAGAAGAGAGCCCAGCTGGACTACTCTGGCTTTTATGCGTTTTTGGGACACACCTAGCCCAGATGTGTCCCATGCTGCTGAATGTGCTGCCTTCAGGTACAACAGCTGCAGACAGAAAACACAAAAAGCCAAGCAGACCGTCACTGTCACATTTGCGTTTAATTTTCTGTTAACTGTTGAATTTCAACTTTTGAGACAACTTTTATTTCTCTCTGTTTACAGATCCCAACAACAAACCCTCCATTATCGGTTTGGGACAAACTGATGTAAATGTTCTTTATACCTTGATGATGAATATTAGAATATAACAAGATATTGGTTATTATCTTGCAATATTATGAAGTGAAAATGAAACCACATCTATTATCTAGTATTTTCTGAAACGGAGCTTAGAAAAGGTTTAATTTAACTTAATCAACCGCTAGAGTGAATGATTGACTTGAACAGAAACAATTTCTCCTTTTGAGACTGATCTTTTTCTTTCTGTTTACAGATCCCAGCAACAAAGCATCTATTGTTGGTTTTGGACAAACTAATGTATATGTGCCTTATATTTTGAGTATAAATATTAGAATAAAATATGTGTAAAATATGTTACTGTCTTGCAATATTGTGAAGTAATCTGTTATTGTATTATAATAATATTTTCTGAACTGACCTCTTCCTTTTCCTCCATCTCAGTGACTTTTCTACATCAGTGATCAAAAGAAACTGGAACAAGCAAGACAACTGAAGATGGACAGAAAAATTATATCTTCTCTTCAACAAAGTTGTCATGTTTTGCCTTTTTATATAAATATACGGTATAAGGTGTTTCTGTAAAAAATAAGTAATTTGTATTTTAAATAAAAAAGGTTCTCCATTCTTTAAACTGCAGGAATTGGAGAGGAAAATGAACAACACATTGCTAAAAATGTTTCATTAAAATCATTTAAAATCTGTTCAGTAAATGTTTTAGTTAAAATGAAATAGTTTTGCTTTGATTAATTGTTTACAAATGTCTACTTTTACTAGGATAAAAAATTAGGTGATCTTTTAGTCCAAGTGCTGTTGATTTCTTTATAGTAATAATTGTATACTTGGTGGAAAACAAAATCAAGTGTTTGAAATAAGAATACAGAAGGAGTGCATCATAGTTTAGGCTATTACTGATAGCATGCTACATGATATTAGCTTTAATTTTCTAAGAAACATCAAACCTTAGAAGTAACTTTTTTCCCCTCTTTCTATTCAATAAAGGAAACTGTTTTATTGAAATGTTTATTTATTCTGTTAAAGACGGATAAACAAATTTAAACTGGGAGCCACCACAATCACAGTCAGTCAGTGGTGGACACTGGTTCCAGCTGTGAAAGTGTTAGTCTCTCTTTTATCATAATAAACTTGATTTAAGTTACATAGTTCTTTACGTGGTGATTCCAGTATTAATCATTTTGGGCACTGCATGAAAAAAATACACAAACAAAATAACCAACAACAATATAACATAGAAACATTAATAATTATAATAAAATACATAAGACATGTTTGAAATATAAAACAGTATGCTAACATTAATAAAGAGCTTTTTTAAAAGGAAAACTTTTGAAAATCACAAAATTGTACCTTTCTTGCTTGTGAATACCTCAGTATTGCAATGTCTGAAAACGTCTCGGGTAACCCTGGTTCCCCGAGAAGGGGAACGAGACACTGCGTCGGTTACGACACTATGGGAACGCCTCTAGGCGTAGCAGGTCTGAACGTGAATGAAATCACTCCAATCCTATTGGTTTGTTGCTAGAACGGTAAGGTGTGACGGAATAACCGGAGGAGTATAAAACACACCTGTACACACTCATCATTAGCTTAAACTATGAAGTAGGCGCTTCAGGCGGGGAGAGAGGTGCGGCGGGCCGACGCAGTGTCTCGTTCCCCTTCGAGGGAACTCGAACTGCGTCGGTTACGACAATATGGGAACGAGATACCCACTAAACCGTGCCGAAAAGCCGCCTGCCCCAGTGCGCAATAAAGTGGCACGACTAAGAGGAGAGCGCACGAGTGCCAGGTGCCAAAGGAAGGTCAAGACTGTAAAACCGAATGAATGTGTGCGGAGTGGCCCAGCCAGCCGCTAAACAAACATCCTGCAAAGAGGCCCCGGAAAAAAGGGCTCGAGAGGCCGCTATGCCTCTGGTAGAATGAGCCCTCACAGCCACAGGTGAAGGCAAACCGCGCACCTGATATGCCAGGGAAATAGTCTGAACAATCCAGTTGCTAATAGTATGTTTGGATGCAGGGAGCCCAGCCCTGGGGGACCCAAAACACGCTAGCAGCTGGTCAGCCTTCCTCCAACGGGAGGACCTCAGAGTGTAAATACTCAGTGCTCTGACAGGGCAGAGCAGATGAAGTCTCCCATCCTCCGCCGTCACATGAGGTGGAGGATGAAATGCCTGCAGCACTGTGGACCCTGCCGCACAAGAAGGCACTTTAGGGATGTATCCTGGACGAGGGTGCAGGATAGCCCTAATATTCCCCGGGTCAAACTCCAGGCTTTGCGGGGAAACCGAAAGCGCTTGGAGATCCCCCACCCTCCTCAGAGAGGTGATAGCAAGGAGAAAGGCCATCTTGAGGGTCAAGTGCTTAGCCTCAGCTGACTCCAGGGTTTCAGCCAACGCCCCAAGAACCACCGCCATATCCCAAGTGGGAACCTTGGACAGAGTCGCAGGTCTCATCCTCCGGGCACCACGGAGGAAACGTACAACCAAGGGAAGTTTCCCCAAAGACCCCTCCCTCAGAGGGGCGTGGAAAGATGAAATAGCTGCCACATACACCTTGAGGGTGGAAGGGGAAAGACCAGCAGAGAACCGGTCCTGGAGGAACTCAAGTACCTGAACCACTGGGCAGGTAACCGGGTCCACCGACCGCTCCCTACACCAAGTGGAGAAAACACTCCACTTCAGGCCATACATCCTCCGTGTGGACGGGGCGCTGGAGCTGAGGAGGGTCTCAACTGCTCCGGCTGTTAGACCTGCCTCTAGATACTGTGCCCCCTCGGGGGCCAGACCCACAGTCGCCATACGGCGGGGCAAGGGTGAAGAACCCGGCCCTGCGCCTGGGACAGCAGGTCTCTCCTCAGAGGGACCTGCCACGGCAGGCCGTCCAGGAGCGACATGATGTCCGAGAACCACACCCGGGTTGGCCAGAACGGTGCTACGAGCAGTAGGCCGGCGGACCCGCTCCAGAACCCCCGGGAGCAGAGCGACTAGGGGAAAAGCGTACAGACACAGCCTCAGCCACGAATGTACCATGGAGTCCAGACCCAACGGGGCTGGAGGAACGAGAGAAAACCACAGCGGGCAGTGCGTAGTATCTTGAGACGCAAACAGATCCACGTCTATGGGGCCGAACTCTCTCCGCACAAGAGCTCCACCGCTTCGGGTGAAGTCTCCATTCCTCGGGCCTCAGCCCCTGCCTCGACAGCAGGTCTGCTCCCTGATTCTGCGTCCCCGGGAGATACATCGCCCTGAGCAAGAGTAACCTCTGCTGGGACCACAGGAGGATCTGACGCGCCAGTCTGTACAGAGGGCGCAAGCGCAGACCACCCTGGTGATTCAGATAGGCCACCACCGCTGTGTTGTTGGAACGAACCAGGACGTGGTGGCCTTGGAGATCGGGCAACTCCTTAGAGCCTGGAACACCGCCAACATCTCGAGACAGTTGATATGCCACTCGGACTGATGCACCTGCCAGGACTCCCCTTGCAAAGCGGCCGCCCATGACCACGCCCCAGCCCGTGAGGGAGGCGTCTGTCGAAATGACCATCCGGCGACAAGACCCTCCCAGCACGGGCCCCTGGGACAGGAACAAAGTTTCCTTCCAAACTGATAGGGAACGAAGACACTTGCGCATAACCCAAATCAGACGGAAAGTATTTCCCCTCGGGGAAAAACCCTTGGTCCTTAGCCACCACTGCAGGGGTCTCATGTGCAGCAGTCCAGATGGTATTACGCTGGACACAGCCGCCAGGAGACCCAACACTCGTTGAAAGTATTTTATAGTGATGGCGTGGCCTAACTTCACCCCTTTCACGGCAGCCAATATGGTGTCGACAGGTGTCGGAGACCATTGTTCCCACATCGTTGTCGAATCCCATACTACCCCTAGGAACGTAGTCCGTTGGGTGGGCGCCAGCACACTCTTCTTTGCGTTGAGCCTCAGCCCTAAACGCAGCAGATGAGCCAGAACGACATCTCAATTGCCGAACCGCCAACTCTCGAGACTGGGCTAGGATGAGCCAGTCGTCGATGTAGTTGAAAATCCAGATGCCCTGGAGCCTCAGCGGGGCCAGTGCTGCATCCACACACTTGGTGAATGTGCGAGGGGAAAGTGCCAGGCCGAATGGAAGAACCCAATACTGGTAAGCCACACCCCCGAAGGCGAACCTCACTTCCTGTGAGAAAGACGGATGGAGACGTGGAAATAGGCGTCGTTCAGATCTATCGTGACGAACCAATCCTCGGATTGGAGGCAGGGATGGTGAGCATCTTGAACCTGAATCTCCACAGAGACCGGTTTAGAACCCGCAGATCCAAAATAGGGCGCAGCCCTCTGTCCTTCTTGGGGACTATGAAGTACCGGCTGTAGAACCCGGCGTCTCTGTCTGGGGGGGAGACACGTTCCACGGCCCCTTTCCTCAGCAGAGTAAGAACTTCCATAAGATCCATGCGGGACCTCAGTACCTGCACGGAAAGGGCTTTGCAATGGCCACAGGCAGCCCCCTCGAGAGCTGCCTGGGCGTGCTCCATCCCCAAACATGAGAAACACATCTCATGAGAATCTCCATCCGTGATGTACCGAGGGCAAGGAAAAACACACCTTCTGTATTTCTGGTTGCCGGACATGCTGGTAGACTTCTTCTTCAGGTAAGACACACTGCTTGTAGAACTGGAGCTTCTTCAAACAACATACAGAGCGCCTGCTGAATAGAAAAAAGCTAATGATGAGTGTGTACAGGTGTGCTTTTTACTCCTCCGGTTATTCCGTCACACCTTACTGTTCTAGCAACAAACCAATAGGATTGGAGTGATTTCATTCACGTTCAGACCTGCTACGTCTAGAGGCGTTCCCATAGTGTCGTAGGGGAACTCCCTCACATCGGTTGACATTAGTTTCCTTGGTTTTGTCCGCCCTCCCCCTAGACAATGGAGACTAAACTCATTGCTAGCCCAAATTTCTTGTAAAGAATTCCCGGGTGCACAGATATCACTTTTCTTTGACACCAATGATTAGCCAGGAAACATTTAAAGGTCCAAGTGTTACTTATGGCCTTCATTTAAAAAACGAACTAGTTTGATAAGTTCTGATCATAGACTGTATATAAAAAGGTTCTGACGTCATGTATTGTGTGACAGATATCTACTGAAGTTAGCATGACAACCAGCTAGCCCTGGCCCGTCTTGTCATGTAATACCACTGTGTGTCAAAGGGGCGATAGTGTGATAGTTTAGCTCAGGCCCTCTGCCCTTTCAGCTGGGAGATGTTTGCGAGTGGGAATTCTGTGTTCCATAAGCTCTCAGCTTTTTTAATCTAATAAACTCAAAATGTCAAGAAAGGAAATATTCTTACTCCTATTTTCATCATCAAACAGAAAAATACAACCATACGCCTTATGAATTCAAGTTTCTTAAGTAAGAAGACCCATGCAGGAATTTCTCTGGTTGGAAAATGTTTGATTTAAATAGTGTTCTCTCACAGGATGGTTTTAGTATAAATGTCAAACATGTTGCTGAGAGAGAATGATTTTGTTCTTTGTTTTGGAGGGTCATGGTTACTACATTAACAAAGTGTTTTTTTATATACAGTAAATATTGGAAAATGTAGAAGGTGGCATTCTGTACAAAATAATGGCTTATTCTTCTGATGTTATAGGTGGAAGGAGAAAGTGTGCTCAACAGAAAAGAGTAAACAAAGAGGTCAACGATAATCCAAGTGTAGTGGGATGTCAGGGGCATGTTCAGCCATGGTGACGGTAAGACATATAGACCTTCGAATTGTTTAGTTTTTTTAATCTACAGTAATAAATGCATGTTTTCTCTGTTGCTTGCAGCCACCACTATTCTGCAATAAATGTGAGGACACCGGGTCGGATGCAGCTCTGTGCGCGCTCCCTAGCCTCTCTCAGACTACAGTGACAACACCATGGCTAACGACATGCATCCACTAACACCAACACACAGACTCCACGTAAGAATACAAAATAAGTTTATCTGCTGAAGCCCATCAGACCAAACTGATTCAGATGATGTCAAGTAAAAACAGTGAACATCTGAAAGGCTGGAGAAACATGAAGAAATTCACGTTAGCTTGCTGGCTAACACCGAGCAGTTGCTAAAGTTATCTGGTGGAAAGTTGTATTGCTTTCCACATTACTTCACCAATTAACGTGACCCATCCTGTGTACCACAGATAAGTGTTGATTTAGCCTGTGTGGCAGTGGGAGCGGCCTATGACACTCGAGAAGCTAAAATGTCTGACAACGCCACTTGGGATAGGCCCAAGACCTTTAAAGCACACACATGTTTATCAAAAATTAGGGATCAGAGACAATAGAATTATAAAAAAATATACAATTTTATTTATCATGTCATATTGAGATAGCAACACCGCTCTGTTAAAGGTAGGCTATATAATGGGTATTAGAAAACAAAAAAAGACAGACACAATTCAAAACAAACCCGCATGCTTAATTAAAGAACAAAAACCCACATGCAATATGTACCTAGTTAATACCAATATTTACAAAGCCAATGTCTGGATGTTCAGACACTTACACATATCGATCCAAACCAGTTCTGTGCATCCAGGACAGACTCATATCCAGACACCTTTTGTATCAGTATACAGCCAATTTCTATACTGTATCCAGAACAGCAAGAGTGGGAGGAGAAACGCGCCGGGGAGTGTTAACCCTCATAGCTGTGGCACATGGCAGCCTCGACAGCAGCATGCACACGGTTGTAGTTCGGTCCCGCTGTGATGTGAAAACGCACCATTAAAACAGGACCGCATTAAATTGTAGCAAACAGGCAAACAAGGCACTTACCACTTTACAGGACACACCACCCTCACACCCCAGCAGGGGGGCACGCAATCCGCACAACCACACAGCAACCAACTCTAACAAATAAGACTATGTCAGACCTTGATAAACACCTAATGGGTCGGAACAGGGAGGCATGCAGCTTACCGAAGCCGCCAACGCCAGCAGCCCAGGTGCTCATCTATCCACACGGGGAGCATCCACGGCCGAAACAAAGCCGGCTCTATGAGAGAACGCTCGTTAGTGCCACCCACACGGCAATACAAACACAGAAGTACGAAGGTAAAAAAAAACAAACAAACATCCTTACCACTCCGCAGCAAACTGACAACCTCTGGCAGTGGCAACAAGCGTGCAGCACCTCATGGTGACTTCCCGAGTGGAGCTCTGGAACCTGGTAGAAACCCAAACACGAGGTGAGAGGACTGTGACTGGACGAGAGATGGCAGGAGGAAGTGACGGTTCAGGAAGTGAGTTAGGAGAGATGGTCGAAGGTGGCGGGAGTTATGAAAAGTGGAATATAGCAGGTAGGAAAAATAAGCGTAAAAAGAGCCTAAGATCGGATGGGAGTGATAGTGACGGGAGAGCAACTGTAACTGAAAGGAGGAGTGAGGATTTCAAGGCAATAGTAAAACTTGTGCAAGATGGGGCTTCATTCTGCGATTGGAATCAAATACAGCTTACTAAATCCATAAGTAAAGAAATCGGGGAGGTAAGGAGTGCTAAAATATTGCGAAATGGATCATTACTAATTATATGTAAGGATGGAGTACAACAAGGAAAAGCAGTCAGAATGAATAAAACAAATGGCAAGAAAGTACAATGTTCTCTGACGACTGACAGAATATTGGTCAGGGGAGTTATTACAGGGATTCCGGTAAATGTAACAGCAGATGATGTTAAAGGAAATGTAACAAATGCCAAAGTGAGTGAAGTCAGACGTCTTAAAGCAAGCAGAAATTAGATTAAAAGTGACAGTCTATCTGATCACATTTGATGAGGAAAGACTCCTGGAAAAGATCTTTATTGGATACATGTGTTAAGGTATGGACTAAAAGAGGTAATATTGGCATAATTAATTACTATAATCCTTGTGGGAAAATAAGTCTAGATATACTAGAGGATGTTGGAGGACTATTGCAAGATAACGTGATATGGTGTGGGGATTTCAATTTGCATAATTCACTATGGGGTAGCAATAAAACAGATTTAAATGGTTAAGCAGTTGAAGAATTTATAGATAATCACTGTTTGGTATGTATTCATAATGGTGAAGAAACACGATACAATAGTGTGCAAAACACAGAGGCAGCGCTTGATTTAACACAGGTGTCTAGTGAAATAGCAGGTTTAAGCACATGGAGCGTGATCAAACATACCACAATAGGAAGTGATCAATACCCTGTGGTAACTAAAGTTGGCATTGAAGGCTTTTATGATAAGGGAAAGAAAACTCCCAGATGGAAATTGGGAAATGCTAACTGGGATGTTTTTCAAAAGATCAGTACAAACAGATTCAAGAAACCCAAAGACAGTAAACATAATCAATAGTACAATAGTTAATGAGATTATTCAATCTGCTGAGGAAACAATCCCTAAGAGTACAGGAACTAAACGGACCAAGAGTGTACCCTGGTGGAATGACAAAGGTAGTAAAGCCATAAAGGCCATAAAGCATTTAGAGAACTCAAGAAATGTCATTCTCAGGATGCATTGATCCTATATAAAAGTGCCCAAGCAATAGTATGGAGGACAATTAGAACACAAAAAGGAACATTTTGGAGGCAGTACTGTAGCACTATTGGAAGGGATGTACAGCTGTCAGATGTGTGGGGCATGATTAGAAGAATGGGGGCGATTAGAAGAAATTATGAGATACCTGTGTTGAACACTGGGAACAAAATGGCTTAGAAAAGGCGGAACTTCTTGCACAAACATTTGAAAGGGTTCATAGTTCGTGTAATCTCACAGATGAGGCTAGGCAGTGTAGAGATAAAATCTTAATGGAGAATCCCAAAATAACAGAGAAAAGGGAGGTGTCAGGAGATCCGTTAGATCTACCGTTTAATATGTTTGAGCTAAGAAGAGCAATTACGAGTGCTCGTCAGACCACTCCAGGGAAAGACGGTGTATGTTATGCAATGTTGGCACACATGACAGATAGTGCACTGGACACGGTGTTGGGTTTGTTTAATAAAGTTTGGGATGTTGGCCAACTTCCTTTAGCTTGGAAACAAGCAATAATAGTGCCCATTCCAAAACCAGGAAAAGATCAGTCAGACCCTTCCAGTTACAGACCTACTGCATTAACCTCACACTTGTGCAAAATTATGGAACGAATGGTCACCAAGCGTTTAACATATTTCCTAGAGAGTAAAGCTCTTCTGTACCCGTACCAGAGTGGGTTCTGTAGGGGTCGGAATACAATGGATTCAGTACTGTGCTTAGAATCAGACATCAGGAAAGCACAGACCAACAAAGAAATACTGATAGCTGTATATTTTGACGTTGAAAAAAGCATATGATATGCTCTGGAAAGAAGGGTTACTTATTAAGTTGAAGTCATTGGGTATTGGTGGTAGAACATATAATTGGGTTATGAACTTTCTATTTGACAGGGAAATACAAGTAAGAGTAGGCACAGAATACTCCAGTGTATATAAGGTGGAAAATCGAACTCCGCAAGGTAGTGTGTGTAGCCCATTGTTATTCAACATAATGATAAATGACATCTTCTCTCAGGTTGAACAAAGCGTAGGGAAATCTTTGTACGCAGATGACGGGGCTCTGTGGGTAAGAGGCCGCAATGTGTTGCACGTCAGTAAGAAAATGCAAGCTGAAATAGCTGCTGTGGAAAAATGGGCAAATAAATGGGGATTCAAGTTATCTGTTGCAAAAACACAGGTGATCTGTTTCTCAAGGCGGCATAAAGTCACGCCTATTTCCATGAAGTTATATGAACAACCACTTGAGCAAGTCAAAACAATTAAATTTCTTGGGGTTTGGTTTGATGAGAAGCTCACCTGGAATACTCATTTAGACAAAGTTAAGAACAAGTGTAAAAAGGTCATCAATATACTTCTTTGTCTGTCAGGACAAGAGTGGGGAGCAAGCAGAGCAGCTCTACAAAATATATACTGGGCACTCATGAGATCCGTTTTTGACTATGGATGTGTAGCGTACATGTCAGCAGCAGAATCAAACCTTAAGAAGTTGGATGTATTACAAGCTCAGGCCTTGAGAATTTGCAGTGGATCAGTCAGAACATCTCCTCTGTCAGCAATGCAGGTGGAAATGGGAGAAATGCCGTTAAGAATCAGGCGAGTAAAGTTAATGTTGGCATACTGGGTTAATCTCCAGGGGCAATGTGATTCTCAAGGACATATTCCTTATATTGTACAGGATGGAGCTAAAAGGTTTATCCATATGCTTCCTTTGGGTTCCTGCTCATGTTGGTGTGGAGGGAAATGAGCAGGTGGATATTCTGGCCAAAGGAACACTCAAAATCAAACATGTAGACCTAAAAACCCCATTAACTAAAGATTTAGACATTTATCAGGACCTATGCACAGTCAGTTTGGCAGGAGCATTGTGACAATAGTGAAACTGGAAGGTATAATGTACAGAGACAGGTTGGTGCTGGAAGGACGGTGGGCTGGAAACGTAGGGAAGAAAATATAATCACTCGTCTGAGAATAGGACATACAGGTCTCAACCTTTCGTTATATAAAATAGGTAAGCTCCCAACTGGGAAATGTATATATTTGTCATGAGTTGTAGCTTTTGCCATTTGTTTCTGGTGTCCTTCTGTTTACCTGTTCTTCTTGTTTCCTTGTCCTTAGTGTTTATGTCTTGTCTGGTGTTCTAGCTCGTAGTCCTGTGTTGTTTTGATATTGCTTTGGTTTGGTAGTCTACTTGTTATATTGTTTCTTAGTCACTGCCTTAACTCTTGTTCCTGCATTTTAGTTCTTTGTCCTTGTTCCTAGTCCTGTACCTTAGTTCATGTTAAGTGTTCACTCTGGTCTGTTTTGTGTTCAGTAACCTGTGTTCCGTCTGTTCCCCCAGTTGTCACTCTGCCTGCATGTAAGTCTCTCTATTTCCCTCTGCTCACTGTCTCTCTCTGCCTGCCTCGTTAATCTCATGTCCTTGACCTGTGTTGCTCCCGCCCTGCTCGTTAGTCCCTGTGTGTGTATATATGCCTGGTGTTTCTTTGTCGGGTCATTGTATGCTGTCTCCCAGAGTTGCTGTGAGGTCTCCTGTTGTCTGCCTGCTTGTCGTGTCTCCCTGTTACCCTGCTCCCTTTGGATCTCTGTTTGGACTACCTTAGTTTTTGGACTCTGTATTCAGCCACTCACCTGTAAGTGTGCTCGCTTTTGGTTCGTTCATTAAAACCCCTTTGTACTGTACCTCTTCCTGCCTTGCGTCCTGCGTTTGGGTCTTCCAACCTGCCTCACCCACACCAAACCGTGACAATATTGTAACCAACAAGAAACGGTTGAACATGTTCTCCTTCAGTGTAGGAGATACACTATCAAGAGGGAACGCCTCTTTCAGTCATTACGGAAGGCAAAACATCATGATATCTCATTGACAGGTCTCTTGGGGAAAACAGCAGGCCAGATATATTTTCATATAATAGTTTTAGATTTAAGTTTTAAGTTTTGTTTGTTTGTTTGTTTTTTTTTGTTTTGTTTTCATTTATTTCCTGCTTAATCTCTCGTTCCACACTCCAGTCCATCTTGTGGCGTTAATGCACCGTTAAACTGGTTTGCCAACCGCCATTAAACCCTAAAAAAGAAGAAAAACCTCATCCTGTCACACCTGCAAGAAAGGATGTAACGCTACATTAGCTCGGATCTGCTGCTGTTTGCTTCATAACGGTCAGTATAGATTTATTGTCTTTTATCAATACTCAGGTTCACAGCTTCTCCACCTCTTAGTCGCTGTAACTAACCTGACCCACATAATATACAATTTTGCAGCTAAATGGCAACAATAACACAGAAGAGCCATCCTCTAACATCCTCTAAAGTTACTTACTAACTCTTTAATTAGTGTGCAGTGGTCAGCTGGGTGACTAAATAAAGTACATTTCTATATATTATATGTGAAAATCAAATCAGAGGAGGTAATACTGCTCTCTGGCTTAACAATCTATACAGTAAACATTCTGTAAAATTTATAACAAAATTTGTTACACCTCTGGAATTTGTATGGTTCAACACAAGATTCTTCGACGAAGGCTTTGTACTGTTCAGTGAAGTTCAGGTAAATTAACTTCAAGCTCAAATTTTATTAAATTTAACATTTGTCTGTGAAGCTGCTGCCATATTTTTACTGATGCAATCATGAAATGTCTAAGGAGGGACTGCATGGGGAAAGAAGCAGATAAACAAACCATTTCAGATAATCTGTGTGGATGTACAGTACGTTTGAGTCTGCATACGTCCTCTTAATTCCCCCCTCTTTGTTCACATGAAAGTGATTAGCTGGGAGTAAGTAAATACATATGTGTCACCGCTGTGTCAGACTCTTCAGCTCATCAGTCATGGACAGAACTGTGCTGCTGGTCCTGTTGTGTCTGCAGGTTTTCCTGCTCATCACATCCTTCACTACGACACTACTGATTGCAAGGAGCTTTCCTGTTTATAAAAAGGTTTTTGATTCAAATTGCATTTTCTCTTGCAATGTTTAGGTATAAATGTTGATCATCAACTGAGACGAAAAGAAAACAACACTATTTGTGTTTTTGTATTTGCAGTGTGAGGTCACAGAGGTGATTAAAAAGAAAAACGGATGATAAAAGTTTTACCGGATCATTTATCCTCACTTTCTTATAGGCAGACAAAGAAACTAGGAAACACGGAAACCTGAATTGACAACGGAATAGAATTGTATACAGCTGTAGGATAATGAGAAAATGTGCAGGCCTTCCCTCAGTAGGACCAAATGTGTTCCCCTGAATCTACATCTGGAAAATAATTATTACATATTATCACTCTCTTAGCTCATTAATGAAAAGGATGATCAGTAGTTGAATTACAATAGTTTGTTTTTCACAGTAGTTATATTAATTCATTAATGGGTATGTGTGGAATTTAACAGTTGCTTTTGAGACTCTTTTTGTATGTTACAGAATGAACTGACACCAAGTCCACTAAAGCCTCATTCCACGTAAGAGCTTCTCTCCCATGTTATCACAAATACAAGCGCGGTTAAAAGATAGACACTAACTATGAATAAGCTAAAATGATCTGTCAGTCATTTGTGTAACTGAGCATCACCAATTTGACAAATAATGAAAATGTGTTTGGTTTTTTTGAAACACATTTATGTTATGATGCCAAGCAGGGATGTGCAGACATTTTGGTGGGCAGGGGCTCAAGTGGGGAAAAGGCTTTTTTTTTTTTTAAACAAGACAAATATGTTAACTCAACAACATTTAACTTTTCTACAAAATAATTAGTTCACACAGAGACCACGGTCTTCTTTAGTATTCACTAGGTTTATCACAGGAGCAGGCGACAGCAAAGCAAACTATGCCACAATGTGCATGTTTTCTGTGCTACTAGTTTCAAGTATATATGTATGATATAGTTTTAATGGCTTCAATTCTTTTGGTGTTATTTGAATACATAACACTTCACATAAATCTTCACACTAAACTGTGAAATTGGGCTGCAGGCATAATTAAAAAATGTTATTTAAATACTTTTACTTTTTGTTTCACAAGCAAGATGCCAAATGAGTAAAGATAACCTTCAGCTTCACACAGCCAAGCAACAGAATACTGAATTGCCTGAATAAATTAATGTACTGATCAAATACTTTATTATTGTTGCTGTTATATTACATTTACACACACACACAATTACTGATGGTAACATGGACTTAGTTTCACATTTGAGGGAGGATCTATCAGCATACAACAAACTAATAGAATGGAGAGTTATTAGATGAGCAGCCTACCGTTAAAACTATGAAGTTACTCTTTAAGGCACTTTTTCATGGAGTGGTCAATTTTGAGACTTGGTCTATTTTGCTTCCATGTCTTCTTTTACTCTAATGGAAATAAAACTTCAAGAATACACCTTTAGACGGTGTTGGTTTTAAGCCTAATACCCTCGGTCTATTTGCATCTGTAGATTTATTCTATATTAACCAAAACAAGCTAATCTGCATTTTTACAAAGCACGTTTCAAAGGAAAATAGCCAACTCTTGATGTAAGTCATTAACTCGGGAAGTCCTGTGGTGATATGCTTTAGTTATTTTCTTTATCCCATCAAATGTGTGCAAATTGCCGTATCTTAATTAATTGTGATGACGTTACGAAATCGTTACAAATGTTACTGTGTTCACCTGTAGTGTCTGCATCAGTACATTAGGTTGTAAGGCCATGAGATATTGCCTTAGCTAAACTTCAGCTAACTTATTACATTAGCTCAGCTCATGAGTCATGCGTTAGCAAGACATAGGCCTAGGCCTATATTGTCTTTTGTTTAATTAGCAGTAAACTCGAGGCACTGGTAGTTTAGTCTTTTGTTCATCACCACTCACCTCCACACAAGCCAAGAAAAACACTGCTGGGAGAGAAGCTGGAGGGGCTGCTGTCTGTCTGTCTGTGCGCTCTGGTTGCACAGTGAGATGCGAGAGAGAGACATCTTCCGACCTGATGGCCTATTTAGATTTTTCCTCCCAATAAATATATTTGTTTGACAGGAAATGTGTTGCAAACAGGAATAAATATACTGTATATTAATTTATTTTAAAAAAAAAGCAGCCTAGAACAAAGGGCACTTTCTCTTGAAGAAGAAAAAGGGCAGGTGCTGAAGCCCCTTTTGATGTCTGTGTGCACATGCCTGATGCCAAGTTACAAAGAGTGAAGTGAACATAAAAAGAAGTTTACAGATACAGTGGGTATGGAAAGTATTCAGACCCCTTTAAATTTTTCACTCTTTGTTTCATTGCAGCCATTTTCCAAAAATCTAAAAAGTTCATTTTATTTCTCAGTAATGTACACTCATCACCCCATCTTGACAGAAAAAAACAGATGTAGAAATTTTTGCACATTTATTAAAAAAGAAAAACTGAAATATTACATGGGATGATGCAGTCGGGAGATGGGAGAAAGTTGTAGTAAGTCAACCATCACTGCAGCAATCCACCAGTCGGGGCTTTATGGCAGAGTGGCCCGACGGAAGCCTCTCCTCAGTGCAAGACACATGAAAGCCCGCATGGAGTTTGCTAAAAAACACCTGAAGGACTCCAAGATGGTGATAAATAAGATCCTCTGGTCTGATGAGACCAAGATAGAACTTTTTGGCCTTATTTCTAAGGTATGTGTGGAGAAAACCAGGCACTGCTCATCACCTGTCCAATACACCAGTAAAGCATGGTGGTGGCAGCAGGGGGTGGGGGTGTTTTTCAGCTGCAGGGACAGGACGACTGGTTGCAATCGAGGGAAAGATGAATGCGGCCAAGTACAGGGATATCCTGGACGAAAACCTTTTCCAGAGTGATCTGGACCTCAGACCTTTTACTTATCACCGCTTAAATAACGAAGGAGTGGCTTTACAACAACTCCGTGGCTGTTCTTGAATGGCCCAGCCAGAGCCCTGACTTAAACCCAATTGAGCATCTCTGGCTGAAAATGGCTGTAAATGCTCCATACTTGTATAGCGCTTTTCTAGTCTTTTCGACCAAAGCGCTTTTACACTACATCTGCATTCACCAGTCATTCATACTCAAACGGAAACTAACATTCACACTCATTCATACACTGGCGGAATGTATGAATAGGGGTTCAGTATCTTGCATGCAACCAGGGGGGGCCAGGGATCGAACCGCCAACCTTCCGATTAACGGCCAACCCGCTCTACCTCCTGAGCCACAGCCGCCCCAACGTTTACAAATCCAGATGTGAAAAATTTGTTGCATCTTTCCCAAAACGACTCATGGCTGTATTAGATCAAAAGGGTGCTTCTACTAAATACTGAGCAAAGGGTCTGAATACTTATGACCATGTGATATTTCAGTTTTTCTTTTTTAATAAATTTGCAAAAATTTCTATATTTCTGTTTTTTTCTGTCAAGATGGGGTGCTGAGTGTACATTACTGAGAAATAAAATGAACTTGCAATGAAACAAAGAGTGAAAAATTTAAAGGGGTCTGAATACTTTCCGTACCCACTGTATATATATTTTTTTACTTATCAACTGCTGGATTGGTTAGCTGAATGATTGATACTCCTATTTATTCTTGCCCTCCTTCTCATTGACTTTTCCTTTTTGTTTCTGTCACCATCAGAAGAAGAAAGATGAAGATGAGTGAGCTGAAGAAAGACATGAATTATTACATATTTTCTTTAAGCAAGTTTAAAAGTTTTTTTTCATTGCCATTTAGCGTTAACAAAATGTCCACATTTTAAAGGGTCAAAAGTATATTGCAAACAGCGGTGGAATGTAACTAAGTACATTTACTCAAATACTGTATTTTATGAGGTAATTGTATTTTGCTTGAGTATTTCCATTTTATGCTACTTTATATTTCTACTTCAATACAATTCAGAGACAAATATTGCACTTCATTCTCCTTGCTCCCCTTCATTTATTTGACCTCTTTTCAGATTAATTATACAAAATGTAATCAATAAACAAATTTGCTACTTATTATTATCGGATAAGATAAGACTCACAAGTAAAACTCACAAATAATTATAATCCAGTAATGTAATATACATTATGCTTTTTGTACTTTAAAGTATATTTTTATGCTAATATTTTGTACTTTTACTTATGGAAACGTTGAATGTGACAGAAAGGACTTTTACTTTTGTTTCTACTTGCTACTTAAGAAAAAGGAGTAGAGTACTTATTTCTGTGTTGCCAATAAGAAGGCATGACACAGACACAGTTCCAAAATGTGATGACAGTGCCTCGCCTGCCAGCTTCCCCTACTAGCTAAATTTCAAATGCTTTGCAGTAATGTTAGTTTACCTGTTCAACAGGATGAAAGACAACTTTGTGTCAATTTTGTCAGTTTCAGAACAAAGCGGAGGTCTCTCTGTGACTCAAGCTTTTCTGATGTTGAATGTGTTTTCACCCGAAGTCAATGTGATTATCGTTTGTCCAGACAAGATTCAGCAAATAAAACTTTATTGTTGTTTGTTACGTGGAGTCTGTGTTATGCTGGGATCTGGCGATTTTTTGGTTTTAGCTGACGCCATCTCATTAGCTGTTAACTACATAAGCTGTGTTTCGACCAAAGGAACTAGCTATACCCCGGAACTAGGAACCTTTGGAGGAACTCACTGTTTTTCCACCGGAGGGACCAGGATTTATATGTATTTTCTGAAAATACCGGTACTTTGGGGGGGTACTGCAGTAACTCAAGCCACCGAATGCAAAACCGTGGTCAGGTCAGCCGCCGCCATTTCTGTTGCGCCTAAAGCAGTGTTATTATGGTAAGGATGAGGTGCGAGCAAGCGGCAAACTTCCGGTCTCCCGCCTGAGGCCAATACGCAAGCATCTGAAACTGCAATTCATTGAGTGGCCACTTGAGGCTGGCTGCAGAAGGGAGTCAATCTCCATTGACCCCCAAGTTAAAATGTGGGTCAATGGAGAATTTTGCCCTTTGTGACTGTGAGGGTGGTGATTTTTTTTATTTTTTATAACTCACCTGTTTAAATTATATTAAGCCTTAAAGTTCTGCATTATTATGGGCGTGGCCGCTTTGTCTGACAGGCACCTTTAGCCGCTGCCACTGCTAGCATGCGGTCCGCCGTCTGTTAGCCACACTCAGCTACACAGAGCTCTGAGGCTCAGCCTGTCGGAGCTTTTTGGACATTTCTACATGCAGATACCGGATGAATAATGGCAGGCTGGCTGTGCAGTTCATTGGAGAGGGAACCTCCAGGAAATCAGTGTTCTACATGGTGAGTGAAATTCCTGTATTTTATTTATGTGTTAACATTTAACAGGTATCGCTGTCAGCATATCGCTTGTTAGCTTAACGTTAGCTCGTTACGCCAATTAGCCAGATACGAGCAGCCCCAAGCTGCTAAGTTAGTGTGTTCTAACTGTAGCTTTTAATGAGTCAAAGACAAGTCAGCAAGAAGAGAGAAGCCAAAATGTAAAGTTATTAGATTAACCGTAGTATTAGACATTAGGGTGATAATACTTTGAAGTAAAGGCGTCTGTGTGAAGTTGTAAGTAAAGTCTCGTCTCAGCTCTGAGTTAGCTGACATTATTTTAACGGTAACTTTTACTAACAGGCGATGTGAGATTTAACTACGTCCTGTAACGGAATCACTGTTCAGTTAGATACTAGTCAGATACTATTATAAGTGGCTGCACCTGATCCCGATGGACACAAAGGGTTTAAAGGCAGAGAGCCGAGGGGGGAGCGGCTGTGGAGTTCTGCCTGAAACTGTCACACTGAGGAGCACCGATGCAACTATTTGAGCTCGCCATAAGCCATCCACCTCCAAGTGTAACGTTACTGTTTAAAAACGATAACGTTATACTATTCTTTGCGGAGTTCATGTGGGGATGATTGATTCAAAGTACATATTAAAGGCAGTTTAGAGTCAATAAGTTTTTACACTTAGTAGATGTAGCATTCCTTGAGATTCAGCAAACAATCTGAGGTGATAACTGTGTTTGATCAGCGATGTTTCTGATAAGGAGCTTAAGAGGTGGATGCATAATTCGGCAGAACAGCTGCTGTAGGTTACATGCAGAGATTTTCATCCACCTTTAACTAGGGCAATGGTTTCGTTAAGGTGAGAAATTAGGTGTGTGAGAGCCGCCTCGGAGTTTGTTTGGTGGATTAGAATTTGCCAAAAAAGGTAGTACAGTTCAATAAGAAATGTAAAATAAGATCCTTATAATGAATGTTCAATAAGATCTGGCTTGAGTAGTTATTATTGCACAGTGTCCAGCAGAAAAACGTATATTGCACATATTAGTTAACAGTGTATTTCACATTGCCACCCCTAATTACTGTCACATGCCAGAGAGGTTATCATGCTGAGGTGATCTCAGAGTTCAGTAGCTTTATGGCTCTTTGGAAGAAGCTGCTTAAGTGTCTACCCATTGTTGTCTTTACAGGTGCCAGAGGAGCTGACTGCAGAACCCTCCAGATGTAGTTTAATTTATTAAACTATTGCTTTTGTATTGTTATAAAGTGTATTAAACTAATTATACATAATAAAATCATTCTTCATTCATCATCAGTTTCATATTTTAATTTTAAATAGTGTGATCTAAACTTAATATATTATAGTTAACATCTGTAAATGAAAATATCATTATACATATGTTAGTAGAAAGTAAAAAATGAAAGGTTGATGTTATGTATGTATGTTTCCTCGCCAGTCTTAAACACAGGACAAGAATCGTGGGGCAAATAAGAGTTTGCAGTAGTGAGGTTATACTTTACTCTATCTTTCCTACTCTTGATGTGCTATTTCTTTGCACTTTTACTGAGCAATCCACTAGAATCTGAAGGCCGGCTGAGCGAGATCAAACAACTGGGTGTGTGTCCCACCCACTGAAACCAAGCTTTTGTCTTGTTAATCCGGAGGGCGATCCAAAGCATTTAACAGAGTACTTGTACTTCTGTTGTACTCTTAAACTCAGGTCAAGAAGCTGACTTTATCACTGCTTATGCTAACACATTATCTCTTGGGATACTGGCGCTAACTGAGACCCTGATCAAAACAGAAAACTCTGCTACCCCCGCTGCGCTGTCCACCAACTACTCTTTCACCCACACCCCCCGACCGTCTGGGATGGGGGGTGGGACTGGGTTCACACAGCTGCTACCTCCGAATCAAAATGCCTCCTTCGAATACCATGCTGTCTCATGTGATAATACTGGCTTCAGGAACCTTCCCGACCACTTTCAAAAGGGCCCGGGTTACACCCTTGTTCAAAAAGCCCTCACTTGACCCAACTCAAGTTGAGAACTATCGACCAGTGTCTCTTCTACCATTTTTATCCAAAACTATTGAACGGGCAGTATTCAAACAAGTCTCAGAATTCCTCTCACGGAATGACCTCCTAGATCCATACCAGTCTGGTTTTAAGAGTGCCCACTCTACTGAAACGGCTCTTCTGTCTGTAACAGAAGCACTAAGGTCCGCTAAAGCTGTAGCCCAATCCTCGGTTCTTATCCTGCTTGACCTATCAGCTGCCTCTGACACAGTCAACCACAGGATCCTGCTATCCGCTCTCTCAGCAATGGGCTTCTCGAGTAAAGCACTCCTGTGGTTTGAATCCTACCTCTCGGGGTGTTCCTACAATGTTTTGTGGCAAGGACAATTATCCTCCTCCCACTGCCTCTCCACAGGGGTGCCCCAAGGCTCAGTGCTAGGGCCCCTTCTCTTTTCAATTTACACCACCTCACTGGGGCCGATCATTCACTCGCACGGCTTCTCTTACCACTGCTACGCAGATGATACGCAACTCTACCTATCCTTCCCGCCAGGCGATCCCACCGTCTCAGCACGGATCACAGACTGTCTCTCGGATATTTCTGCATGGATAAAGGCTTGCCACCTTCAACTAAACCTCTCTAAGACTACACTCTTGGTCATTCCATCTATCCACCATAACATCAAACTACAAATTGACTCCTCAACCATCACTCCAACCAAGGTGGTAAGAAACTTCGGTGTCATGATTGATGACCAGCTGTCCTTTTCAGACCATGTTGCTGCTGTCTCTCGGTCATGCCGCTTTGCTCTATACAACATAAGGAAAATCAGGCCCTACCTCACTCAGTACGCCACCCAGCTTCTGGTACAGGCCATGGTTATCTCTCGCCTCGACTATTGCAATGTCCTCCTAGCAGGTCTTCCAGCTTGTGCAGTGAAACCTTTACAAATGGTTCAGAACGCAGCAGCGCGTCTGTTTTTTGATCAGCCCAAAAGGACTCATGTCACTCCATTACTCAGTGACCTCCACTGGCTCCCCGTGGCCTCCAGAATCAAATTCAAGTCACTAATGCTTGCATACAGAGTGACTACTGGGTCCGCACCCATCTACCTAAACTCCATTATACAAACTTACGTTCCTTCTCGGCCGCGACGCTCCTCCAATGAACGCCGCCTGGCTCTGCCATTCCTTCACACAAAGCAATCCCAGTCCCGGCTATTCTCATCTGTGACACCAACGAGCTACCACACACCATCAGAGCAGGGGCGTCCCTCTCTAACTTCAAGAAGATCTTAAACTAATCTCTTCCGAGAACACTTCCTCTTATAACACCTCTAACTCCTAACCTCTAACATGCACTTTCTGTGTTCTTCTTCTATCCCCTACAATGATCTTGTATTGATTGCACCTTTTTGTTTTGATTGCACTTGGTTAACTCTTACTTCCTTCCCTAGGTATTTACCCCATTGATATGTACTATGAGCTCTTACTAGTACTTATTGCTGTTCTTACTAGTATGTATTGTCAGTTGTAGATCTGTATTTGATGCTCTGTTGATGCTTGTATGTTGTTCCTCAAATGTAAGTCGCTTGGATAAAAGCGTCTGCCAAATGAGTAAATGTACTGTTTTATTTTGACATTTCTTTAAGAGACAAATGTGACATTGACTGAGAAGTTACTCTGTTGTGAAAAACAAAGAATTATCTTCACGCTGAATAGTTTTGAAGCCCTGTAGGAGGTGTCATTTATTGCGACCTCTGAGAAGGTCTTGTGTGGGTTACATTGTATAGACTCACCTATTTACTACATGTGCATTCGGTCACCTCTGAGACCTCAGAGTTTGCAAGGTCACAATAAAAACCACCTATGGGGATTCATAATTACTCTGTGCAGCTCATTCTTTGTTTCAGCACTTACCCACAGGATGGTTTGGATGTGCCCACATTATTCTGTGTTTAAACTAGACTTATATCAGGGCAGCAAACAAGGCACTCTTCAGAAACTTCAGGCTCTGTTATACAGTATATGGGTACTGGGTGTATGGCTCTTTATTTATCTTAAAGTATAAGGTAGAAAGTAAAAATACTCCTGCACACACAGAAATACACTGCATAATTACTTTTCAACATTTCATGTGAAACATGTTGGGAGTATTTTCACTTTTCAACTTATCCTAGACTGATGTTCAGAGAGTTCAGCTTAAATGTTTCATGTTTTATCTGTGGTATACAATTGGCTTTTCAGTAAGTAGTAAAGACAGGAAATGCATATATATATATATATATATATATATAATGAGAGAGAATTTATTACAATGTGAACCATAAACTTTTTTTTTTTTTAAATGGACCTATAACACAAATATGGACAATATTTAAAACTCAAAGTAAACAAAAAGAGAGAACGCCTTTCCACGTCAGTCCACGCCAACAGATACAGACTTCCACGACAATAACAAGGCTTCCAGGTCTCTGCAGCTCTCTGGCACCAGGTGGTACATCTGGTCCACAGTGTGACTCTTGGAAGAGAATGTGTAATAAATGCTTCAGGTGATGAAAAATATAAAGTAAATAATATAATAGAAATATAATATAAATAGAATATTGTGGTGAAGTTAATTTTCTAACGTAATTCTATTCAAAAAGTGAATCTCTGATATATTCTAGATTCATTATGCAAAGTGAAGCATTTCAAACCCTTTTTTTGTTTTCATCTTGTTTACGGTTTACAGCTCATGGAAATAAAAACTCCAGTATCTCAAAATGTATAAACATTTTAGAATAAAAATACATTTCTGTATTATAAATTATACAGAAATGTCCACTGGAGAAGAGCTCTCTAATCAGCGAATTAACTCAAAACACCTGCGAAGGTTTCTGAGGCCTTTAATCTCTGTCTGGTTCTGATGTCCACAATGAACTTTTCCCTCAGTATTCTAATTTTTTGAGATGCTCTTCTAAAAGATGCCTCAGTGTTTTAATGTTGACAGCACTATTATGTCACATAAGTGGGAGAAATGGAACAAGGGAGACGGTCTTTAAATGTTTTTGTGTTGTCCTCTTAGAGACAATTTTATCAGCTGTCAAATGTCCAGTAGCCAAGTTGTTCTAGTAACATTACTTACACTTAAAGTAGGCGTGGAGGCATCAGATCCTCAACAAGAATCTTGTGACCAATATAAAAGGTACCTTTCTCTTGAACACAAATACATACAATATAAATATAATAATATTATAGTAATATAATATTATAATACCTATTAAGGAACTGTTTTGGTCAAAGGTCAAATTTCACAGAAATCTTAACTGTTTATTTAGTTTTCACTGTTGCAAGGGGTTTTTAGACTGTAATTTCCCCAAGTTGGTACAGTAAAATGTTGTGATGTATGTACCACTGATAGTAGAGGACACTGTGAAGCAGAAGATATGTAAATTGGTGGTGTCACCTATTAAGGAACTGTTTTGGTCAAAGAAATGTTAACTGTCTATTAAGTTTTTGCTGATGTAGGGGTTTTTAGAGTGCAATATCTCATAGTTGGTACAGTAAAATGTTATGATATATGTACCAGTAATAGTAGAGGACAATAGGAAGGAGATGATATGACAACGATCGTGTCACTTATTAAGGAACTGTTTTGGTAAAAGGCCAAAGTTCACAGAAAATGTTAACATGTTTACATATTGCTGTTGGAGGGAATTTTTAGAGTGCAATATCTCATAGCTGGTACAGTAAAACATTATATTTGTACCAGTGATAGTAAAGGACACTAGAAAGGAGAAGCCATGACAATGTTGAACTAGCTTAACTGCTGAGGAATTAGGCTGGTGAAAGGTCAAATTTCATATAAATTATGTTCACATAATAAAAAAGAAAAGGTTTTTTTTGTATTTGCATTAATAACAAATAATAATAAATTATACTACTATTATCATTATTGTTATTAGTAATATTATTATATTTATGTTGTATGTATTTGTGTTCGGATAATCACTAAGAACATCACAAAAAACGCGTACGTATCTTTCAGGACCTTCGGCTCACTCGCGTTTCGTCCTTACCATAATAACACTGCTTTCGGCGCAACAGAAATCAGACGGCGGCTGACCTGTCCACGGTTTTGCATTCGGCGGCTCACGTTATGCAGCCAGCGTCTCTTTTCCACCTTTGTTTGCAAACCAATAAATCAAAATCAACAGTCAAATAGTCACACAAGTCTCCCCGATGTCAGCCTGAGATCGTATGTTGACATTAAATATATTGGAAATAGCAGCCAGCGTGCAGCGGTGTGTTTACGCTAAATACTGAGTTGTTGTTTTTAGTTTATCAGTCAGGAGGTTTTTACACAGTCGAAGTCGGTCTCCACCTCTCCAAAACAAGCGGAACAGCTGATTACAGCAGGTAGGCCTAATTAAGCTCGTTAAACATCACGTTCCTCCGATGCTCAGGCGACACAGACGTGAGTGTGTATATTCCAGTCAAATCTGATGTACATTTATAATGTTGCTCATGGATAGTGGTTACAAATAATGATGTCTGTGCATCGCTTTGTATGGCTACAGCCTATGTCAGCTGCAGCAGGGGTTGTAGCCAATTCTGTGGTCTGGTCTCTGCCACACCGACCACTGGTCGCTACCACAGTCTCTAAGGGAAGGCTCCTTTCTGTTCCTTGTTACACAAACTGTGGCTGTACACAATAAAAAAGGTCAGTTTCAAGTTTTAATACAGTCTATGGTTCCAAAGTAGACCTAAAGTGACCTTAGATCATTTAAATGATCTCAACTGGCAGATGATACAATTTTTTTTTTTGTCTAATAGAGAGGAATGGATCAAAGCAATTAGATGTGTTGAGGAATTTTCTACTGTATCAGGCTTAAGAATGAACTTGAACAAATCTGTTTATTAGGCTACCACTTAAGGAATGTGAACTATCAGAAGTTAAAGATATCCCTGTGAAGAACCCAGTTACATACCTGGGTGTGATAAGAATGAAAAACTCTGCAATAACCTAAACTTCAGCCCTATGATTAAACAAATAATGAGAAAAGGTTCAACATGTGGTGGATGAGGCATTTTTCACTGAATGGTAGAGTTCTACTATCTAATACTGAGGGAATATCCAGATCTATGTATCCTTATGACTGGAAATGGCTACTGAAATATACAAAGAATTAGATAAGATATTATTTAATTTCATTTGGAGGAACAAATGTCATTATATAGGGAAAGAAAACCTATGCAACATAAAAAATTGAGGTTGAAGTTTTGAAACCTTAAACAATACTTTCCAGTTAGTTAGTTAAATGGCTAACTAAGTTGATGAAGAAAAAAGATATATATCCATAAATTACTGTGAAGTTATCAAACTTTTATTAACAAGCTCTAATGGCCTGGAAATTAATAGATAGTATTTTATTCACATGATTGCCATTATTCAATTCAAAAACACCAAAGTATGAAGAAGACATCGCAAAGCAGACTTAATCTTTTAAGTTGGCCAGAGAGGGCATGAGACGAGGCTCCACAGTCTTGGGTTGCTGCCACACAGACCAATCACTGCTGCCGCAATGGTCGGTGTGGTCACTGCCACTAGGGGCGCTGAGGATAGTGGTCGCTGCCACACTGACCACTGGTTACAGTTGGTTATATCTACTGTAATGCATCTTTATCATAATTCTTTGTTAAATATACTATGTTATCAATTATGCCTACTCTTATTGTTGCACTATATATTGCGGTCTTTAGCGCCCCTAGTGGCAGCAACATCACACCGACCAGTGTGGCAGCAACATCACACCGACCAGTGTGGCAGCAGTGTGGAGCCTCATCTCATGCCCACACGCACAAACACACACACAGCAGTCCACTACTTGCCTGTCATGTCTGCGATATTGCAACAAAGTTTGAGTTTCAATAGCGTGAAAAATGCCACCAAAGACTATTGCTCAAGGAGAGACGCAATTTCGCCCTTTATGGTAGGTATAATATTTAAGTGTTATTATTTTACGCACTGATGGCCGCCGGCACACAATAGCAAGCATATTATCATACGTAGTGCTGTACTAATTGGAGGATGCATCAAAAAGCCAATAATGCTAAACGAATAAGCAGCAGTCAATACAGAGTCTAATTCTTCGCGGCCTTAACCTGTTTGTTCAAAACTGTGAGCACGATAGTGGCTGATGGTGGAGAAGTGGATCCTGTCAGTCATGCGGTGCGCAGCGTAAGGTAGTTTATTAGGAAAGTATGCTCATTTAAGTCTGTTTATCTTTTTAATGTAAATAATAAACAGATTTGTTCAAGTTCATTCTTAAGCCTGATACAGTAGAAAATTCCTCAACACATCTAATTGCTTTGATCCATTCCTCTCTATTAGGAAAAAAAAAATTGTATCTGCCAGTTGAGATATTTAAATGACTTAAGGTCACTTTAGGTCTACTTTGGAACCATAGACTGTAAGAAAACTTGAAACTGACCTTTTTTAATGTGTACAGCCACAGTTTGTGTAACAAGGAACAGAAAGGAGCCTTCCCTTAGAGACTGTGGTAGCGATCAGTGGTCTGTGTGGCAGAGACCAGACCACAGAATTGGCTACAAGCCCCTCTCGTTAGCTGGTTAATTTGCCTAATTAATGAAATGAAAACGCACACAACAGTGTTGTGAGCTGAAGGAACCTTGTAGATCATTGAAAAGAGATCTGGGGACTTAAAAGTCCCCGGTACCTTTGGTCGAACAGCGGCTATAGAGCCTCCTTAGGGAAGAAAGGAAGGAAGACTTACCTTAATTATGCGTCACTCATTCACTCTCTCTGGGCCTTTCCACAAGTACTTGCTCTTCCCTACCCTTACCTACTTCCACACTGTTTGCTTGTCTATGCAGACGGTCCGACACATAATCAACTAACATGATTAATGCTGTCTCATTCCCACTTGCACTCAATCATTTACCAGGTGACATCTGTTAAGTCTGTGAGGGTTCAGGGCTGAGGGTTTAGGAGGGACATTGATATTGGGCCATTATATTTTCCATAGAAAATAAAGAGGTTCAACATACATGGCCTACTCTTTTACAATCAATATAAATCATTTCATAAAAATATAGAATGTCTCTTTTTCATAAATAAATAGCTGAGCTAGCCAACGTCTTAAAGAAATATTCAAAATCTAACCAAAATAATTTGGTACATATATTAAAATAAATGACAAATGTTCACACACTTTTCTTCAACATCAATCCTGAATTATAATCAGTCAACTGTTGTATGAAAGCAGTGAATGATAGTACTGCTCAAAAGTCAGATCCTATTTCTGCTAGAGAGAGGGAAGTTCATCCAAAACTTGGTTGTATTTATACCCTATGCGTTAAAGGAACTTGATATGGCTGTGAGGGTGATTCGGACCAGAGGACACTCCGTGAGGGAGAGGAAGTGGCAAGGGTCTACTTTCGGGAAAGCACTTTCTCTTATAAACACTCTTTCTCTTCCTGCCCCTATCAGCTGACTATGGGCCTTCTCACCTAGTTTTACAATCAGGTTTCACCGCAATCAGCTCAGCCAATCATGAAGTCACTATCACACTTTAAATCTGTTCTCTCCTCTGCTGACAGCTTTCATTTCAGTAGGCCTACGAATCACTGCGCCTCTCCTTCACCCCATTCACCTGCTGCTCAGCAGATCCAGGCTCACTTTAGCTCAGCAGAATCCTTCCCCTCTTCTCATCCTGATACCCAACATCTTCTTCACCTATTCATCTCACCGCCGCCAGTCTCTACACTCCACTGGGAGGAGGAGGATTTCTATGCCTCTGCAGCTCCACCCCTTTTTAAAATACTTCATCATCACGATGGGGTCTAATCGCTAAAAATGAAATTTCAAATTCTTATCCCAGTGTATCATATATTAGGAAATTATTGTTATTCACTCAATCAAGTCTCTGATTGAACTACAGTCTTTAGACAATTCACCTGACCTTCATGTCTTTGGACTGTGGGATGTCCCTTCATCACCAGTCTTCACCAGTAGATAAACCCTGCTGTGCCTCCTAACAGCTTAATTCAGCCATAGCCCCCCTCCCTGTAACCTTTACTGTCCAACATCCACATAATACATTTTGACAATCACGTTTACGTTCTTTCCAGTGATGGTAAACAACTTTATCCAAACCATTGAGTATAATCCCTCATGTTGACAATAGAAGGAGAATAACACTCACATTAACATGAGATACTTTACGTGTTTTTTCTCTACATGTGTATGTGATATTTTCAAAACATATGTGTGCTTTGTAGCCAATAAAAACCCAAACAAATTTTGTACTGAAAACAAGAATCCAGTGTGTATGTTTTCTCTCTCTTACTGGGCGGAGCAGCTGAGTAACAGCTGGCCTCAGAGGGAAACCAGAATAGAAGAGGGAAACATTTTTACAACAAAGAAACAACGTGCCAAATCTTGATGGACTACAAGTGAAACATTCCTTGTGGTTTTAGCTGCAGCGTGGTTATTAACACTGTGGGTGTGGGTGTAAAATAAACACACAAGCAAAGACACCACAGGTCTATGATTTAAGTGGTACTATCCTTTAAAACTGAGTAATGACTGTAATATCACATATTTAAGGTGCAAAATGTATTTTTGCATAATGTTCTGTTTTCACTGCCAAGTTAAACATCTTCTGTCAGTTTAAACTTTTATACTTATTGTTTGTGTTTATACTTATTTCCTTTTGTGATGAAATGCATTTGTTAACATATCAGCTCACGGTAGTTTAAACAATAAAAATGCTTTCCTCAATTACCACAGTAAACAGATAATGTGGTTGTGACTTGGTTTCTGTCTTTTGTCACTTGACTTCTTTCTCTCTCTCTTTCTTTCCGTCTCTCTCTCTCTGAGTCATCCTTCTCAGAAGTGTGTTCACAGTGTGCGGCGCTACAAGACTCAGCTGGATTTAAACTGGACTGATTCCCAACCCTCTGGCCAGAGGAGCAAAGTAGTGACTAACGGTAAGACTGGTTTCAGATTCTTAGGTGATTCTTGGGTGTATTTGCATTACAGACAAAGCCTGTACTGTACTATAATCCTGTAATGTTGTAAACATTTACAAGTAATTTGCAATTTTATATTTGATTGAATCGGATTTCTTCTATTTGTGCCAATCCGAGTATTCCCCGTAGATTTAAATTGAATCAAGAATGTATTTTAGCTGTAGGTTGCTTTATGTTTATCTTTTATGTTAGAGCTGATGCATAAGATACAAAGAATGACAGATCTAACTTGTATTTTTTGTTGAAAAAAATGAATGAATGAAAAAAGAGCTCAGTGTTCATTAGGGTATACGCGTAAGGCATAATTTCATAATGTTCCCCTCACATTTATTGTATTGAGATGATTTTCTTACTATTGTCTCTCTGCACATTGTTCTCTTACTGTCCTGTACTGTTATTCCTCCATCACTGCATGTTATACACCATCATATATTTGTATGTAGCCTATGCATATTTATTTGCAAGTAACTTGTAACTATCTAAAGATGTATTTATGTTTAAGGCAGAGCTAGGAAAAAGTTAATTAGTTACTCTACTGCATCTGTTAGATAAACACCATGGAGTAAAAAAGTACTTCCTTCTTACTTGTAGTCGAGTAGAACCATAAAGAAGCATATAATGAAAATACTCAAGTAAAGTAAATACCTCAAAATTGCAAAAGTACAATACTTGAGTAAATGTATTTAACTACTTTGCACCATTGCATTTATTATGTGGTCAACCAGTGCTAAGGTACTCAGTTACTAAATACTACTACTTTAATAATTGATGGCTGTGTTTGAAGAGGTGTCCTTGTTTCAACTAGCCATTACAAATCTTCAGCGTTTTAATTTACGCAGAGCAGAAATCTCATCTGGGGGATCTCCACGGGAATTGGATAGTTTATACAATCTGTACTACGTATCCTCCTCTGCACTTTGAACTTATCACGCTGCAGAGAGGCCAGATTAACTCACATTATTTATCTGGGCGAAGGCACAACAGGGAGGAACAGTTGAGGTCAGGACATGATGTCCAGATGTTGACGGTGATGTTATCACGGCACAATAATTAGCCCACAATCACAAAATCATTTGCAGACTTGAATGTCTCTTAAGATATATTTTCCCCAAACTACAGGTTTACTTTGTGTCCATGTACAGTATTTTCCTGTTTTGGAACAAATAAGCTAATTTCTGAAAGTTTTATTGTAACCGCAACATGAAATCCAGACTCTGGCTCCACAGTTGCTTGTGGCATTAAAGTAAATTATGATGACATTTGTGACTTTTGGCCCTTTAACATGTGTGTTCCCTCTTGGTTTAAGATGTTTTCTCTGTCAACTCTAAGTGTGAACACAGTATTGCTCAAGCTCAAAGATGTGTCAAAATGATCATTTTTGAATATTGTTACATAAAAATTCCTCTTTTTTTCTCCAGTCCTGCCATTTTTACAGACATGTCTGAGCTAGCCGCAATCCCTTGACATGCACATTACGTTTAGCCTGCAAAGGTCTATAGATTACGGTACGGGAAATGGTGTTTGTTAGAGTCCATTAAAAAACAGGAATCCTAGATAAGTAACCATATTAGGTCCTTATCTAAATATATGGAGTGAACTTCACAACATACGTTTGAGAAAGTCTGTATTTCAAGGCTGGATATTTAGTTAAGCGTTGTTACAAATTTCAGTGGGATTTTGAATGATTTTTTGTTACCTCTGGAACAGAATCCAAAAGTTCTGGTTCCACTTTGTCTCTCTATAAAACTGCATTTGACCTTTAAGCGCGGGTTGCTAGCAACGCAATATTAGAGTAGGTCTGGAGCTCACGTAGCTATATTCACGGTCACTTCTTTTCACAATCCAATCAAATTTCAGAGATTTCAGATCTTGTCAGTAAATCCTGCCCACATACCATTTGCCATTTACCGTTTCACTCAGACATTTCTCACATTGCAAAAGCTAAAGGTGGTCTAACTGCCATTTCACTGTGACTTAAAGTACAACAACTGAAGAAATGTACAAAGTTTCTCTCCAACATTTTATGTACATTGCTGCACCAGCAGAGCTGTGAATGTTTTAAAGCCAAAGATAAGTGATTGAAAATGTCCTCCCTTACAGCTTCATCTGAATAGCATGGATGTCTCAGAGGACGACTACTATTACCATGAAAACATCAGTTTCAACTTCAGCTATGATGACTACCCCACCCTCTGTGAGAAGGGTGATGTCCGTTCCTTCGCAGCCCTCTTCCTACCGATCATGTATACCGTGTGTCTGGTGGTGGGACTGGCTGGAAACACCTTAGTCGTGGCTGTCTACGCCTACCACAAACGCCTCAAGACCATGATGGACACCTTCCTGACCCACCTGGCTGTGGCCGACCTGCTCCTGCTCTTCACGCTGCCTTTCTGGGCTGCTGATGCGGCGAGGGGCTGGGAGCTGGGCGAGGCGGTATGTAAGATCGTGTCGGCCTGCTACACAGTCAATTTCACCTGCTGCATGCTGCTGCTGGCCTGCATCAGCATGGATCGCTACTTGGCATTAGCCAGGGCGCACGGTGAGGACCGAAGAGGGCGGCTGCAGAGGATATTCACCAGGAGACACTGTTGGAAGGTGTGTTTAGTTGTTTGGGCGACAGCTTTCATGCTCGGTCTTCCTGATTTAATACTCTCAGAAGTGAGATGGGCGTCTAATCGGAGCGTGTGTATGGCCATCTACCCTCCAACAATGGCTGGAGTGGGGAAAGCTGCACTGGAGATGACAGAGGTGCTGCTGGGATTCCTGCTTCCTCTCCTGGTTATGGTGATCTGTTACTGGAGCGTAGGCCGAGCACTAAAGGTGCTCCCCATCGAGAGCAGAGGCAAGAAGTGGAAGGCTCTACGTGTTCTCCTGATAGTAGTGGGGGTGTTTGTGGTCACTCAGCTGCCTTATAATGTGCTGAAGTTGTATCGAGCGATGGACTCAGTCTACGCCTTAGTGACCCACTGTGGTACGAGTAAATTGTTGGACCAGACGGCTCAGGTGACTGGGAGCTTGGCCCTCACTCACTGCTGCCTCAACCCGATCCTGTACGCCTTCATGGGGTCCTCCTTCAGGCAGCACATGCTGAAAGTGGCCAAGAAGTTTGGCGAGAAGAGGAGGAAGAGGAGGCCAAATCCTGCAGAGGAAGGCATGGATATGTCATTTAACTCCCACAGTGCATCCCAAGAGACAAACACATTCTCAATATGAGTTACCACTTGTGGCACTATGTTGGAAAGTCATTAAGTTGTACATATTTTTGACGTTTTAACTCTCAATTCCCTGCACACCATAAACAGGAGGTTGTTACTGTTAAGTCTTTTCCTCCTCCAGTTTATTAAAAATTAGTTCAAGCAATATATACATTTTTTTTGTCTCTGTCTGTACTTTCAAGCAATAAAGAACAGTATGTTTTTTTTCTCTCAAGTGAGTGATGAATACAATATGTTTGTTTTGATGTTTTTATACCCGGGTCCAAAAGGTGATTAAACAAGACTAAAAGTCTACAGACATGCCAGCAGCTCTGTGAAACTGTAGCCCACTTACAGCTGCGATGCTTTGAGCACGTTTAGCACGTATAATGTTTACCATCTTACTTACTTAACACAAATTAGACCACAGACCTATTTGAAACTTGCCTTTAGATGTTTTATTACAGAAAGTGTAGCAAACCTCTATGACCAAAATAGTCATACATGCTGTCATTATGTTACTAATGGATGGAAATAAAATGAAAACTTTTTAAAATAGTAGCCATAAGAATTAACTATTTGAACTTTGATACAGAAACAAGGTCTATAAAGTCAAAAAAAACCTTTGCAGGATGACTCACATGCTTGGATTTGGTTGTGTTTAGTTTTTTCGAGAGGTAACCTCCAGAATTCCACAAGAAATATTCAACACTCTTTCCCAGTTACCCACACGGTACAAAGTACAAATAAGATTAATGCTTGAATTTGATACTCTTCATTACACACTATACAGCTAGGAATGAAATCAAAGAAAAACGAGATCTATTTGTGAAACTATGAGTGAGCTGGAACTTTGCTCCTTTGGAGAAAAACAACTTTTTAACCTTTTAAATGTTGCTGTAATCAACTTAATACTCCTGATCCACTTGATGTTGCACTTCTGCACATGCTATAAACCAGATGTACTACACATGCACCACTGATATGTAGTGAGAAAGCATGATTTTGTTCCAGTTGAACTATGCGCTTTCTGATCATGTGTTTTATTTATAAGCTCAAGCACATATAAAATCATCTCCCAGAGAGCTTTTTTTGCACTGGTGGTAGTGCAGAGTCTTTAGCCAAATCTACATGTACATCCAGTGGGATTTAACTCCCTTTCATGAGGGAAAAACAGCTTTGTTGTTTCCTGAATTCCTGAGAACATCTGAGACACATTTGCTCCCCATGTGCTTTGCAGTTTACCTCTGAGCAGACAGACAATTCTGCACAACAGACTACACAACTTCAAGTAACCTTTTTATGAGTTGATGTTTTGGTTTAAAACTGGGGTGGCAAACATTCAAACATTTAGTCATACAAAGGTAAAAGGTCCAGTATTAGCAAACACTGTATAAACATTGTTTTTCTTTCCCTTGCCAACTTGTTGCAACATACCCTTGTTCAAAGGGTTGTTTGTATACCCCTTAAACAACAAGGCAGTTCAGAGTGCTTTACATAACACAGAAAGGTATGATAAAAATATATAAGATACACAACAATATAAAAAGATTATTTTGCTCTTATCTTTGTTAAACTGGAGGACATTTTGGCACATTTAATCATTGATTTGTTGAATGCACTTCATCAGTGTTTCTATACATACAATCTGTATACAAGTAAAGAGGTATCCTCATTTACAATGGCGTCGAGATGTAAAACAATGTTTGCAAACAAAATTGCTAACAATAAAAACAACAATGTATGATAGCTAAAAGTTACAATGCTGGATAATAAAACATGCTATAAAGTAATAAAATAGAAGAAATAAATACAATGAAGTTTAAAATAAAACAAATACAAGCGTAATAAACATTTATATATTTTATTTTTTATAATTGCAGTGCATTTACAATCCGTTAAAACTAGATCTAAAACAAGGTCCAGATTGTATAAGGTACACAGTTCTGATTTAATTGAATGTGGTGCAACATGCTATTCTGTGAGCAAGTACAAAGATTATGCGAGTACATAAAAAATTTGCATATAGGACCATAGTTACCTGTTGATTGATACCTGTCATTTTATAAATCTGTGTTTCGTCTGTATAATTATGGTAGGATTTCCCCATATGAGCTAGTGGGAGCATGTAGAGCAGAAGAGGCCTAAGAATGAAGCCTTACGAAGCTCCATGTTATTTTTGTACACTCAAATGTGTAATTACCAATACCCACAAAGTTGTAAAGTACTATATTGTGATAGACTGTGTTGAATACAGCACTGAGATCTAATAATACCAAGACTTCAGCCTTCAGTCTACTGTCTGTGTATAAGTGAATGTCTTTGAAGACCTTGATAAGAGCAATCACGTTGCTATAGTCGAAATCCTGACAGGAAAACATCAACACTATTGTTTACAGCCAAGAAGGTGCCAAGTGGGAGGTTTGATATGGGCCTGTAATTGTTCACAGCATTTTTTTCCGTCTTAGACATACGTATGCGCTGGTTTATGTTGTCATGTCAAACAAAACAGAATTTGAAAAATGAGAAGTTCCTCATAGATTATATTAGAAAAAAACAATGATCTTGAATGCTTTTAGTCATCTTCCCATCTGGTACAAATCAAGTGATGCTGCAGGTCATACTCTGGCATGTGTGCCGTCTCATGTGGAAACCATTTGACTGAGGTTTGCCACCAGTTAACTGAAAACATTTTAATTAGCCAAAAAATAAACTCTTAGCTAATGTGTGTCTTCTGAGTGGTTTAAGACAACCTTGATAAACAACTCTTACGCAACATAAAAGTTAAGTAAATGTTGAAGTAATGTGCGATTGTTTTCCCCTTTTCATTTTTAAATTAAACTACAAGCATTACTTGTCAGAAAAGAAACATTTCCAAGTTGAGATTGTATACATTTATTGAAAATGTACACATTAACAAAATGTATCCAAAAAAAAAAAAAAAAAAAAAAAAAAAAAGTACTTCTTGTAATCAAAGAACACTAAAAATACCAAACATTCCACTTAAGGCTCTTTAGCATCTGATATTTCAGATATGAAAAAATATGGCTAATTCACTTTTTAAATTACGATTAAGGCAGTTAACCAGTCTCAGTTTAAACAAACTAGAACCAAGAATTATTATTTTTTCTTAAATTAAGTACAAAATATTAGTTATTTAAATATACAATATAATTATAAAGACTTTTTTAAAACAAAACTCAAGAGGCCTAAAACGGCAGTGTCACAATAATTTAGAAGAGAAAATTTTGTGGCATTTTTACATGAGAACGAGGTTACAAAATGTAACAAAAACATTCACTCATTAAATACAATATGCCATTTCATGAAATACGACTATGGAATTGGTTAGGTTTCCACAAAATATGCTTTCCATGTAAAGAAAGTTACTTACATACCCTGAACTACGTCATGAACCCTGTATCAAATGTTAGAAAGAATCCAATACTTAATTGTTACGTTAAAGTAAATATCCACTAAAGCAAAACACTGTCACAATCCCAAGTGAAAGTAAAGAGGTTGTCTTCAAGTCTCAGGCTTTCCACTGGATGTGGAAAAATACAAAGATACAAAACACACAGAAGTGCAGTGAGAGGCTGAAGGATTTGTCCTGGCTTTCTTCCACTAACACACCTCATTTCTCTGGAATGAGATTGATATTTACCCAGTAAACCCCCAATGGACTCAGTTACAATAAATATCTTACAGTAGTTTAAATCAGGCACTTTGTTTTGTGCAGGCAGAGGGCAAAAGGCCAGTATAGTAAAGTGAAGTCTTCTGGCAGACAGTAGTGAAATCTAATGTGTGTAATATTTTTTTTGAAAGATGGTATGTTTAAGCACCAGCTGTGCAGTTAACAAAAACTGTGAACAACAAAAATTTCAAGAGGTATGTCTGAAGGATCTTTAGAGAGGGATTGTATAAGCAAACAGAGGCGATGTTTGCCATCAATAATTGAGGATCTGCACATCAAACAGGTCACACACTCCCTCATTGTCATCCAGGTTGAAGTTGTAATCTATACCTGCGTGAGGAGAGAGAAGCAAACAAACTGAATAGGATTCTTCCAGCTTGGAGTTCCCATCAGTCAAGGAAACTTGTGGATGAGACCTGTGTAATTGGCAACAGGTAGATTTGCAGTCGTCTTTTGAAGTAAATATGATACTTGGATTTTTTGACATTGAGAGTTAATTTGTTTAATTTGAAACCTTTGGAAATTCTTCCTAAATTAGTGTTAACTTTGGCCATCAGTACAGAGAAGTTAGTATGTGAGAGAAATAAATTGATTAGACAAAAAGTACTAGGAACATGGTGGATGATGCTACAGCCAGGGCATTCATATAAATAAGGAACAGGAGTGGTCCTAGAATAGATCGATGCAGGACCCCGCTTCTTATAATGGCCCTATCCGACGTCCATACAATAATGTTAACAGTTGTGTAAAACCATGTAGAAGTGATTCCAGTAAAACCATAATGTAACAATACTGGAGTAAGATGCCATGGTTAAGAGTGTCCATGTCAAAAGCTTTAGATAAGTCAAGAAATATTCCTAACCCATATTCATTGTTATTTAAAGCGGTGTGAATTCTGTGTTAAACAGTTAAAAGCACAGCTATTTCATTCCATTGTTGCAAAATCTATATTGGTGTTCATACAGGTTGTTCCACTCCTGCAGATGTTTGATTATTCTATTGTAAACCAACTTCTACAAAATCTTTGAAAAACATGGAAGGGCAGAAATTGGGTGGTAGTTTGTAAATTAACTTCGTCCGCCAGATTTAACCTGAAGGAAATACTTCAGCAATTTTAGGTGATTTCGTTTTACTCCAGTTTCTAGAGATTTGGCAAATGTTTCAGGTCAATGGCCTGAGAATTGAGGAAGTTTGATGACCCGACAGGACCTCTCTCTTTTTGGCAATGATGTCCATGGTTTCCTTCTCAATGTTAGCAGGCTAACATAAATAAACTAAGACTACACATTACACCTTCCAAATATCTGCATGTTAGCATTCTGACCTTTGCTCAAAGCACTGTTTAGTTTTTGTTGATTACCCTTCTAAATATATTGTAATAGCCAATTCTTCCTTAATAAAAAAGGTTAGTTAAGCCAGATTTTGGGACTCTTACCATCAGTAGACATTAGCTCATCAATCAGGTCAACAGCTCCTACAAGAGAATAAAATAAAAAAAAAAAAAGAGAGGTTTCTATAGTATAGTCAACCATTCATTATTAGAATACACAACAGCAATTCACAACCACCCAAGCTGGATGAAGCAGTGTATCACAACATTCAGCCATTCTCTCTCATCAGTCTGAGTAATAAATCTTGGGATCAAACCTCTGAAAAAAAAAAAAAAAAAAAAGCAAGCCAGAACCATAACTGAAACCAATGTGATGCAAACTTAAACTGCCCCCGAGCTTCACTGCTGGAAGCAATTGCAGAATAAACTCTGTTCACATCCCTCTGCTTTACCCTCTCTGTCGTCTTTCATGTGGTCTCCAGCAACACTGAGCTTCAGCAGGCTGCTCACGTCCAGCACAGACTGGAACTCTGGGCCCGCCAGGTCCATCTGCTGCTGCTCCAACACAGCTGCTGACTGATTGTGGCACTCTGCAGGTAGCATGGGAGGTGCAACAAGAATACTCCGTTAACAGTAATGCCACTTTTAGAAAAATTAAACCTGCATCATTACTACAAACAACATACAGGGCTGAATCAAAATGTGCACAAACTGGACTTGCAGCTTGTTTCTCATACCTTCTGCGACATGTTCAAATATGGTTCTTATTTTTTTTTTTTAATCATCATCATCATCATCCATATCCTTATGAATTGTCTGTAATTTTCTTAGTCAAGTGTGGTGAAGTTTTTATCCCCAGAAGACTCTCTGGAAGACTGCTTGATTGTGGATTTCCTATCAGCCCTCAGCAAGCGGGTTTGCCAAGTGTGCTGAAGTCCAGAAATTTGAATTCAGCAAGAGTTACAATTTGGGGAATGTGCATAATTACTTTTTTTCAGAGATTTAGATAAGAAGATTGACACTCTCATTTCTGTCATGTCTGTAAATATGAGGCTACAGCCAGCAGCTCATTAAACAGTAAACCACAGTAAAAATCATGTAGTAAATCTCTATTGTGTTACTGATTTTTTAAATTTTTTTTAAAAAGGAAGGTTTGAGGAGTGTTCTTCTTTCACAATGTGAGAGCAAGTTAGTTAACAGTTACAAATATAGTGACTAACCCTTTTCTCATAAACCTAGTTCCGGATAAGGAAGTGGTTTGTCTTCAAATGCAGTTCTCCTACCCAGGACAATTCCCATCACATGGTGTGGGAACAGATGCAAACGCAGTCAGGCTGTCATGTGATATAAAGACAGGATGCATCTTCCACATCATATTACAGAGATGCAATTCTGCCTGTTAACGTCATTGTCTGTGCAAGTAGAGAACAGTTTTGAAGTTTATCATATGCCAATCCACATCCGATTTCATTACAATCAGAATCTACTGTTGCAAACAGATTCAAAGATCACAGACAGATTACAGACATCAGTGGAAGAACTTTGCGGCCTTTCTTTTGCTTTACCTTAAGATGTTGTTTCTTTCTTACCACTAGAACTGTTGTGGAAGGTGTCTAGAAATCTTACTCACTGCCAAACTAGAATATTTTATACAAAAGAAATTAGACACACAACATTTACAAGTTAAGGTTGATGGAAAGGAAAGAAAATGCTTGTGAAAGGAGAGGTTGTAACCCTCCCCATTCCAATTTCAAGGAGAGTAAGTGTACCATGAGTGTAAAGAGTAAAAACGAAAGCTGGAAATTGCAAATTTGCTCTCTGATTTTCCTCTGCTCTCTTAATACTGAAACTTCCAGTGCATTCAGCCATTATGATATGACACAAAATAAAAGTGATAACTGTCAGCTACAAGTGTACCTGACTCATGGGGGAAGATGTTATTTCAGCCAGCCAGGATTTCAGAAAGAAAAATGAAACTGCCCCAGTGCAACAGTACTCTGGGGGTACTGTAAAGCAAGCTTCTTGGTATAGATGAATGATATATGTGAATGAATGGTTTATTTCGGTTTACAAAAGATGATTTATTCAATGTGTAAGAGATTTTTTGTGAGGCCTGTTTTATTTTTTATTTTTTTACTATTACTAGACATACTGTGTGGATTGAAAAGGTCAATTAATTAATTATCCTTTATTATATTTAAAGCTTTGACTGAATGTATAAACTATGTCTCTGCACAAAATATTATAATTGGAGTTTAAAGCTAAGCTTTTGTCCTAGAGAAGCCATTCGGTAACAATGGCCCGTGGTGGTTTTCAAGAGAAACTTAAATCTCCAAGTCCCTGTCCTTACCCATCTGTACATCAGGAGGGCTGGATGATGGCGTTAGTGCTTCATCATGTTCTGGCAACACCATCTGGTGGTCTGAGCAGAGAGAGTCCTGGCTGCAGTAGGAGGTGGTGGTGGTGGTGTTGGAAGTGGAGTACATGGACGTCGAGAGTGGGAACCTCTGCAGGCTAGCGGGGGTGCTGGGTGGAGTAGGCATTGGACAGATGTCATCAGTGGGCGGCACAGAGAAGACCACGGGTATTGTGGAGTCTGAATCCCTGTTGATGAGCATGACCTGGATGGGAGCTGAGTGGCTGCGTAGGTTCACCTGGTACTTCTTCTGATCACACTGGCCCTAAGGAGCAGCAGTATGGAGATACATTTACCAACTACAGCGGCTGTAATCAATTATTACTACATACACACAATGGATCACGTGTCTATTTCTGTGTGAAATTGTCTTAGTGACAAACAGAAAATTATCACATGATATTGCAGTTTGCCTCAGCTCTAAGACATAGATACAGTTAGCGACTACCTGGTGAACATGTTTGAGCATTTAGCAGCCAAAGGGCCTAATATTTCCCTCAAGAGGTTGGTAGACACCAGAAACAGAGCTAAAAGAGACTATTGGATTTACATTAATTAATGTGTCAAGAAACACAACTCCAAATAAATACATGTTACTCCATATCTGCTGGATGTTTAAATGGCCAACTGTTTGCTAACAAGTTTGCCAGATCAACTGAAAAGGAGAAACAGTGCGTAATGTTCACAGCTTGTTTCTGCTGCCCCCAAGTGGCCACAGGTGTAATTTCTTACAGAGGAGAGTAGTCATACAGACTGCGATGTTTATGAATCTGAGCCTCACTCCACAGACTGTAAGCAGGTATCACATGGAGCTGAACTTGGCACGTAAAAATTTCAGAGTGGCCTTTTATTGTGGCCAGCCTAAGGCACACCTGTGCAATACCCATGCCCACCTGTGAGGTGGATGGATTATCTCGGCAAAGGAGAAGTGCTCACTGATACAGATTTTGACGGATTTCTGAATAATATTTGAGAGAAATAGGCCTTTTGTGTACATAGAGAAAATCTTAGATCTTTGAGTTCAGCTTATGATGAATGGGGGCAAAACCAAAAGTGTTGCGTTTATAATTATGATCAGAGTATGTCTATTCTTGCAAAAGAAATACACACCAGCCTGTACAACCAAATGTGGTGAGAACCCTTTGCCTTATTGGCAAGACTGTTTTCCATTTCCAGCTAAACTTCACATGCCACAAGAAACGTATTGTTGCAACCGACTACATGTGGTTTACTTTGCCAAGTGGTAGGCAGTCTGCTGCAGCAGCTGTCTTGTTACTGTTAATATTCTTTATTTTATATACTTCTTATTATTTAGTTAACATGAATCTTTTTATCTGTACTTATTGTGCATTCTTGTCTTTCTGGTGACAATTACTATGAAACTACATCAATTTTCATTTATCCCAATTAATAAAGAAAGCTTGTGTGGAGAGACCAACCATTTCAGGTAGCGGTACCTCCAGCTGTGTCCCAGCAGGAGCCACTACAGCAAGAAGAGTGTCTCCACTGAAGGCACTGCAGATGTCTTCATGTGTGACAAACTTATAAGTGGAGAGGTGTTAAGGAAACAGGAGTAGGACCATATGAGAGCAAAATGGAGACAATAAGCTGGAAAAACAAGACTGAGCATTGTGCAAGTCAGGATTAGTCTGGCTGTGATTTCACAAGAGACTGACAGTGAATAGTAATTATGTTTATAATCCTCCCTTTATAGCATTTTCTCGCAAACAATGCTAAAAGGGTCAAGTGGGGATTCTTTTCTGTCTAAAATGAGTAAATGGGGCCCCAAGAGAACTAGAATTACAAACTGTAGAGAGAGACAAAAAGAATCAAGAATACAAAACACACCAAGTGACATTTCACTGGAATGACATCAAACAAGAAGTAGTAGTAAATTTGTAAGACTTCCAGTCCAGCAGTGAACTGCTTTTTGTAGGAATGGGGGGGGTGTCCAGTCCACTTTTAAACTTGCTTCAACCTGATGTGTTAAAAAAATGAAATTACAGTTTGTGCACCCAATATTACAGAACAGGCTGAGTGAAGAAAGGAGATCCAGAAAAATCCCTGACCTGAACTAAACAAAAACTGATCAACCTTTAAAAAAAACAAATACAAGCAAAACATCTCGATCTAATGCCAGACAGCATTACAAGGATATGTGCTGGTGATGGGATCCTGGTTAAGGTGTTTGATGTTCTCCTCTAGCCATGCCCTCTGGTTGTCCAGCTCTTTCTCTTGGGCCTCCAGCTCAGAGATTTGGGCCTTCAAAACCTTCACCTGACCTACTACCTCCTGAGTTTGGCTGCCCGAGCTCTCTCCCCTGGACACAAGAAAGATAACGAATTAGAAGAAACCATGAACATAAGTCATCTAGTCATGTTTTAACATTACATGTCAGTATTTGCTCTACAACATCCATTTTGGCATATTAACAGCCATCTTAAAATGCTTTTGATTAATCAGCTGCCGAGTCTAAGGTGAGGATGATGCTACTTTTCACGTACAGTAGAATATCAAGTGCTATAAAAACATTCACAATGACAATATTCAAAAGTGAAAAGATACTGAGAAGGCAACTAAAAATGTCAGTAAGAAAGTAAATAGTTTTTATTCAAACCTCCACTGGATTATGTTCTTGTTTTTCTTCTCAATTAACCCCACTCCTTCTAGTACGTTTGTGATGTCGTATATCCTCCTCTTCTGCTTCACTGCCAAGCTGTCCGCAGCCTGTTAATTCAGACATTTCCAGAAAGGGTCTTACTCTGTGGCAGCTTAATATGAACCCTTGTTGATAAGAGACATTACAGACACTTTTAAGAGGCATTATATGAAACCAAACATTTCTGTGGCAAACACTTCTTCAGGTGGAAAAAGAGAGAGAGAGACTCAAGCAAAGTCAATAAATGAAGGATTTGGTCAATTAAGCTGCACAAACAGCAAATTAAACCATTGGCAGAAGAGGACAGTTATACAATAGAAGAGGAAGGAGGGGGGGGAACAGGTCTGAGAAGCCCGCTGTGTAAACATTAACCAGCTTTGGCGCGCAAGAAGAGAGGGAAAACTACTTATCACTGTGATGAAAAGAAGGTAGATTTGTGGAAGACACTTCAGGTAGCTTTAGCAAAGCTACATCCACAAGTCCAAACACTAAAAGGCAGCTAGGTAGGCACAACAAAGTCTATCACAACCTTAATATCTGAGGAGAAGAAGGTTAAAAAAAAACAAAAAAAAACAACTCCTTGTATCTAGAGATTAGTAATAGCTGATAAAAAGACAGCAATAAGAAAAACAGAATGATTTAAAGGATGGCAGGAGACACAAAGGGACATGTACACTGCTGCTGCAACTAATGACTATTTTCATGATCAATTACTACATTGATCATCTTCAACATCATTGCTTAATCTATCAAAAAATTGTGAGAAATGTCCATTCCAGTTTCTCGAGTCTAAGGTGACGTCTTCAAATGTCTTGTTCAACCAATACCAAAGATATTCCCTTTACCTTAATAAAATCAGCAGCTCCTCACACTGGAGAAGCTGGAACCAGAGAATCTGGTTATTTTTTCTCTAAAAACAAAAAGATCAATTATCAAGATAGTTGCCAATTAATTTTCTGTCAGTTGACTTATTTTTGCCTCTCTAACTGGCATGACGACTTAGAAGAAGATTGTGCTGGACTACTGGTTTCCATTGTGGGTCAGGACACCCCACAGACACACAAGATAAATCTGATAGAAAAAAAAAAAACACATTATCACAATTTCTTCTCTTTCTCCCCCCCTTTTCTTTACATGACATTCCTCTTAATCTTTGTGCATTTTCCTATGTGAATTACTGGTTGTCAGTTTCATCTCCTCTGTGCCCTAAAATAAAAAACAAAACGATGTATCACTCTGTGGTTGTTATGGCCATAACCCATAGACATGTACTAGTGACACAGGGGTCAGAAGCAGACATTGTTTTGTTTCACAGTTAGAATCATGTCAGCCAAATGAGTAAATGAAAAAGATTGAGAGCCACTGTGCTTGACAGCCTGAGTGATGTCAAAGATGGTGTAATGTGGTGGTTCTCTAAATGCCCTCTGTGGACCTTCAGGGGACATTTAAGGGGGTTTCCGGGGAGTATGAATTTAAATGTGCAATTAAACTCAACTCTGATTTGATTAAATTAATTCCACTTAGGTAATTTCAACTTCTTCACAACTTTAAGTTTATTTTATTAGTTTACTTTATATCTACAAAAGGCGCGGGTGGGGGGTGTCAATAATCCATTTTGGTACCCTTAATCTCACTTTTATATAACGTTACAGTATAAAATGGGTTATTGCCATTTAACGTTACAACATGACTGCAAACTGGTAATTTAACGTAACTAACGTTACACACAGCCTCTGCAAAGCAGTTCAGCTTTTTGCTTCTTGGGAGTTGGTGTTAGTGAACCCACAAACGAGGAGGCCTGGGTAATGGCGGCCAGCTAACGTTACACCTGTTAAGCAAATCAATGCACCTGACAGGCTCAGTTTGTGATTGACAGCCCTTTGTTCTGGTATCTGGAAGGTGGCACTACAGAACACCGATTATTACCCTCACCAAACAAACAACCCACAAACAACACCGAGCCCTGCCCTCGTAGATTTTACTAACCACTTTCAAATCAAGGACGCCATCCTTAGCTTCTTGAAGCAGACTGACAAACTTCATCGTGAGGAGCCCCAAACTTTTCTCGTGGCGGCTCGGTGGCGAGCGTACAGTCTCCGTCGTCCCTAACTCCATCTTCTTTCTATAAAAGAGAGGGGCTACTTATTTTCTGTCAGCCGCCCGCGTTCAACTACAGAAAACGAACATCTCTTTCATGACTCTCACCTCTCGACGGGACGTGGCAGTTAGTTACCTGCAGGGTTTTTAAATCAACGGACGTTACGTTAGGTTACAGTTACCACAGCAACCCTTGTCCCATTGATGCCCCCCGCCCCCATTGGTGGCGCACTTCCCACCCATTTATGACCCCGCCCTCCCCGTTTCAACCGGACGGACCGCGGGACGGCCCAGTACCAGACCAAACCCTCCTCATTCTGAATTTGCATGGGAGCCGAAAAAGAAATGTTCATGAACAGTTAAGCAAATAAAATCTAAACACTCGTGGTAAGTTCAAATTCTGTTACTAAATCAAAATTATGACACTCTTGCATCAAAATGTTTAAGTCGAAATTATGAAAAAGTAAGTCTGATTCTAAGTATCATTTTATTTTGACAAATTATGTACTTTTTATTTGAATTTAGTCACGCCGTCTCATAGTTTTGACTCGAGAATAAAAGTTGACTTACATTCAGAACATATAACATTTTAGTTTATTAAAAGATGTATGTGTAAGACCCCTGCCAATGTAAAGTTATTAACTATGCTGTCATGTCTTCAGTTGTCTTCTATATGCTGATTTGACTTCTGAAGAGTAGATTTCTCATTGTATATATTTTTACAGTTCAAAAAGTAAACTGTCCATTTTGTAGATTCCTCATAACTGAAAACTATTTTATTCCTTTAGATTTTTGACAGGATGCATTGCATATTATTTCCCACTGAACCCTGCCTTCATCTTGTGTGACACAATTTTATCTATAATTTAAAAAAAGACAAAATATGCTCAAGAGAGATTTATTAGATAAATCATGATATACATAAACACAACTTATCATACAAGAATACAAGAATCAATTGCTTTATTAAAAAATAAATAAAACATAACTATCCTCTGGTGTTGAAATTCATACATTGCCATAGCTGCAAATATTTCCTGTATTAAAAGTCTTTTAGTACACTTGTGAGACGCTTCATTTTCTCTTCCATGATTCTCTTGTTAATTTCCGTCTCCTCCAGGAGCTGACGCATCTCCTCCTCCACTTCAAATACCTAAGAAGACACCCACAGACACAAACGGTCTCAGCTGCAGAAAACACATACAACTTGTTTTTAATAGTTCACGGCTTCTTTAGAGACTTTAAAAGTCTTGCTGGGTGAAATGCAAATAATCAAAATGGACACGATTAGAGTGAGACAAGAATCTGATTGAAACCACAGGATGGCCTCCTGTGGTTTCAACCAGTTTTACTCGTGATATTGTCATTTTATCACAGGGGTTTGTCCTACTTTCTTGCATTCATCATTTTCAAAATGTATTAGTTTGGTTTTTCTCAGATGCACAAAGGACCTGCAACATGATGATCTTTCCCATTATATAATAAATAGAGAATCAGTGCAGCAAGCAACAGAGGCCTGTAACCACTTTCAAAACGTCTTCTATTGAACATGGTGAATCAGGTAAAACACACAAAGCACCTGTTCTGCCATCCAACTTGGAGGAAAACTGGGCATTTCTGTGAAAAAGCGTCTATATTTTACCCTCTGATTAGCTTGTTCGATCTGTTTCTGCTTTTCATTCCCCAGTCGAAGTAGCTCAGCTTGATGGGCAACCTGGTCAGACTCCAGCTGTCGACGAAATGCATCATCCACACAGTGTAACTTCTCTACTGCAGCTCTGCAGGACAGACAACAGATAAAACATAATGTTTCATAAGTTAAGGCACCTGGACTGCCTTGGGTTCAATAAGCATGTGCATTTTTTTATGGTGGACAGCCCTAGATTATGAGTCTCCAAAGTTCTGTAGCTTTTGGGTTTGGGAGAGATATGGAAGAGGCACGTATTTAACAAATGCCCCAAAACATTTCAGAATGAGTCATACTGTATTTCTTCCTTTTAAGCTTTGGAGGGAAAGCATTTTGTTTTTATTCTTGACATAGACAATAACTTCCCTCTACTCTGGGATTACCTAAACTGCAGAGCTGTCCTAACCAGCTCCCAGCAGGTGGACAACGATAGGACAAACGTGAGAAAATTCTGGTAGATACTGAAATACAGAATGGAGAAAGCTTGATTTAAATTAAGTTTCTATGTTATTTTAAAAATGAACATAATTTAAAACAATTAAATAAAGCTATAAGCAATATCAATCATATGGGATATAAGAACTGTGACAGCTTTAATGGCAATTTAAAGCTACAATACTACTCAAAACAGACAACTTCCCTTCTAGTACATTTATCAATTTATGTATTTTGGTTATGTAAGTATGATCCCTAATTTTTCCATTCATACGAGGGATCCTGAGGTTCTTGATAACTGTGGTACCTACGGGCCCGAAATGTAACGGAACAGCACATAGGGAATTTGGCTCTGATGTGAAACTGTATCATACTTGTGTGCTTCTGTTGCTTTATCTCTTTCCTCCAGCAGCAAGCGTTCTTTGGAATCAAAGTTCTCTTTCATACGCTTCACCTGGCTCTCCAGCCGAGTGAGCAGGTCTGCCTTCTCCTGCCACTTCTTACTGGAATCACTAATAGGAAGAATAGATATAGAGACAAATATATAAAAGAGAACACAATGATGGTGAAGAAACAAAAGTATATGTTGGATGACATGTCTTAGGCTGTAGAGTAGTCTGTCCCTTTAAACATAAAGACTGGGGAGTTTGGGTTGAGTTTGGGCATAACAACATCAGGTATTCCTACTAAGTGATACTTCTAAATTACAATTTTTCAAATGCAGAATTTGTCTATGTGTTTGTGAAGGGATGCTTGCCTGTAAACTCTTTTGACTTCCTCAAGCTCTGCCTCCTTATCCTCCAGCTGCTGTTTCAGCTGCTCCTTGCGCAGGCTCAGATGTTCCAGACGCTCCCTGTGCTCAGCCTGCCGAGCAGTTTCCTCCTCCAGCTGCTGCTGGAGCTGCTTCTGGGCCTGACCCGCCTCCTCACGCAGCCTACGGATCTGATCATCACGCTCTTGCAAGGCCTTAGACAGCATGAAGGCAGAGGAGAAAGAGAAACTCCTTCAGTGCAGAGGATAAGACAGACAGATATATACATATACACAAATATACAACTCCCACGCAGCACTGATGATGAATTTAATGAATGTATTAGTAGTAGTGGCAGGTTTTAGTGTGAACACACCGATTTCAATAATCAAAGTATCCTCCTACCTCTTTGAGTTTGCGAATGGTCTCTGTCTGGTCATCAATGATTCTGGCTTTGATTTTTAGGGCATCATTGTCCCTCTCGTTCTGTTTCTTCTGAGTCTCCAGCTCAGCGCCCAGCACCTCTATCCTGGCCTCCAGGCGTCCACGATCCTGAGCCAAGGACGCTCCTAGTGTAGAGAAATACATCAAATTATCTCTCATGACAGCACTTAATGTTAAACTTTCCTACTTCAAAGTCTATCATTTTTTTTATCTATTTGTATTATTTCATTCCTTATTTTATTTTTCTTGTCTCTGCCTTTAAAATTTTGTTTTTGTGCATTTTAATGCTTTACATAAAGCTTTTTGAAAAAGTCCACTGTGAACAATTTACTTACTTAACCATGCCCAAGTGTGTAAGAATGTGTTTCTCTAAATAACCACTAGATGGCAGGCTTTACTTGATACAGATGAAATAAACCATCAGAATGTACAGCACAGTGTTAAGCCATACAGCTAATGTCTCCTTCATACTGAGTCTAAAGTAGAATCTCCAAAATGTCAAGAGTGACTCACTCACAATGAATTAATAATTAAGACAGACCGGCACTAGTGTTTGTTGATACATGAACTGGTTGTTAATGTGTGTCATGCCGCATAAAGTTCATTGAAATTGGACAACAAGTGCCTCCCCACCCTCTCAGACATCTCCCACCTTGCTGAGCGAGCTCCTGGCCCCAGATCCTCCTCTCTGCCCTGAGGCCGTCTATCACAGACTCCTGAGCTGTTAGCTGAGACAACAGTCGGGCCTTGTCTTTCTTGAGCAACTCGAGCTGCAGGCCGAGACGCCGGTCCTGCTCCACTTCTGCTTCCAAGGAATGCAGACGGCTCTGGCAGAGGGACAGTCAGAGAGACAGCATTAATGATCAACGGCCATCTGTCATGGCTGACAGATGGAAAGGCAGCAGGACCATTCAGTATTCATGACGTCTCAAAGTAGACTGTCTCCTTCAGGCTCAGGCTGAACAATTTTTAAAAAGGCAATGACTGATGCCCAGAACTGATCATCTAAGTTGTATTTTATATATAATGCAGTTTTTTAAAACCTGCTCAGACAAATTATTCTTAATTTCCTAGAAGCAATGAAGAAAAAAATTCAGTCATGTCTCACTCGTTTCCTTTCATGCTGTACCTTTAGATCAGTGACAGCGTCTCTCTTTGCTTTGATGAGTTCAGAGATGCGGCTCTTCTGTTCTTTGACCATAGATGTGAGCTCCTGCACCAGAGAGCCAGACTTCTTCTCCTTCTGCTGTGACTGGTCCAGGGTCGCCTTGAGCCCCAACATCTCTGCCGTCATCTGATCACAAACCTCCTTTAGCTACAGAAGCAGAGCGGGGATGTGCAATTGAGTGTGAATTAGACATTTAGGAGTTAAACCGAGTGAAGGACTTTTGATCTTTTGAAGAGTTTGGCTGGCAATCCGCATCTTATTCAGACTTTTCCACCGGTCAAAGGTTGGAGACTTCAAGTAGAAAATGGCAAGAGATAACTATCCAAATTAAGATTACATTTTGTGCAGAGGCTGAATGAAATCTCTAACCATAACGAGAAAGTACCGATTGATTCAAATCTAATCATTTGGTGTAGTTTTCTTCCTGTGGCAATCACTTCACTACTTGTCCAGAGTGATGATCCTAATTCAATCTCAGCTTTCACCATCAGACTGAAACATCCACTAAATCGATCTATATTGGGTTCAATTCCAGTTCAGTCATTTCACTTTTTTACAGTCATCAGCTGGACTGTACAGAGAGAGAGCTAGAGAAAAAGTTAGGACAATACTTCAGTGATTACAAGCCCTCTGTATGGCAGGTGTCGATCTTTTAGTATACCTCAGAAAAGCGAGCAGCCTCGATGGTTAGTGCCATGCGGAACTCGTCCTCCAGCGCAGCATACTGTTTCCTGCCCTCTGTCAGTTTTTCCTGCAGCTCCACCTCCCTCTGGGAGTGTCTCTGTTCCACGGATGCAACTTCTTTCGCCACTGCCTGACGGAAGTCTTCGCCCCCAGGCTGCAACCGCAAATCCAGCTGTTTTCTGTGAAACAATGCAAACAAGGATCGTACATTGACCTCTTTAAACACAAACATAAAATAAATGTTTAAAGTATTCAAAATAAATACTAGTACCAGTAAGTTGAGGACTCAACAAAGGAATTTTGTTACCATTACAAAACTTGATCTCAAATGTTAAAGATTTTCAAGTCAAAGTTAAAACAATAGTCTGGAGACCATAAACACTGAACTTCTTATTGTTCATATTGATCATACTGATCTCTAAGAGATCTTTTTGTGCAAAAAATATATTCAAAAGTTTATCTGAAATGAATGAGGCTTCAGCAGTCTGAGTTATACAAATCAAGTGGGTATCTTCCAAAGACTGCACAAAATGATTTTGTCCCCCATCACTTTTATTGAAAGTGCATTAGGAAGGGATATTTTAATGATCAGTATGAACAGGAGAAATTATTACAGCAAGCAAAAAACTTTAACAGACTTTGATAGCAGAAAAATAAAAAATAAATAAATTAATAGCGGCTGGTGTTGAAACAGATCTTAGTCATGACAGCTACAGTTACTCACATAATCACTTCCTCTTAAGTGATTGTGCCTACTAAATAAAAGCGCGAGCTGCAAAACGTTTTTTGCAGCAATGCTTCATGTTGAGTTTATTGAGAGCTTTACTTTGAAAAGTTCTGTAGGATATTCAAAAGAGTTTCTGGCTTGCATGACACACCTCTGAAACATGCGATTGGATTCCCCTGAATTTCCTCAGAGAAATGAAAATAAGGGTTTATGAATGCATTTCAAACGCCGGGACGCACACACTGCAGCACATGCTTTATTGTGAGCATGTGCAAAAGTGTCCTTACAATCAATTTGTTTAACAAGGGAGAAAAAAATATCCGCCATATGTTGGGATCAATCATAAAACCCTCCCAACGGGAGTCCCGCTCCTACCGACTGAGCTAAACATGCACATAGGCGTTTAAGGTTTTGAAAGAATTTGACTATGTTCTGGCCCACCATGTAACGGCTTGAAAAACATTTGGCCTGATGCCAGACTTATTTGCCGACCCCTGGTTTAAACAAATTACATCCTTAGGTTTAATTTCTCAAGAGTTGAACTCAAAAACTCCCCAGGAGCCCAGCACTCATATGAAGAACGTTGATTCAGAAAATACATGCTCAGGGCCTTTACAAAGGGTTTGTATTAATATACATTATCAATATCATTATTCAGAGTAAAATCCTTTGGTTCTACCTGTGTTCTTGTTCCCTGGATGCCAGCAGTTCATGCAAATGCTGCAGTTTGTCTTTATGCTGACGTTCCGAGGCTCTCTGGATGTCCAACTCTCTCTTCAGAGCTGCTGCCTTGTTTTCCAGCTCCCGATGCCGCTTCATCTGAGGAAGGTCAGCACTTGTTTAATACCAGCCTGTCACATACTGTGAGAGCCGACTGATCCTCTGCTGAATCCCTTCATCTGTATGCATTTATTCACTCTGCAACTGAACTGCTAAACTGGTATAATGAAAAGTGATAGTGACAGGGAGTGGTAGGTAATAGGCTGTAACATAAACAGCCAGACATTTTATATTTGGATGTTTTTAAATTTTTAAAAACTTGCTCTGTCTTCTTATTTATCAAAACGGTGATACAAGTGTTCCCGGGTATATTAAACCAGATACTCTACCTCCTCAGCCTGTTGGCGAGCCCTGAGTGCCTCTCCTTGGGAGATGCTTTCCTCCAGTCTGCACAGTGCAGTCTTGTGTTGTTCTTCACTGCTGCGGGCCTGCTCTAGCTGCTGGGTTAGGGACTGACACCTCCCCTCCAGCTCCTCAACACGAGTCTGCAGTTCCGAGCGCCCCGATCGCTCCTTTAGCAACAATTCTTTCAGTCTGGGTGGGGAGAAAGCACGATAAGAGCTAGAGAAATGTCTATTTTTACTGTGTATATAAACTGGTATAAGCTACCACTACCAATTATGTGATAACCTTCATTTGTTTTATGTCCCACTGTTAAAAATGTGATAGCCTGTGAAATTGAAGAAATCTGACATCATAGCATAGCCATATCTTATCTCAAGGGTGAGAAAATGGAAATGGAAAAAAAAAACATTATGCAAAAGGTCAGTCCGGTGAAAAGAAAAACAATTGGAGAATTCGGGACACACACTACAACTACAAAACTGTACGACCACCCATAGCAGTTCACTCTTTAAACTTGCCATGAAGAGTAATTTCACTGTAATCGTTCCCCTGATGAGCAAGGGAGTCAACAGTAGCAGCCGTGTTCAGTGTCATTAGAAAATGACAGTTAAGATTGATTCACGTAATACTGCTGACATATGCTTGTCACCAGGCTTCTAATTACCTCCATAATGCAGATATATCTAAGCAAGGTGTGACGCAAGCATGAGCAGCATGCAAGCATGAGCAGCATGCAAAATGCTGGCTCTATCTGTGCAGTGCAGGAGGAAGGACGCTCACAGCCAAATGGTCTCATATGTGTCTAGGCACAGAGATAGGAATATTTAAGTATAGATTATTATAGCCTCTGGAACTGAAATATAAAGGTATATATGCAGGATAATGATCTTTATACTAAATAGCTTTATTATCAACTGCAGTCATACTTCAAAGTTTTGTGGTAATGGAGCCAAAATGTGCTCGATTTCATGAGAGGCTACAGGACAATGATAGTGAGGAGTTTTAATGGTGGGATGTTCAAGAATGAGACAGGCAGCAGGCCCTGGTCTCAGGAGAGCTAATACAAAAGATGAAGAGGGTAGAAATGGATGAGAATCCATTATGCAGTTGACAAGTAAAATCCACAGAGATGGGAAGTTAAATGATCCCTTTTCAACATGTAATCTGCTTTAGAGATATTGCACGGATTCAGGTGGGAGTTTGAGTACGTAGTGCATAAATGTACATATGTGTGTCCAACCAGTTTTCCTCTTACCGGTCAGTGGTGTGCAAGGCCATGCTCTGCAGGTCCTTCTCCTCGCTGACCTTTGTCTGCAGGCACTTTAGATCCTCTGTTAGTTTCCTCACTGCCTGCTCAGCCTTCCAACGCCTCTCCCTTTCCTGGTCACGCTCTTCCACTATAGTCTAAGGGTACATACACAAAAACAGAAATACTAAGGGATAGACAATTTAACAATATTGAATGTTTCAAACGTTTTGTGAAGTATCAGTTAAGTTCCTGTAAAGAATGTTGTGAAGAATAAAGGGGAACTCCACAGATTTTACACATCAATGTCTGTTTATAGGTCTTGGAGAGTACTACTAGTAGTAACTTGTGCAAACCCTTAAGTGTCTCCAGTGGAAGCTGTGTGAAATCTGATAAACTTGAGTGATGTCACTTGAGTCAGTGTCAGTTGGGGCTGAAGCCTACAAGTCTAAAAATGAAAACATTGTGGAGGTGCAGAGTTTGAAAGAAGTGAGTCTGTAGCTCGCTCCTCATCCCCGCTTAGGTTAGCGGCTCGAGGCTACATTAGCCCCTACTAGCATAACCCATCCTAATCGCCATATGAACGGCGCTCAAGTTGCACTGTGGGTAATGAAGGCACCAGGTTTTAACAAGGAGTAATGTGTGGGATTAAAAAAATCTTTGGCCCTGCTGCATCTATTTGATCCTTTATTTAAAACCATCTATTGTGAGTCCAAAAATGTTATGAGTGCAATGCTAGGTGGGATGGTCTATGTCAGGTTAGTGACTAGAGTTAAATATCACAAGAAAAATGGTGACTGGTTTGTTAAATGAGATGGAAATATGCTATTTCTATGTATTTTCAATTAATTTATCATATGTAACACAAGTGAATTAAAACACAATGTTATTTTATGTATGTATTTATGGTTTTGGTTATCCTAAAACCAAACAGACGGTGGACTCCTGACTGTAACAATTACTTTGTGACTAAATGTCAAATAATATATATCATGGAGGTGATTCATCATTGGAACCCCTGGGACGTAGTCTATTAATCTGTATACCGTATGTGCATGTTTTTGTGTATTAGTTTTAGTGTAAAATAAGAAGAAATACGAACAACAGCATGCTTTCACACAGACAAATGTCCCAACGGTGTCTACTCTCCCTCTTTTTTATATTACATTCATTCATTAAAAATAGCATTTATTTAAAATAGAAGCTGCCAGTCATTCTGCTGGTGACCCATCTGTGTTGTACCCTGTAGGTTTCCTCCTCCTCGGTGGATTTGGTTTTCATGTCACCTGAGGCCTTAGCAGCTCTCAAAGGTGCCCTTCTTGCTGGACCTGCTGCATCTATACCCCCTGTGCCGGCCTTCCTCCTGGGCCCCACAGCAGACTTTGAACTCCTCTGTTTATGATTCTCCTGATCACTGCACATAAAACAAATCACAAATATTGAACCAGCTGTAAAATTGATTATAAACAGCCCTCAAGCTAATGTCTGGCTCAATAAAGGTCAAAGCAGATGACTTGCTCACTTTTACAGGTAGGCAAAGTTTGAACAACTCTGAATTGAATTTGGAGCGAATATTTTAAAATCCCCTTGCTTTTGATGAGGACAGTTGGGAGCGTACTTAAGTTAAATCACGGAATCCTAAGCAAATGTCATCAGTGGCTGATGAAGTAAGATGAGGGGGAAGACTATAGAAGCACGGTCGTTAATCATGGGAGTGAGATGACAGCTGTAATTTCCAACAACGAGGAGGAAAGTTCACCACATCGCTCAGAGAAGAAAATGAACCACCCCCTTTCAAGCGAGAGGTAAAAGGACTTCCTCTATCATCAGGAGACCAGATGATATTAGGTTTATGTATGCTGAATAAAATGAAAATATCCACTGCTGCATTATGTGTTTAATTATTATTAACTTAGACTTTGTAAATGACCACGTCATAAACACGTGTGTGTCACTTTGGCAAGTGTCTGAATGTGATTATCATTACTCAAAAGGTACACTCCTTGATTTTGTTATAGCATCTAATAGCGCTTCATCACACAATTGCATTTCAAAACATTAGGCAGTTGTGTGGAATCGGGCACTTTGTAGAGGTGGCAGTTAGCTACTATAACAAAATCAGGGAGTACACATGTCAACATGACAGCAAAGCAAATTATTTCCACTACACAGCAGTTAACTTGACAGATGAAGCATCTATTTCTGTGCGGAGGTATGCAGGTTCAGAATCACCTGTCTGATCTCCTGCCCTTGGTCTCCTTGGGGGTCATCCTCGATGTTACGTAGTTATGATGTTTGGGGATCCTGCAGCGCCTCCTGTTCTCCTTCCCGCTGTCACACTCGCTCTCTGACGTGCGGTCTGTGTCCCTCTTAGCTTTCCGTACCGTCACCACAGAATGAACAGTGCTACTGGATTTGTCACCTGCAGGGGCCTGAATACATATTGCACAAATACTGATAGTGTGTGAAGGGGATAAAATAAATATATGACAGACATATTTGGAAAAATGTAAACTAAATAATGAATCAATCAAATGTTAGGTATATTTGATAAACATAGCAGCAACATGATATGGAACACTTGACACTGTAAAGAAATCATTTCTGTAGTATCAAAGTTGAGATGTTGCTTGATTCCACAATTACTTAGCTTACTAGCCTAGAACTGACAAATTAAGTAGTCCCAATAGGCATCTTTAGGGAGTAATGTTCTCTTAAATTTGTAAAATACTCCTATTTTATTTTTTAATAGGATGTTTAGCTATGCAGGCTAAATAGTAGTGTGTTTTTATTTTTCATATAACCAATCTATACATTTATCTCTTCACCTACTCTCACCTGCTGTACACCTCACACAAAAACATCTAAATAAATGAATGAATGGCTGTCAGCAGTGTTAAATGAGCACCTGATGGATGAGCTGGGACACCTGGTGCTCCAGTTTCCTGATGCGCTGTTCATTAACCAGGTCTGCTGGATCAGCCGCAGCGGAACGAACCGGCTGGAAGCTCTGGCAATCCGGTTGTCCCACTTGCTCTACAACTGCTTCGGAGGAAATCCGCTGATGAAACTGGGTCAGCACCTCATCGATGCAGGGTTTGGTGAGAGGGACATCCCCTCTAACCTGCAATGGAAACTTAAATTTGCTTTTTTCATTTCACTGGGAACACTTTCTTACATCAGGGTTCCCACTGTGGCTGTGTTACACTCCACTGCAGCCGGTTTTGCTAATGAGAAAAACAGATGGATATTTCCATCTGGGGCAATGAATGTGTAAAGTAACTTACTGGTAAAGAGATCCGTAATTTTCACAATCCTGGAATACATTTTAAAAATGACATAATATTCCAGATATATAATAGTCAGTGACCACTGGGGATCTGCTATTTACAACGACTACTTGGGCTAAAGAATGGCACACTGGCTAATTGATCAGCACTGTCACTTCACATCAAGATGGACATTAATTTACTCTTCCAACCGTGTTCAATAATGTAACACTATCCTTTTTCTGTTGGCACTTTCGGGAAATGAGAGGACAGGCCCTGCAGTGGAAAATAACACATTTTTTCTGCATGTGTGAATGTGATCAAAATACACACAGGTATGGGGGAAAAAGTCCATCAATGTTGGAATATGGAGAAAACTATTTTGGATACATAATGCCACAACCACGAACATTTCTTTTATTTGCTTATCTGAGGTCTTTCTGATGCAAAATGTGGACACTTGAATTTTTTTTCATTATTATTAAAGTTCCTGTGTAATTATGATATTCTGCCATACGTTTATACACACAGTAGACATAAAGCAATGCACAAATTAAGGCGCAAGTGCAAAGGGGTTGTGTTTATTCTCTTAATTATTCATAAGTGTGTTTTGGGCATAACATGCCTACATCTGGTGCATTGCTATTTAAATTGCGGAATAATGGCACATAATAAAATCACAATAAAATATAAATAAATTTTAAAAAGTCTGATGCAGACTCGCAGCAGAGAGTGAGGGAGGGATGGAGCTCTTGTGGACGAGCAATAGAGTTTGCGTGACTGAAGTGTCAAAGTGATCTTTCTTTGATCATGAAGCCTAATGTTACTGTACAGTTTTGTGTTTTATAAGTGTCTGAATTACACTGCAAACCGGAGTCTCTGTTAATAGCGACAGACAGAACGATAGATCCACACTAGTCTGTATCCTCACTGTGCTGCACTGGCTTTAGACCAGGTTTTTGTTGGTCAAAGGCGCAATTGCGTTCTGCTGCCTCAAGACAGCATGTGTCAACAAGGCCTGACTGCACCATTTTACACCCCCATGTTACATTTGCTACTTAGACAATGTGGGCGCTGGGCATTAAAATGACAACTGTGTCAGATGGAAAATAGCAATGACACTTGGGCTGCAATTTACGCTGGCTGGAAGAAAGCGCCCATAGAGTCTGTTCTGAATTTGACAAAATTGCATTTTTGTACAATGCACCATTCACTTGAAATATTTTATAAGATAAACATACTTTTGAAATGTTGCCTTCCTATCAGGTAATCAATAGCCACATTCAAAAAACATTTTGTTAGGAATGTAACTGTTTCAAAGTAAGTTCTCTCTCTTATGGCCTATTTTATGTGCTATATATGAATGCAAAGCAATTGTGACTTTTTGTTAACACTTCTGTGTTGACATGTTGACCAGGTGCCTCTTGCTAAATAAGATAATTTATCTAAAGATACTTTCTGGTTAAATAAATATTTAATTAAGAAAAGATTTGACTGGACTATAATGTAATAACACAATACCACTAATGGTGGTATGGCACCAGAAATTACCGCTTCATTGTGACCGGTATCCGAGGACAGCAGGAGGTCCACATAGTCCTCCAGACCAGGGATGTCACAAGGACTACCTAGACCTAGATGTGAAGGATTTCCCAGCCGGTCCAGGCCATCCAGAACAGAGATTTGTGGCAACGACTGCATAACAATCTCCCTGTAACCTGCAGTAGGACAGTCACACACATACATTTGAAAAAACCTGGCCAGGCTAGAGCTGCGTGACTGTCTACAAACACCATTATTCAGTGTAGTCACATCAGTGGTTTATGGCCTGGATAAAAGATCAGGTGTTTTGGTGTTTATGTTGCATATAATCAAATAATCTATATCTAAACGAATAACCTCTCTTCTCTGTGCTATCCGCATATGCTCTATTGATGCGGCTCACTTACTGAGTACTCCTATAAGTGTATCTAAGCATTGGATTGTAAGAAGGGTTGTGAGAAGTTTTAAGTATGCCCTCTTGGATTTAAACGCATACTTTCAACAGCTGATGCTCTGAATTAATCATAAACAGGAAGACATGCATAAAGGGTGCACAGCATAACTTAAGGGGAAACAATCAATACAATAATAAAAAGACAAAGAAATAAGATGCATAGAGAGATAAAAAAGCATTACTATTAGTGGCTGCATATTTGAATACCACCGATTTCCATTGTGCTTTCATTACAGACCATACAGTCCAAGTTGTGTCAAAAACTAACAATTATCTTCTGGATTAGAGAGTGATTCATCAAAAACAAGAGACACAGAAGGAAAGAATCTGCTGTTAATAGCACATACTGATGAGGTCTATTGTTCCTATACACCCACTAGCCAGTTTATTCTATACGCCTAGCTTAAACAAATGCAGTCTAAAACACTACTGTAATAAATCCTACCACCGTGATACTTATAGTGTTGTGTTTGATTTTGGAGGCTGTAGTTTGTGGTGCTGCTGAATTGTCTTACATTATACTGAGAGGCGTTTCTATCATGTACTCTATGCTCACTGATATAAATGTGGTGGACAGCATCGAAAAATATACAGCTTCCAAAAGGGCCATAAAGTTTTTTCAGATGCTTTTGTGCAAATAATAAATAAATAAATAATAAGTGAATTCAGAACCCTGACGTATTCAAAATTTAGAAATGCATCCATCCCAAACAAACAACCATGAGCATGTTTGGTGGTGCAAGTATATACTGTAAAGTGCTTTTTGGGTAATTGTTGTTGTTTTTTTTAATGGAGGTGATTAAGTGCTAGCATGGGGTGTCTAATTGTAGTCTAAAAAAGATGAGTTTCCACCCTGCAGTGGAAAATTCCTGACTGGATTTGCTAAAGCTAAACTTCGAACTGAGCGTATTTAACTGGATGTATTAGGGCTGAACCCAATAGTCAAAGATTCGATGGAGGGAGCCTTATTCGACTGTCAAACAAGGATCATGCCATTTTGGCGATATGGGGGTGCTCAATGTCTGATTTTACATAGAACTACCAGTTTTCTCCCAATAAGTTAATATACTGCATATTGCAGTATACATTTCAACATTTAATCCTGTAAATAAACATGTAAAAAGAATAAAACTCTCATTAAATGTTTTTAAAAGTGCCTTAGAGGTAGCGTGCGTGCGTGCGTGCGTGTGTGTGTGTGGTGGCGGAAGAGGAACACTTGCTGAAGAGATGGAGCCCCAGCTTTATTGGTGTTGTGCCAAGTTGTCCGCACCTCTCAGGACTTTCGGATAATTTATCACCGTTGATGAACCACACAAAGAATATTTTATCGTTTTTAAATAGAACCACGATGTGCATGTAGTTCTCGGCAGCACAGCATGCACGCAAAACTCACACAAGACCGGTGAATGGCACAGAGAGGCTGAGAGAGAGAGAGAGAGAGAGAGGAAAGGGTCTTCAAAAACCCTCAGTTTAGCTGGACTTGCCCCCACGCGCGCTCGCAATCACCGTACTATCAGTCGACTATAGGTAGGACTTGACAATTCTGATTCGACTATGTCCTATGTCGACTATCCTTAGCCCTAGTATGTCACAATTTCAACAAGAATCATGTAAATGTAAATGCTCCGTACTTGTATAGCGCCTTTCTAGTCTTTTCGACCACTCAAAGCGCTTTTACACTACATCTGCATTCACCATTCACTCACATTCATACACGGAGCCTAAGTGCTCAAACGGAAACTAACATTCACACTCACTCATACACTGGCGGAATAGCCGCCAGGGGCAATTCGGGATTCAGTATCTTGCCCAAGGACACTTCGACACGCAATCCCTGGCTCCCGTCGACCTTCTGATTAACGGCCAACCCGCTCTAACTCCTGAGCCACAGCTGCCCCATCATTCGCCTGTCATTCAACCTTTGTGACAAAATTATATAACAATCTCTGCACCAGAAATTACTTTAACCTGTTCTGAACCATGTTAACTTTGTTTTAGATATTTTGCGTATCAGCTAACATGTATTGATACAGTATATCTGCGAGAGGCCAATATTTACAGGTAATATCTTGGTCCAACCACTAGTTAAAACTGTACTCCAAAATAATATTTGCATGTCCTACCTGCTGACCTACACACAGGGTTGTCTCTGCCATGCTGGCTCAAAGTGACCTCTCTTAATCCTTGCAATCCCAGCAAGCACTGCAGGAGGTGATCAATGCTGTCCAGGTGGTTGCTATGGAGACTGAGGTGTTTCAGCTTGTATTCCGGGCCATGAAGATACAACAAACCTAATTAGGACGTCAGGAATCAAAAGCATTGACATGTCAATCACTTGTTTCTGACATTTGAGTGTAGAAAAAGAAAACTCTGTTTAGTCTGTGTTCAACTCACCAGTGAGGTTGTTTATCTGATTGTAGGACAAGTTTAATCTTGTGAGGTTCACTAGACCATTCAGTCCTGAAGTAAAAAGAAGGGGACATTTACAACACGGTGATTTTACAGCCCATCCGACTCTGTACTGATTTAAATATTACTCGGAGAACACCCACAAAGTTGAAACATTTATTGTCTGAGAAAAATAGTGACTAAAGACTCACCTTCAACCTTGGTGATTAAGTTACAGGATAAATTTAAAGTCCTCAGGGAGGTGAGGGAAGTTAGACCCTCAATCTTAGAAATGCAATTGGAAGAAAGGTCTAAGTGCCGCAGATGCCAAGCTGAGGTCAGGCCCTCGATCCTTGGGATGCGATTGCAGTGCAAATTGAGTGATGTTAGAGTGGGACTCAGGGGGAAATCTAGCAAACTAGACAGAAAGCAACAAAGTGAAACAGATTGTATTTATTTGCTCTGCCAGGAAAAGGTTCAAAAATTGATATTGAAATTGATAACTTTGTGTGAATGTGTGTGAATGTGTGTGTGTGTGGGGGGGGGGGGGTTCAGGAATGGAGAAGAGGATCCTTCATCAGTGATGGGATGTAACTAAGTAAATTTACTCAAATAAACTTAGTACAGTTTACATCTATCTGACAGCTATAATTACTGGTCACTTTGCAGAGAATTGTACATACAAAGATGTGAAGAATTGCTGTTGATTAAACTACAGATTATTTAACAGTTAAAATTAGCTTGCCCTTGATCTGTCACAATATTAAACTGCTAACGTTACTTACAAATTAATGCAATCAAATAACATAGCTAACATACTGTGTATAGTTTAATATTAAGCCATGTTGTTGCATACCTGCAGTACTTTTACTTAGATATTTTACATTATTTTAAGTACATTTTGCTTATAATACTTTTGCACATTTACTAAGTTAGCTAACGTTAATATAAAAAAGGATATTTACTTCAGTATTCTTCATTGTGTACTAAGCTAACGTTAGCAAGTCGGGAATTATTTCAACGTGTAATACAATTCAGGACACGATAACTATTTAGTAAACGATCGAACAAAGCTATAATAAAAAGGCTGTAATTACTTAACGTTACCTTGTTATATTCCTGTCAATAAGGCACAGCTCCTTGTCTCCCATAACGACGACACGCAGCTAGCCTTAACGTTAACCGTTAACTTCGTGTTTGTGTCGTCAAGCACCAAGTCTGCAAGGTAATAATAATAACAAACAAATTGACCACCGCGGACATGTCAAGTTAAATGTCCAGACAACTTGCAAGGAACAAATATATTACGTTAACAAGTTACCTAGGTTGGCAGCCTAGCAAAAGTTCACTAGCGATCGAGACAAGCTCAGGAGGCAAACTCATTCTGAGCATTTATTAAGCTCAGCCACAAAGACTGGAAAACTGGAAAAACACGTGTAGCTGGTGTTTTCACAACCAAAGCAGTATTTGTGATTTCGTTAAAACATGTGTTGTTGTTTTTTAGCCTCTGCTCTGTCCTCTGTCGAATTGAACTAGCCGCTTCTGGCGGCTTACTTCCTGTTTACATGACGTCGTTAACGGTAACATCCGGGAAATCTTGACTTTATTCCGCCCACCAAAGACTGTATGGGGAAACCAAACAGTCTATGAGTAAACACCATAGACTGTAGGGGTAAACGCAGATCGTCAAAGTGTATTAAATGTCATTTTAGAGGTTAGTTATGTGATATATAGCATTCTAACAATATTTGTTAATCATTTGTAGCCTACCTGTGTTGAAACAGAGGGGAAAGTAAGAAATCATGATGTTCTAAATTTTTAGAGGCTATTTGAACAGTTAGGCTACTAGTTATGTGGTTATATGTTTTTATTATATCATAGACTGTATGAAAGGTTGTTTTTTTTTGTTTTTTATACATTCCCTTTCTGAAGTTTGATACTATAATACCACATAGAAGATGTGATCTAGCTTGTGCTCTTCTAACCAAGAGATGTCCAGTAGATCTCTCTCCAAATACAAAAATATGTTAAAACATGAAAATATGTGTTGGCTTTTGTTACTTTGATTAAAGGGTTGTCCCAGCGAGAGACAAATAAAGTGAACAGGTCAATAAGCAAAACATCTTGGCTGAGATTCCCTGTGTGTCAGTTCCAAGTATGTGAGGAGATCCATAAACCCTGGATCCTACATTTCCCATAATGCAACTACCGGAACTAAATACCATTTTTCTTTAGACTCTCCCTGCCTTGTACATACTATCCTCTTTCAAACCCAACACTCCCAGTTTTTCATTATTAACATGAAGTCTCAAGTTGACAAGCAATCAACAAAACAATGCCAGTCCAGTGGCTGGTCTGGACTATTCCTTCGTATCACATGATCTTCATAAGCATAAGAAGCTACAAAATGTACTTTGAGATGAGATTGTTTTTTTCAAGGCCAAGAGGGAATTTTGAACCTTATTGATGGGGTTATAAACCAATACAGACTAAATTCAGAACATAATATACAAACATTGTTTGTCCAAACAATATACATTTCACATGTTACAGCATATATAATTCATATAGATTTGTTTATCTCACCAGCCCTGTGGTGTTAGTCACTCACACATCATTACTGATTGTATGTGTGTCTGCATCTATCACACCCTGTGTTTAACTGTCATTACTCTTTTTTGTTTTTTTGATTGTTTACTTCTCTTGAAGTGAGTTAAAAGATGGAAATCTAGTCAACACTGTTAGGTTACGGTTTTAGTGCCAGCTGCTTCAATCAGAACTTACTAGATCTTTGCACTAATCTCATGCATGACAAACACAATACTTATGCCTGCCAAAACAAAGACTTTTTGGTGATAATAAAAATGACACATTTAATACAAAGCAACCATAGAATTATTGTCTTTTCTCTTCTTTTTGACATCAGAGTTTGGGGAAGAACAAAAATCAGTATGTTTTTCAGCCATATTCATCAGGTGCATAGAATCTTTCTAAGTTTCACTGTCTGTCTCTTTAACTCCCCTCACGCAACATTCCCTATTCCCCAACTTCATTTCCATTTTGCATCCATCCACGAGATGCCCTCTCCTCGAACTTTCCCTCATTTCCCCATCACCTGACTGCCCCCATTGTACACGTGTTCCCACTTCCTTCATCTGTTCGTCCACCTGCAACTCATTCCCTCATGAGCCTCCCAGTTCACAAAGCAGCCCAGTTCCATTCATAGACTAAAGTTGCCATGTACTATCTGTGTACCTCATGCTTTTGCTTTCAAGCCAGACCCGGAAGCGGCCTGGGCCTCTACTCCAAATGTATTAAAAAAAAGTTGGGCTGTATTTGGACATGAATTGCAGAAGAAGAATCTGACACTTCACAAAGATTTTAAACTCTTGAATGTGCCATGCATACTAGCAAATATATTCTATCCAGTAAATAGTGTGTGAATGGAAAAAATGTAACAAACTGTGGGGTGTGTATCATTAAAGTCAAAGTTTAAAATCTGAAGCATGGAGAACACAGTTAGAAAAACATAAATCTGATAAAGACTTTACAATTTTGGAACTATTTATAGAGCATAATATTAAATGTAAATGGCTGCTTTTATGCTTGTTCCCTAAGATATAATTCATAAAACCTACTACATAGCTCTGTCTTTGACTTACAGGCCAGTGAAACAATGCTTGCGAGTTGGGCATCCTCGCTCAACTATGGCTAATCACAGATGTATTATAAAGATCCTGACCCCTATTATACTCATAATTCCTCCAGCAGCTTCATGCTGGTGATTGATTTAGTTCATCACACACTGAACATTGTCCATATTAGAGGAGCTGCATGACTGATCATTGTACTCACTGGCTCCTAGCCAGCGATAATAGAACCAATTATACCTGCAACACAGCCAGTGGCCCTCCTTAACCTGTGAAAATGATGATCTGGTGCTAATGAAGTGAGTGAATTAGAAGTGCCATCTGCCTCACCACTACTGATCTCTCATCGGCTGTAGTTTTCAAGGGCACTGTGCTAAAAAAAAAAGATGATATTCTCTTAGCCAATTAGAGAACAGAACTAATGTATAGGGATGCTATAAATAAACCTGAGCAGAAAATTTTAACATTTAGCATAGTTCTGTGTCTTTATTTTCACCTTTCTACTCCTATTTGCTTTGAAAATGAGGGTGGTAGGGGAAGTTACACAAAAGTAACACAGAACTTTAGTTTGAGTCAGGCAGTAGATTTGCAGTTCTATTTCTGATGTTATACAAAGTTAGTAACAAGATAAAGTGCCTGCAGCAATGATATTTGTGATGTACTTACAGTGGACATAGCAGTGCTTTGAGGTAAATGCTAACATCAGCATGCTAACATTTTAAAATAAGCCAACTTAACACTGCTTGTTTAATCAATTTATTAAAATAATCACATTAAAAAGCATCAGATTATATTTGAAAATACACTAATCATTTCAGCTGTAACTGTTGTAATAAACTTTTATTGTTAAAGATTTTAAGGCAGCATAACATTGCCACCAACTTTGTTTAACCTGTCTCCTTTGTTTAACCTGTCTCCAGTGTCAGAGGCAAAAGAATGGCACTACACTGACTCAATATAGTACAGAATGTAACCTTTATTAAAAATACAAATTAATTTAAAAATATGGTGCAAGGTGCAAGGAATCCTGATCATGAAGGATTCCCAGAAGTGAACAATCCCATCCAACTACCGGCTAATAACCTGTCAGGCATCATAGCAGCTAAGATGAGTAGGTACATGGGCAGTAATACCAGCCCCAAGCACCGGTCGATAGAGCAGTCACTCAAGACTGCATGACCAGACAGACCAACCTGTGCACCGCTTGGATTGACTACAAGAAAGCCTACGACTCAATGCCACATACATGGATACTAGAATGCTTGGAAATGTACAAGATCAAAAAGCCACTAATAACCTTCATCAATAACTTAATTGGGCTGTGGAAAACAAGAAAGTAAGCCAACTCAAAGCCAATTGCACAAGTCACCATCAAGTGCTGCATATACCAAGGTGATGCACTATCCCCACTGCTGTTCTGCATAGGCCTGAACCCCCTCAGCAAGATCATCACAAAGAGTGGCTATGGATACCGGTTCCAAAGAGAAACAACCATCAGTCACCTCCTCTACATGGATGACATCAAGCTGTATGCCAGAAATGAGCTTGACATCGGCTCACTGATAAACTGGCCAACGGAAGAGATAGAGGCCACTGACATCAAGACAAGAAAGATCCTCACAATGCATGGAGGGGTTCAGCCCAAATCCAGCACCCTGAGACTGTACACTAAGCGGAGCAGTGGAGGCAAATGGCTAGTGAGTCTCAAGACCACTGTCAAGCATGAAACAACAAAGATCCAGGAGTACATCAGGAAGATGGCCCCCAAAGATGAAGGACTAAGTGAATACCATCAGGCAGTAGAAACCCAAGGATGAGGACAAGGAGGAGGATGAACCCTCACAGAGAGACAAGCCGCTGCAAGGCAGATAGAAGAAGTGGCTAATATCAAGAAACCCTATCAGTGGCTAGAAAAGGCTGGACTAAAGGACAGCACAGAATTACTAATCATGGCGGCACAAGAACAGGCACTCAGTATGAGATCAATTGAGGCTGGGGTCTACCACACCAGGCATGAACCCGGGTGCAGACAGTGCAAGGACATAACAGCAGGGTGTGAGATGTAGGCAGGAACAGCGTACATGGAACACCATAACCAAATAGTTGTATTTGCCAGGAGTATGTGCTGGAAGTTCCAAAGTCAAAATGGAAGACACCATCAAAGGTAGTTGAGAATGACCAAGCTAAGGTTCTGTGGGATCCAGTCTGACAAACTGGTGATGGCTAACCAACCAGACATCGCGTTGATCGACAAACAACAGAAGAAAGCAGTAGTGATAGTTGTAGCAATCCCAAGCGACAGTAACATCAACTGCTCGTGCTGTTACTTTTACATTTTACTCCTTGGCGTACTGGCACCTGTAATCTTCTCTGCCCTTAACAGGTTTTCTGGGCCCTACCTCACCTATTCCCGTTCTCTCCTGCCTGCTAAGAGATCGGGAGCCTTTTATGCAGCGGTGTGCATAGTTGCTCGTCAGTTTTCGCGAACCAACCTATCACAGCCTGGAGGAGGCGGGACATTAAAAAAAGGTTGAAGCACTACAGCAAACGGTAGAAATGTTGAACTCGTTGTTTGCTGTGTGCACAGTTTTTATTATTGACATGTTAGTAATTTGCATAAACAAATGAGAGACTAACCACCATGTAGTACACAATAACTTACTGACTGAAAACAACCCACAAAAATGAAATTGCCGTTTTGTCCAGCTGGAATTAATATTTTAGAGTACCAGTGGTAAGCTATAGTAGCCTATACTATTATCTGAAATTATAATGAATACACAAACATTAGCACTAATCAAACCTTAACCACAGTGTGTAGGCTAATATCAGAAAATGGGTTTTGAGTGAAAAAGCTGAATCTCAACTAATAAACTATCTGTAGGCAGACTATCCAAATAACCTGTAAACATATAAAGCTTACATTACACTTTCTATTAATGTTATAATATTTATTAATACACTTATTTATACTTTTATTCCTCCAATTAAATATGTTTTTAGATGAGAATAAGATACACAATACATTTCAGTCTGGTTTCAGAAAGGGACATAGCACAGAAACAGAAGGTTGTCAATGACCTCAGGGTGAGCTCTGATTGTAAAAATGTTTCCATTCTTGTACTTCTTGATCTGACAGCTGCCTTTGATAGAGTGGACCACAATATTCTTTTAGATTGTTTTGAGAACTGGGTTGGTATCTGGCACTGCCCTATTATGGTTCCATACCTATCTGACTGGCAGAAGTTATTTTGTCAGTCTTGCTGACCATGTCTCAGATAATTTCGATATCCTCTCAGGTATTCCACAAGGTTTCATTCTTGGTCCTTTACTGTTTTGTCTACATTTTACCACTTGGAAAAATTATTAGTGATCATGGAGTGAATTTTCATTTTTATGCAGACTACACACAGCTATATTTATCTGTTGCACCAGACAACCCCAAAGCTCTCAACCCCTTAGTGGAATGTCTGTCTTCCATTACGCACTGGATGAGTCAAAAATTTCTAAATCTAAATGAGGACAAGACAGAAATTCTTGTGGTAGGCTCTAAGACACAGAAACAAATTATTTCTAATAGATTGCAATGTCTGGCTGTGCAGGAAAAGAGTGTTGTCAAAAACCTGGGTGTCCTGGTTAAAGGTCGCATTTTTTTATTTAAGAAACATTGCCAAAGTCAGACCCCACCTTGCCTTGGAAGATGCCAAAAAGTTGTTACATGCTTTTGTTTTTTCACGATTGGATTATTGTAATGCACTTTTTACTGGTATACCCAAAAAATATATTAATATGCTTCAACTAATTGCGGCAGCAAGTGTTTGATCTAAAACGGAATGAGACAACACATCACTCCAGTTTTAGCTTCTCTCCACTGGCTTCCTGTAGAATTTAGAACTGATTGAACTCTTGATAGTTTTAAGAAGCTTTTATCTGATTACACATATTGTATTTATTTCATATTGTAGCCCTGACTGGTACTTAGCATGTATTTATACTAAAGGAATACAAAAATGACTTGTAGTTTTTCTAGATTTCATGAATCATCACCCAAATGTCTCCCATCACATTTTTGGTATACGGTCCTTGATAGCAGTGTTCAAAGTCTAGTATATCCTTGTGGAAGCACTTACCTTGCTCCACTGAGTGTTCTCCTTGAATTTATCAAGATGAGCATCAAGGATAAAGACTTCCTACATCCCGTTGTGCCGTAGTTCTTCACCAGAGTCTCAACCAGCTCCACAGAGTTTTCAGCCTTGTGATAGCCCAGGAAACCCTGAACCACTGCGACAAAGCTGTTCCAAGCTTTTTCTTTACTAGTGAATTTACTGTGATTTTACTGTATAATCTAGATCTTGAAAAACTACTCACTTCTGTTACATAGAACACTGCCTATAGATAAAGTATATATTAAGTCTTTAGAAGTCATTTTTGTATTACTTTAGTATAAATACATCTTTATTTGGATTCATAGGTTGTTTTTTCTGACTTTATGTGAACGAAAAGATAGATTCATTGGAAATATACATTTCAAAACATCATTGTCCTAGTCACAAAAGCAAAATTTGCAGGGAATAATAGCCATTTTCTTTACTTTTGAGGCTTAAGCAATTAGGAAAGAACACTTACTACCAAGGACCAAAAATCGTGTTACACAGCGTAATACTTAAGTAAAATATACAGTACTTTATTATCCATCCAAGGTTTGACACATTCAATGAAAACCAAAAATCTGTGGAAAATCACCAAAGTCAGCAGGATTCATCCTGTGGCGACCAATGTCCAACACAATCGCATGACAATCCATCCAGTAGCTAAGATATTTCAATCTGGAACGAAGTGGTGGACAGAGTGATGTTGCAAGCATGGCCGGAGGAAAAAGTTACCTTTAAGTTTAGTCAGGTAGTAACTTTCCAGTGCTATTTCTCATGTCATACAAGGTTAATAAAAAAGATTGTTGAAGTTGTTTTGGAAGCCTAAGTAAAAATGAAGTTTGTGTACAGAGCAGAAGACCCCCACAGAAATAGAAACAGTTTGTGAAAATGAAAGCACTCAGACAGGCATTTTATTTTTCATTTGGGAGGAACGGGTTTATTTCAAAAAACTGTTATCATCCATAGCTGTACAACAGATGCAATGAATACAAATGATCCATAATAGCCACATTTTTAACATGCTGATAGTAAAAAATAGTCATCTTTTGTTTACCGTAAACAGAATGTAAACAGAATTCAAAATGCATCTTATCATGTATAACAAATGAAGAACATGAGATGCATACATTACTGTGTGGAGACGTTGGTGAATAAATTACATACTGTACATTTTAACAAAATGTACGAAGAAAACAAATCACATAATTATCAAGTGTCAAAGAAAATGTGTTCCTCTTACATTCAGATTTAGCTCTCTGCCAGCGTCGTGGCTCGTCACAGTTTTCACAGAAACAGAACAAAAGGTACATTTGCAGTACAACAAAAGGAGGGCATTTCATGGTTCATCTGACTGATCACGTAAACCGTATTTTTATGCACAATACAGACCATAATATATTAAGCACACAATATATTGTCCATATTTTGTCAGAGGCAATTGGCTTGAAGGGAAATTATTGATTGCCCTCTGCAGTTGATCTTGGAGTAGTCTGGAGAATATTCATAACCAGCATTTCCATGAAGTACACATCAGGAGTGTCATGTTCTAATGAGGCAAACAAGCAACAAACAAGTCTGAAAAACTCTCCCTCTGCAGTCAGTCACTCCAGTCACTGCTTTCCTTTAATTTCAAATACACCCTCTTGATCAAGAAGGTTTTGCTGGTATCTGTTCTCCCAACTTCTTGCACTATGGACTTCCTTTTCCCCCCAACTTGAAGAAAAGCAGACACACCACAATGAACATTCATTATTATTGCCAGACTGTCTTTTAACAGTACACTTATGTAAGTAAAAGTTGGCTACATTTTTAGGAGCTTTATCTGTAAGATTTTCTCATGAGGTGGGTGGAAAAAACTGGAGGCGTGGGGGCTGTGACTAAAGTTAAAATAAAGCAATGCTCCTGATATTACCTGCAACCTCTGAGATATACACCTGAGGACAAAAGGTTCATTATGCTGTTATTTTAACGATCGATCATCTTCAGAGCGGCTGAAAAAGATTTCCGTTATCAGGCACTTGAGGATAGCAGGGAGGAAATGTCAGCCAAGAGACAAATTAAATCTCTTAGCCATTTGTTCATACAAAGAAAATTAAGGGATTTAAATGTCGTCTGATGGAAAGTGCGGACAGTCATCAGTGATAACTGCAGAGAGACTGCCTTTCCTTACGCTCCCAGACGGAGAGAATTACAGGCCATTTAGAAAAGCAGTGTTTCTCACTCTCTCACTCGGCTTACTTACAGGTACTGTGCATATGTTGTCCATACACGGTTACATTTCTTTTGTGGTGTCCGAACAATAATGCTGCAATGATGTGTTGAGAGGAAACCCGCTTGACACTGTTCTTGATCATAAAAGTTTATTAAATCAAGGAGTTCAGCATCAATTACAAGCTCTGCAGTAGCTTGGAGAGTGACCCAGCCCGATGACCACTCTGTCTCTCTGTACATCAAACATTGCTTATATAGGATATGTTTAGGTATCTGTTAGGTACCACAGAGGGGTTTGAGTCTGCAAAATAAAAGGTCAAACCCATAGAAGGGTATAGTACTATTTTGAGGTAACAAAACAAGGGGTTAGAAGTCAAATTCTATAGAAGGGTTCAGTCCCTACATAACCACCAATCACTGCTCTCCCCGTAGAAGGACACTGACCCTCTGTCCTGCTGCTACAGTGCTATTTTGAACTGTTATGAGTCAAATGCATAAGTATTGGATACTACACTTTCTTTTTATACAGTGTATATATACTGATATATAAATGCAACACTTTTGTGTTTACTATTACTCACAAATATTGTTCACAAATCCGTCAACATCCACCTCACAGGTGTGGCATATCAAGATGCTGACAGCACGGGTATTGCACATGTGTGCCTTAGGCTTGTCGCAATAAAATGCCACCCGAAAATGTGCAATTCCATCACACAGCACAATGCCACAGACGTCGCAAGTTGTGAGGAAGCGTGCATGCTGACTGCAGGAATGTCCACCAGAGCTGTTGCCCGTGAATTGAATGCTCATTTCTCTACCATAGGCCATCTCCAAAGGCGTTTCAGAGAATTTGGCAGTTCATCCAACAAGCCTCACAACAGCAGACCACATGTAACCACACCAGCCCAGGACCTCCACATCCAGCATCTTCACCTCCAAGATCGTCTGAGACCAGTCACCTGGACAGCTGCTGCAACAATCGCTTTGCATAACCAAAGAATTTCTGCACAAACTGTCAGGAACCGTCTTTGGGAAGCTCATCTGCATGCTCGTGGTCCTCATCGGGTTCTCGACCTGACTGCAATTTCGCAAAGCCACTGAAGAGGAGTGGACCAAACATTCCACAGGCCACAATCAATAACCTGATCAACTCTATGCAAAGGAGATGTGTTGCACTGCGTGAGGCAAATGGTGGTCACACCAGATACTGACTGGTTTAGGGATGCCCCCGAACTACCCCAGTACACAGTGTAACTGCACATTTTTGAGTGGTCTTTTATTGTGACCAGCCTAAGGAAAACCTGTGAGGTGGATGGATTATCTCGGCAAAGGGGAAGTGCTCACTAACACAGATTTTGACAGATTTGTGAACGATATTCGAGAGAAATAGGCCTTTTGTGTACATAGAGAAAGTCTTACATCTTTGAGTTCAGCTCACGATGTATGGGGGCAAAAACAAAAGTGTTGCGTTTATAATTTTGTTCAGTATACATAGAAAGAGAAAGAGAAACATCCCATATAAATAAAGAATTATGCCCTTTCAAGCAGAGATTAAATACTGACCTTACTCAGTTGTCAATGTCCGATATGTGGTTCTCCATCTGCAATTACAAGAAGAAAAAAATCTGTCATGATATCAATAGAGAGATCAGTGAGATGGACATAGTCATCCATTCTTTAACTGGTCCTTTTTCAATTCCTAATCATTTTAAGTTAAATAATAAAAATAGTGAGTTTGTTGTTTAAAATGTCACATGGATGGCTTTTTCATTAAGTACCAATTGAATCAGAATAAAATAATTTGTCTTTTAGAACTGCTTTTAAGGCTGCTAAAAACTATTTTTTTCCAACAGGACTTGGCACCTGCACACAGTGCCAAAGCTACCAGTACCTGGTTTAAGGACCATGGTATCCCTTTTCTTATTTGGCCAGCAAACTCGCCTGACCTTAACCCTATAGTAAATCTATGGGGTATTGTGAAGAGGAAGATGCGATACGCCAAACCTAACAATGCAGAAGAGCTGAGGGCCACTATCAGAGCAACCTGGGCTCTCATAACACCTGAGCAGTGCCACAGACTGATCGACTCCATGCCACGTCGCATTGCTGCAGTAATTCAGGCAAAAGGAGCCCGGACTAAGTATTGAGTGCTGTACATGCTCATACTTTTCATGTTCATACTTTTCAGTTGGCCAATATTTCTAAAAATACTTTTTTTGTATTGGTCTTAAGTAATATTCTAATTTTCGGGAAATACTGAATTCATTAGTTGTCAGTTTTAATCATCACAATTAAATAAACACTTCATAAAATATATCAGTCTGTGTGTAATGAATGAATATAATATCCAAGTTTCACTTTTTGAATGGAATTAGTGTAAGTAAATCAACTTTTTGATATTCTAATTTTATGACCAGCACCTGTAGTTGTTGACAGTGTATCTAGTCTACTGAAATTAATAAAAAATTGTGGAACGGGGCACAACTGGCTAGATCGTGTATGGTCAATGTGTTATATTGTGGCCAAATTGTTATACAGATAGTTTCAATTCATGAATATCTGCAATTTTCTATAGAGGTCCCAGTAATATTTGTTTTTAAAGTGTACTGAAGTAGATTATCACATGGCAAGGTTAAGCTATATTTGAGTAAAAAAAATGTCAAATGTAGTTGCAAAACAATACTTTCCACTCATATCTTAAGAAACTATTCTAATATTCTGTTGACTCCCCTGCTCTTCCATTCATTTCTAGAGGCCAGAGGGTGTGGATGACAAGGGGAAAACAATGGAGTGGAACTAAGATGTGTGTGGGGAAATTACAAAAAACTAAACACTACTAAAGTTTGCTAATGTTGTCTTTTTAGAAGTTGGACGGCAGATTTAGTCAGATTTAGTCAGATTTAGGCGGAGCCAGGCTGGCTCTTTCTAGTCTTTGTGCTAAGCTTAGCTAACTGGGTCCTGACTATAGCTTCATATTTGCCATGCAGATATGAGAGTGATATCAATCTTTTCATCTGACTCTCTACAAAAAAGCAAATAAGTTAACTGCCCAAAATGTCAGACTATTCCTTTAACACCTCAGCCTATGACTTTAATCTTGTTAAATGAAAACATGTAGGCCTACAGCTAATGCAAATAAACACACTCAGAGACTCATACAAACACTTTCACACACACACACACACACACACACACACACACACACAGAAAGATCCTGATGAACACATTATCCTCTCACAGGAGGACTCAGTTAGACCACTTGCTTCTTGTTGAGACTGTAAAAGGCTACTTGGCGGTCTTACCATATCGCTGGTGCCTTCATCTTCATAGTCGTCTTCGCCGCCGTCCGTCATCTCCCCCGCCTCCACCTCGATTGTCCCTTCTGCTTCCTCTCCACCAGAGTGGCCTGCTGCATCACCATGGAGACACTCACACACCTCCTCTTGTTTCCTCTGCATCTCTAGCAAAAACAGAACGAGAGAAACAGAGGAAGCCTGGCGGTTAACATCATAATAGATCTATTGAATTGATATTTTATTTCTACTAATAGAAGAATTTAGCTTTCAGACAAGCCGCTTTATAAATCCTTAATATGTTCACTTTGCCCTGCGTGTGTCTTTCATTTCCATATAGTGAGGACTCTGTCTCTTCCCCATGTAATGTTTATATGCATGCAGACAGGTCCTCCCCTCCCCTCCGTCAAATCTTACCAGCATCAGAGCGATGTTGCCTCTCAATCTTCTCCAGCCTTCCCAGCAGTGAGTCGATCTTGGTCTTAATCTGTGACAGCTCCTTTTTGATTGTTACGAGCTGGTCTGTCTTCACTGGGAGCATACGTTAATAAAGTTAAAAAGCATAATTCATGTGATGTTTGACAAGGAGACAGACAGCAACTGCACCGCTCCGATGTATCTCAGCAGCCGAGTTCATTGGCAGAAATGTGGCTGAGGCTTAATTAGTGAAAGAGCATGGTTATGGAAGCCAAAGTTTAAGACATTTCAATGTAGTAATTCATGGGGAGAATACTGATTAAAATCTGTGAGAGTATGAGCAATGCAAAGGCAAGTATTGAGCAGTTTTCTTTCGCAGTTTGGGCCATCATTTATATCACTAATAATAAAACTGTATTCACCAACCAATTCACTTTCTGACTGAGAGTTAAATGCTAAAGGTAGGTGACCTTGCTTTCAGTATTTGTGCTAAGCTAACCAGCTACTGGCTGTAGCCATTTATGTAACAGACAAATATGAGAATGACAACCAAGCCAATAAGCACTTTTCCCTTAAACCAGCATGGATTGATTTTTTGGGCCACAGCAACAACGACGCTGTAAACACATTGACCAAGTTGACACAGCAAATGTGTTTGCAAACAACTGTCTATTTAAAAATCCAGCAGCAGTAGCAATAATTTGGAGTCATGTTTCTGGCAACCTGATGAATGTAAGTCTAATTCTCACTCTCCCTTTAGCTTTGTTCTTGGTCTCTACCAACCCATGAGGGAAATATCCCTCTTTAGCAGCTAAAAGCTCCACTATGCTCACCAGTTACTTGGTAACCCACTGCAGTGGGCTGTGACTGAAAATTATGCCATGAGAGTGAAAAAACAAAGTTGCAGGCCATGAAAGCAAAACAATGAGCTGACAGACTGTAAAACTTTCCATAGTGCTGAGGAAAATAGCAGAGTCGGGTGATTATACTACATGGGTTCATTACTACGAGTGATACCTTTTACATTACACATATTCAGTTGTACCTTTGTTAATATAAAAATATTTACTAGTGCAGCTTTCATTGCTGAGATCTGCAAAAGTTAAAAATAAGTACCTGCAAATAAGGTGATTTAAATATAATTTACAACCTTTCTAAAGCTGAAAGAATTAGTCGATTAATTGATAAACAGAAAATTAATCAGTAATAATTTTGATAACTATTGAATCAACCAAGTTATTAATAAATAAATAAAAACAATGAAAGCTGTTCAAGCTACTTAAATGTGTAGATTTGCTGCTTCACTTTGACTTATATGATTGTAAACTACATTTTTCAGGGGTTGCACTGTTAGTTGGATACAACAACACATTTGAGGATGTGAACTCAGGGAAAGTATGATAGGTATTTTTCACTATTTTCAGACATCTTACAGACCAAACAATTAAGCACTTGGTGGCAAAAATAATCTATAATAACTACACAAATAAGACCCAAGTTGTAATAAACTGAAATTTTCATTTAAACAGAGCCGGACAAAGTGACTTATAAGAACAAAAAGGGACATACATTTAGGGGCTGTGATGGAAGAGCTGACATTGAGCGCTCGGGAGGAGGTAGAGGAGGAGGAGGAAGAGGAAGAACAGGTCCTGACTGGAAAGGAGGTTTTGGCTCTGCGTGTGGACGGAACAACTAGCCGCGAACGTTTGATGGGGATCACAGCCCGGGTTGGCGGCACGACACGACCGTGGTACTCAAAGAGTCTGAAGAGACATGAAAAATAAAGTTGCAGCACCTTGGCAACAATAGAAAGGTTACAAATGCATTACAGAGCAGAAAAAAAACACATTTTTAAAAAGGAGGGAGAGGTATTTCTGGAACTATTATGGGCATTGAACAGCAAAGTGTGTCAGCAAGTTGTTGTCCCCCCCCCCCTAGGAGTCACTTGTGATCCCTAGATGTTGTTACTTGAGCAACAAGAGGTACTTTCAAAGCACCTAATAGACAAACTGCAAAAGATGTTTGAACGATAGTGGTATATATTGAACAATGTCACAGCCATTCAATCAAATCCTGTTCCCCATTGCCTACAACACATCAAATTGCCAAAATAGCAATAATGACTCAAAACTGAAGGATTCAACTCTCAGGGATATTGCAAAGGAGAGCAAGTAAACAAACCAATGAAAATGTCAGAAGGAAGATACATTTTCTGCCTTGCCAGCGCAAACGACCAGCCGGGGGACTATCTGACATTCAGTACTCGCCTGTGCGGATAAAAGCATCATTAGTAAGCCCAACGGAGAGGAATAAAAACCTCCCCAATATGACATTCATTATGCCTATGATAATGTAGTTACTTTGCCTCAGATGGAAATGGGGCTATTCTACTCAAAACTCATCTTTATGGAAGTATCTGACTCGAAAATGGGCATAAAGGACGGTGTACACTGAAGGGCAAAATATCAGGGGATAAACGATACGGAAAATTAAAAAGGACAAAGCAAGCCAGACTGTGCTGATATTTACTACTACAAATCTTTTTTACATACCTGCTGTAAAAATCATCTCTGTAGTAGTCATAGTCAAACTCGTAGCCACTGTGAAGATAAAAGAGACCCCTTTTTATTTTTCTGTTACAGTGTAAAATGCATTTTTTTTCCAGTCAAGTTTGAAATTAAATTATCACAGGTACACACACACACACACACACACACACACACCTAAAATGAATAATCTGTTATGTGTTTTCTTTGTGCCAAGCTAACTGGCTACTGGGTGTAGCAGCCTTATATTGAACATACAGACATGAGAGTGGTATCTTCTCATCTAACTCTGACAAAACGTGAATAAATGTATTTCCCAAAATGTTTAATTATTGAATCAAAGGCTACAGCTAGAAGCCAGTTAGCTAGCTTAGTGTATAGATTAACAGGGAGAATCAGCGAACCTAAGGTGACCAGATTTCTGAAAAGAAAACTGGGGATATTTTTGGTTTGGTGGTCAGTATGTCATTAAAAAATCTAAGGTTATTATCTATGAAAGGAAAAAGGGGGACAATTTTGGTTTTATAATCCGTCAAATATAAGTCTTTTTGAGGCAGAAACTACCTTTCAGTCAATAGGTAGAGGCTGCAATCACTTTCTGGCAAGCGGAATACTGCATTTTATGTGTTGTTTTGCCCATAAAGGTATTTTAAGAGGCAAAAAGTACTAGGTGAGTTATAATATGTCAAACATCAACTCTCATGAATATAATCAAGTCATTTCAGGGCAGATATAACCTTTCAGTCAATAAGTAGAGGCTGCAATCACTTTCTGGCAAGTAGAATACTGCATTTTATGTGTTCTTTTGGCTATTTAAAGGTATTTTAAGAGGTAAAAAGTACTAGGTGAGTTATAATCTGTGAAATATAACTTCTGACTGAAATCAAGTCATTTTGAGGCAGAATCTAGGCCTACTGCAGAGTAGAAGCTGCAATAACTTTCTAGTAAGTGGAATACTGCATTACATGGGTTGTATTTGCCATTTAAAAGGTATTTCAACAGGTAAAAAGGACTGGATTGGTTGATACACAGCGTGTTAAATAATGTAGAGTCATAAGGATAATTGCAAAAGAGGTCATGTTTTTATTTTATATATAACTTAGCAGCAAGTCATGTTAATTATAGGCTACATTCCGTTTTCTATATATAAGCAAGGATATTAGACACAGGCCTACCAAACACATAATCTATTGGCAACAACAGGCTTCTATTATTACCTATAATTACATAAATGTCAGGCCTGGTTACCCACTTATTTGGCCACAATTGTGATGATTCTGCTGAAAGAAACGTTAAAGAAGCCTATCACTTTGCTGTCACCACGGACATGAATTGATTTTTGTTTTCAAGTTATGTCTGTTTGATCTAGATAAAAGCATCTGCAGACGTAAAGAGACTGGGCGAAAGAAATTTAACATGCTGCACGTGCTCCCGTGGAAGGCAATCAGTTTTCGGCGGACGATAACTTTTCAGCACACCTGTATTCTCTGCTGTCCAGTCTTTCTGGCCAAGTAAAATCTGATTTCAGGTCTGTTAACACCTTATACAGTCTATGTTTAACATAAAGTTAAAAATGGGGACAGCACCAGACTGTCCCCATTTTTAACTTTGCAGAAAATGGGTATGTCTGGTCACCCTAAGCTCACCTGGCTCTGTAACTTCAGAGGTCATTGTCCATTGCACTTAACTGCCCATAAAAACAACAACTCATAATTTTTACACTTTTTGATTTTGTACAGATTAAACTAACAAGATATATTGTGACATGTTTGTTGGTGCGCTTTAACAGTGCTGGTAGGCTAGCTAGGTTTCATCCTGTTTCCAGTCTTTATGCTAAGCTAACCATCTCCAGCTTCATATTTAGCGTACAAACACAGGTTACGACCATCTCATCTAACTTGCAGCAAGAAAGTGAATAAGCAAATTTCCCAAGTTTTGTTTTTCTTAGGCTGTTAGGATGTTAGCCATATAGTGCATTTGTTTTTCTTTGCTTCCAACAGGACTTTTAAAATGTCGAGAATATGTAATAGCAACAATCAGAAAAGGGGCACTGATGGCAGGGAAATGACTGTTCTCCAGAAGTACCCAGCCTGCCAATGAGGATCGTGAGCACATATTTTACAGACAGCAGAATGTAAGTGCGGCAAGAAAAGTAGGTCAGCCAAGCAATATGCGAATGATAACAGTAAAATAAAACACATTTCTAACAGACCTGTAGAGGGATGAGAGAGGCCTCTTGGAACCCATCTTAGGCCTGTATGGTTTTGGCTCTCCTGCCATGTTGATATCTGGAAACAAAAGGAAAATCACTGTCATGATGTGATACAGTAGAGGCTACAATGAAATTCTGTGTAAAATATAGCGGTAAAAATCTGTGTTTTTAAAACAAAACATATTCTCCTGCACTGTTTTTTCTTTTGGGAAAATATTACTGGATATTTATATGTGCTTTAATGAGGCTTTAATAGGTTCCAAGCTGTTTAACTGTCACTAAATTTAGTGGGAACTTGTGATGGGCTTTTTTTTTTTACTATTTTCTTACATGTTACAGAGTAATTAATCCGTTTTTACTTTAATGAAAGATTAATCAAAAATTAAATGTGTTAATTGCAGCTGTACATTTTTGTATTGTATGTATAGTTTGTACTCCCTGTAATCACAGTCTCAGGTCAAAACAATCTGAACTTGAATTTCATAGCTTGAGCACCACACATTTTTCACATACTACATTAAACCCAAAATCAAACCCCAAACTCACCATCACTGAGTTACATGTTTTTTAGACTAACATGAAGCATGTAGAGCAACCTTCAATATCCTAATTAGAGGATTTTCTTTTGAGAAAAAAAAGTGCAAGGTGTGATTAGAGGAAGAGCGTCACTGACAAATGCTGGAGGGCTGATTCCCCTAAATCACTTCTCCGACACGGACACATCAGACATACTTCTTTCTGTCTGTCTTCTAAATTTCACCCCTTGGGTAACCTGGCAGATTTTTCATCTTAGAGAAATGTATTTCATGTGGCAAACTTTTCTGAAGACTGAATCTTTGCAGGGAAACCCCGCAGATTCAGAGTCACTGTTTTAAGAAAGTGCCCTATAGACAAAAAGAGGCATACTTTTTATTTTATGTTATGTTTTAACTACTGATTTTCTACTACTGTAACATAACGCACATAGCATAATATACATTAAACCCACAATATATTTCTCTAACTGCATCAACAACACCCTTATACAGTACAAAAAACAAAACATGACCTACATTAAATCATGGCACCAAACAACCCTCATAAAAACAGGGTTAGCAATGGTGATTTCAGCACTGAGCAAAATATTCAACCTTAAACTTTTTGATGTTTTAGAAATGATATACAGCAGCCATTCACAGTGATATCAAAGCCCTTTATACTCCTATAAAGGACATGGCTACATTGGCCTTCATCATTATGCAAAGACACAAAGTCAGTCTATGAAACACAAAAGCATAATAGAAGTAAACATATTCAGACTGTATAGTCTCTACACTCTGTTCTGACCTTACTTAATACTGGGCCTGACTGTTTTTATGCAACACAGAAAAACATTATGTATTTTGTTAAAAGAGCTGTAATGAAGTTCAATGTAATCACTGAAGATGAATAAATGTAATAATACTGTAACAGAGGTTTTCAAAATGTAGAAGAGCTGAAGGGAAGGCACAGAGGAAGAGAGTCCAAGATACCACCTGAGGTAAAAGGGACAAGCATATAGCAGTGCAGTCCTTAAAGGGTAACTTCGGTATTTCTCAACCTTTTCCAATGTTTTTGTGTCTGTGTGACTAATTGGGACAAAATCTTTTTAAAATTGGTCTAGCACTGAGCAAGTGCGCTTCAGTAGCAGCAAATCAGCTCTGCAATGTACTCCTCGTAAGCGGTGCAATTGCGCCCCGTCAAAGCATATCCACTAAAGTGCTTGTTTTTGCCACTGACAGGATCAGATTGTTATTACAAGTGTCAGACAACATTATGGAAAGGACCCATACAGAGATAGACCTTTTTTAATGAGTAATATCCTTTTTGTTTAACCAGAAACAGTCACTATATTGCTCTCGTCAAAGCCAGAGTCCATTGCTGAAAACCTCTAGTTAGTAGCATATAAAATAATTCTGAATACATGTCTATGAAAAGTTATTTTACAAATGAAACTATTGAATTTTTTTCTCCCGTAGCTAGATAATAAAACAAATTGTGGGGTGAAACATGCTTAAAAATGGTCATACATTATGTTAAAAATGTCCTTAATTGACCTGTTTTCCATCTTTATGTCAAAAACATAATAATCTTGCTTGATATTTGAGTTAATCAATGTAAAAATCTATTATAATTTGTTAGTGTAAGTAAGCACTTTTATCTACTATTAAGTAGACAAATCTATACATTCATCAAATTGTAAATTTAGATGAAACAGCAAGTAGAAGAATTATTCACAAATGGCCAAGGCTGAAATAAATACCAGATTCAGAAATGAATATAAAATAATTAATTATCAAGTTGTAAAGGAAAAATCTAAAAATGTTCTGGTTATGGCTTCTCAAATGTGAGAGGTTGCTTTGTTTAATATTGTTTTTGACTCAGACAAAGCATTACTTTAGGTTATGGTAACTTGAGGTATTAATTGATCAATCAATTAATCAAAACTTAAGTCTAGAGATTCTTTTTTATTGAAAGTATCACTGACGCCCTCAAAGAGACATAGATAAAGACAAGCAGAGAGGCTGATTTTAGGGCCTTGGGACAAATGAGACATTGATTATGCAAGAAAATGACTAGTCAATGTAAGGATAGTATTCTTAACACTTTGTTCACTTTTTAAATTTAAATTAAATCCCCCTCAAATGCATTAGCAAACTAGTGAGACTCATCTGTACACACCGCATGTGACTCTTGTCATGATTGACAGATCCTTCTACCTGCCAAGAGCCCTACTGCACTAAACCAGGCTGGTATCACTGCATTTACTCTGTCGGCTTGTCGCTGCTTCTTCTCAAACTCAGCTCAATCAGCCTTGAATGTTGCTCAAGGTCATACACAAAAACACCAACAAATACACACACACACACAGACAAAGCAGGAGATATCCCTGTCTGACGGATGAGTCACCCTTGACAGCTTCAACAAGTTGCACAGATAAAACATCAGTGCCTTGGGGATCATGCAGCAACAAATATCATGGCAGGAGCTGAAGTCAAATCATTTCGCCAAAAGCATTGCAGTCTTAATCTTTTTTTTGATGATCATGAAATCCAAAGCTGCAATGTTTGTGCACTGAGCTTATGAATTAAAGAATGGAAGATATCTCAGCATACAAGATCTATGTTTTCCTCTGTCACACCTTTTCTCTCTGGCTCACAACAGCTGCACCTGGGTCTGGATCTTCCAACACATTGTCTACAGATTAACCATGGTGCTATATATGGAGCCCAGACTTTACCTCCCTCTCTGTTTTCTCTTTATTCCCTGCTTGCTCTCCCTAATGGACATTTGGGATGTATGTGTAGCCCAAGGACAGCAGTACCATTATCATTAGGCTCCAGGAAGACGTGAGGGATGGTTCACATTGTTCACAAGTGCGCTCTCCTCCAGTCTCCTGCTAGGGTCATTAAAGATAGAGCAGAGCACTAAAAAGCACTCTCAAACGAACGCCGCCACCTCACAACACCCCCAACCCTCCATACCCCCAACAGACACACTGAGCCTCTGATTAATTACAGTCATTATGCTAATCATATACAAAAAATGGAACGAATGTGTGTGCGTCCATAAAACGTAGAGACTGCAGATAGCAGAGATAGAGATTGTGTTGCTAAGCAATAGCCAGATAGGACTTAATTGATACTGTAAACTGTATGCAGCATCACACTAATGGGGTATATAAAAAGTTACTTTATGTTGAAGCCATTATAAGTAAGTTGGCCGCAGCAGAGACAAATTCATTGACTACAGTCAGACCAAAGTCAGACACAGATAATGTGAAACTGCTGCTCATCCTCCAGACTTGTGAGAGGCTATTCTTCTTGTTCCACACTGGTAAAACGTTAAATGTACTGCTTTCAGACAGTGTTGTAAAGAGGGTGGGTGATGAGACCAACATCTTCTGTAATTTTATATCACACTGCCGATTTGCTTCAGAAAACGATGGGCAAGTGTACTTAGAAGAATTTATGCTGTTTTGAAGGCAAAGGGTGGTCACGCCAAATATTGATAAATGTAATCTATTAACATGTCCATGTGCCTGGTTGATCTTACTTTATAGCATTATATATGTATATATTTACTAACTAAAACTGGAGTAAAGAGGCATCAATAAAATTTGAGAATAAATACATTTTGAGATTTAGAGATTTCGCTTGCATGTTACAAACTGGTATCGGGAAAAATCGTTTTTATTAACATTGTGAAATTGATGTCAGCCATATCACCCAGCCATAAGCAGGTCTTAACGTGGACCTCTAACAACATTTAGAGGCACAGTTTTTAAATCACACACCCTGGAGGCCAAAGGGGTGTTTTCACACTGTCTCCACTCACAGTGTATGTGTACAAGATGAAAGGATCAATCTCAGACTTTACTAGACTTCATATTAATTGAGCATCTCCTAAGGCAAGGATGTAGCTGAGCTCAGTAACAGTTTTATCCTGGATCCTTCAAGAATACAATCATCACGACCTCAGGGCCCTCTGACACAGTTGGGGTTCATTCATATTAATGAAGCTAAATTACCTGCGAGTGTGTTGCTGAGTTAGTACACGTGTGTCTATTTTAGTTAGATATAGACCCCTCATCTTAGCGTGCCCTTGAGCTCGTTGTCCCCAGAGGTGTGGACGAGTCATAGCAGGACTGGGAGCAGAGAGACACACACACACACACACACAAATCTGAACTAGTCCACTGGGATGAGCATCATTTAAAAAGGAAAAAGGAGCTTTAATAACTAGCCTTTGTGCTGCTTCCATTTAGCCAAGCACAAGCCAAATGACCGTGTAGTAGCAATTTTCCTCTTGATTGGGGTTATTCTCATAGGTAACAATTCATTTGAAGACACTTTACAAAGCAACCTAGCCTTTAAACTCTGTCTTTTTTGATTTATGGCTCTTAGGAAATGTGTAAATGGGTAATAATTTCAATTATTAAACTAAGAATTAAACTAGTGCTCTATGTCCAATTACGACAGAAGAGGTAAGGGACATGATAATATATATAATTAGAAAAGAAATGAGAGAATACATTTCCTCCCTGAACTAATGCCTAAACATAATCTTTGGCAGGCAAAGGATCAATCCTGGCACTGAACAAACTCCATCTCTGCTGTAACACGCATCCTGAGAGCCGGTGAGCAGTGTTTGATTAAGAGATCACACAGGCACCTGTGTGAATACAAATGTGCGACTAAGAGACATCCTGCGTGACAGCTGTCGCAGATTCAATCTATGTGGTGTTCTCACACCCTGTAAGTCTGACAGGATTTGAATAATCTCCGATCTCGGCTCAAGGGCAAAGCCAGCTTCAGCTTTTTATTACACCTAACTGTTTCCTCTAGCAGGGCAGAGTGAGTGACAGGGTGAGGAAGCAGACACTGTGAATGTGTGTGGGGATATGCATATACACTGTGTATGCATTAGTGTGTGTGTGTGTGTGTGTGTGTGTGTGTGTGTGTGTGTGTGTGTGTGTGTGTGTGTGTGTGTGTGTGTGTGTGTTGGTGGGGGGGGCAAGGACCTTCTGTTCACATGCTCTTCTGGTCACATTGTAATTATAAATAGTCATGATGTCTTTGTAAATATATGATATTTTGTATAATTATGGATAGTATAACATTTTCATGTTAGTTTCACAAAGATAGACTGACTATGGCATAGATAATAATAATAATAGTCAGACTCAATATAAATGTCAAAGTTCTCTAGTGCTATTGTGATTAAATGTTGATCTTTCACTCTTGATACTCTGGCATGACAATTTGACAGCTAGGCCTATTCTACTTTTGTTCATCCTTTTTCCTTGTTACCGAACCAATTCACTCTTTGGTCTAGGCTAACTCTTGTGTAACGTTGTTGTTTCTCATCTTTTTCTGATTTGTAATCACTATCATTGAATTCCACTGTTTTATAATTGCTTCCCATATGCTTCCCAAATGCCACCTTCTGTCTTCAACGTTTATTGGATTGAACAGTCAGAACTACATCAAAGATGTGCTGAATTTTAGATTTAACTAGTCATAATCTAATTGGAGATTAGAGCTGAAAGAAGTTGTTAATTGTTGATAGAAAATATACAGTCAACTACTTTGATGATCATCATGTGTTTTCTGCGTTTGCCTTGTCTTCCATTCTAAATCAACTGAATATCTGTTGGCCAGATGAAAAGAAAGCCATTTGAAAACATCACCTTTAGGATACTGACATTCTGACATCATTAAACCAAACATGAATTGATTAAATAAGAACATAATTGGCTGATTAATCAACAGTGAAAATAATTGTTAGCTGCAGTCCTAATGGAGATATCACATTCACATAATCAGATAATCAAAACTCAATTGAATATCTTTAATTCGATTCTCCATACGACTCAATGACTTATTCTTCCTAGTAAGAATGCAATAAGAAAAATATCTTTAAGTCTATTCAAATTACTATGCTACCAACTCTCTCTGAGCTACATACACTGATCTAGGGCGTATTAGATCCTGACGGATTTCAATCAGAATGGGAACCTCAAGGCTTTAACAGTTTTTGCTATGGTTGGAAGGGGACACATGGATTAATTGCTTATCGGCCTGTCCTTCCTTAATGAATTCCTTGTAGTTTGCTCTTTCGCCCTCTTAAGCAAAATGGTTATTTGGCGGCACATACATTTGGCAGCCTGTCCCAAAGGCTCCCAAGCATCTAATAAAAATGTTTTCATTAGACCTGCTGAGCTCTGGTCCATTAAGGAGAATGTAATGTGGTATTGCAAAATTTTTGGGGTGACTGCTCAATATTTTGCATTAGGAATACAATTTATTAGTAGGTGAAAGTTCTTATATCCAAAGACACAGACCAGAAGTACAGAAGGTAATCTTTTCACACAGCTGTGGTAGATCACAACATTGGTATGTTGATGATGATTTTTGCATTAAATCATAATGAGCACACTGCCATAGCCTGGGGTAAAGATAATTTATTCTTTCATCTCTCCTGAGCTGTTAATGCACTTTTCCTCCTTTTCCGTTTTTTATTATGATGTAACTATGTGGCTCTTAAGTGCAACACTTTCAAACATTTAAACCCCTCAAGCCGGTCCACCACTTCAACCAGAACCAGATTCAAACAGCGAGAGAATAAACCAGCAGCTGCCACCTGCTTGAATCTACTTGTACATCTGCTCTGAAACTTGGCCTTCTCATTCATGAGTCGTTGAAACATTGAGCAGCATAAATGGTGTACAGTTACAACTAGAGCCCGACCGATATGGGATTTTTAAGTCCGATACCGATTTCGATATTTGAGATTTTTAAAATCCGATAGCCGATATTGTTTTTTCCCCCTTGTTTTAAGCATGACATAAACAAAGATTATCCCTAAAATGTTATGTAGGCCATACCGAGATACCACAACATAATGCAGTATAAAAATAAACTTTTTTTGTTATAAATAGTACTTTGAACAAAAGTACAACAAAATATATCAAAGTTTTGATGAATGAGTCAAATAAAAGTACAGAAAAAAATTATAAATATCTGATTTGTTATAAATTATGGAATACTACTACTAATGAACATTAAAGTAAATAGTGTATGTATTGTGGGGCCAGGAAAACAGAAACTATAAAATTACCCATATACTACTACTGCTGCTACTACGAATAATACCATATATCATATCTAATGTCATTGCTATAATAATAATGACCAACAGGGCTCTCCTACATAGGCAAATTATATATATAACAACTTTCTAAAACATATCATCTCTGGTACAGTGACACAGAGGAAACGCTACTGTTTAATTAATCTAATACTAAATGACTACAAGGAGGACCTGAAACTTGAGATTTCACATTAATGTTTCACATTCAAAAGAGGTAACTTTAGAGAACTTTGTTAGGCAGAAAGCCTGTTAGATTCTTGTACAGCTCAGGTTTATTCAAAAGTCGGCTCTGGATTAATCATTTCTGACCAGCCGATTGTAACTAGAGACAAGCAGCTCGCAGATATATTTATTTAGAATACGTCAAACACTATAGTTTAATCGCTCATTAGGGTTAGCGCTCCTCCACTGATGGCTTTGTGGCTAACTTAGCAACGGGCAGCGTTAGCTGCTGTACGTTACCTTAAATAAAAAATGGGAGGATTAGCAAGTCTGGTATGAATGTATTGAGGAGAGCAGAACTGATAAGGGGATGTGTTTATAATTATTTAAGTCCTGTAATTGACGTGACAAGTGAACAGCTCACCATCACCAATGAACCTGAGCGCTACCAGGAGCTAGGGAGCTCCTCACCGTAGCTCCAGCAGAGCCGCACTGAGTTCCAGTAGACTGAGGTCAGCTGATGTTTTGTTCAGCGGTGCTGGTGGTGGTGCTGCAGGGTTGTAAACAGAGGAGCTGCAGCGCGCCCTCTGGTGGGCAAACTATGCAACATGCATGACCTGAGGGAAGGATCTGAATGGCTGTCTTTATTAATTGTCATGTCGGCTGTTATAAACGACGATATCTGCAAGTATCTTATATCGGCCGATAATATCTGCAAAACGATGAATCGGTCGGGGTCTAGTTACAACTGGAACATCACACATCTGTCCTGCAATATGCATCACTGACAGGCTATTTTATGTAGAGCTTATAAGGTCATTAATCGTTTAATTTTGACATTTGATTAATCATTTAAGTCAGCAGTTCCCAACCTGTGGGTCGAGACCCCCACAAAGGGTTATTATTTTATTCAGATGTACCTTTTATCTTTTGTGAAGATATGGTGCTTTTCTTTGTCTTCTGTGGTGGTCAATTGGACTATGGAAAGTCGGTAGGACAAAACAACCAGTCACCTTGAGTACTGGGAAATCACAATGGTAATTTCCCCTTTTCTCACATTCTATTTCCCAGATGATTAATCAATTAATTGTGAAAATAAGGAAACAGGTGTAAGCACTGGTGTATACAGTACATTTAATGATGACTGTATTCCGTTTAGCTGCTTCAGTTTCAGGGCCCAGGTGTTGTGCATGCTGGCTTACGGTCACACTGTCATGTCTTACTGGTACATTTGAACTGAACAGAGCCGTCGTTAATGAACAGAGCTTCGTTAATGTTATCAGTAACACCAGTCAAAATATCTGTTGTGAAAAAGGCCTACTGATAATTAAAATAATTGTTAGTTGCAGGCTGAACTTTATGAATTCCAATAAATAATAGAAGGTTTGAAATGCAAAACACACTGGCTGTTTAAATAATTGAGAATGATCACAAATCAGTACATATATATATGTTAATATATGAGCTTCATTAATATTATAAGTTATTCATTTACCCACAGATCTGCTAAGCAAGCATGAATATTTTCTCAGCACATAGCCTCTTTGATACACAGGTGCACACCACACCTGAACAGCTCCACTAAAAGCAATCAGGAGCGAAGGACATTGCTCACAGGGCACTTTTGCAGTCTTTTCTGATCATCATCAGACCACCGCTATAGTTTTTTTAAGACTGCAGTCACCAAGTAGATTAAAATAAATGTTATGCCCTTTAGGCAGCAATCTCCCGCCTGTGATCAAGTCACTAAGAAAAATTAGTCTTTCACACAAAAAAACAGATGAAAAGGGATTTATGTTTTCTGATTTGGTCAATTATTATCAAATTAGCCTTGGTGTATAATAGTATGATTTGCATCAGTACCCATTTAATTTTCATGCACGATAAAAGCTCCAGCTCAATATTTGAAAGTGCATTTTAAGATACCATAAGGATTACTTTTGTTCCCTAGAATTTTCAAATGTGCATGCAAATGCACATTTGAATCACATGCTGAGCAATAGAAAAAGAAGCACGGTGCACTGGATACAGATTTCAATCTACTGGCAGACAACAGGAAAAAAACACTGCAAAGTAGCCTGCACACATGTATTTTAACAATAATTATCAACAAGTTTCTCAAAAAATAATGCCCCAAAAAGAAGACATTTTGTAGAAGAGCTATTTCAATACAAAGCAAGTGAAACTGACCACAAGAAACAACTGAATTAATTAAGTTTATGTCAAAACTGGCAGCATTAACTTCAGCTACATAAACTCCTTTGTTATTGAGCTGTCAGTGACTGACAGCTCATACTCACATCTCTGGTTGCGACGCCTGCCTTTGTACATGGTCATGACGAGCGGGAAAACACGGGTGATAACTCTACAGTGGCCGAGCCGACCTTGCTTCCTTTTCTCTCCTCCAAAAACAGACAGACTGCAGGTGCACTTCCAGCTCCAGACTCACAGCTGAGCCGCCTCAGACCATACCATTTGTCAAACTATTCCAGGGGGAACTCCCGCCTCAAATACTCCACTCTGCTCCAAAAGCAAGAACACAACCTGAACTACATATCCCCCTTTTTGCTTCCATGTTTCCACAGATTAGATAAGGTGGTAAAAAATTACAAGAGCTTTAATTATATTCTTTATGGAGGATAGTTTTACACTATTTGACTTCCAAAAAGTCCCAATCTCTCCCCTTACATTTGTGTTGCCAGAGACGTGATTGCAAAATGTAGCAATTTAAAGTAAAGCAGAGAAAGCAAAAGAAAATAATCATCAAAATGCTCTACAATAGTTTGTTTATACAATATTTTGTACATATAACAAGTAGTATCCAAGGATGTAGCCAGCATTTTAGCCCATAAATCCAACCACCACTATCCTTTGATTCGGCACCAAAGAAAAGCTCTTGGAAATGTTTTCAGTTACTGGATTCTTTTTATATTTAATACAAAATACAGAATATTTAAATTATTTAAATTATTCAAATGATTATTGAATGATTCAAATTCAAACATAGAGTCCTAACATACTGGAAATCAGCCTGTAAAATACCCACCATGTGCAGGGCTGTTCATTAATCTATTTTCTCATTTCATTCTTTGGTCTATAAAATGTCAGCAAATAATGTAAAATCACAAGTTACTGTAGCAGAGCCCATGGAAACGCCTTCAAATGTCTTTTTTTTATCTGACCAGGAATCCAAAACCCAAAGTTATGAATTTAACATCATATAAGATTTGGAAATAAACAATTGATAAATTTGTGTCAGTTGACTCATCAATTAATTGAGTAATGGTTTCAGCTTTAATCATGTATGTTTTTAAAATGTAAACTCCTCTTTGCTAAAGACATGACCTCAGTGTCTTGCCCTGGATGTATCTGTTGGTTGTGTAATGTTTGAAAATGCCTGAAAGTTTTATTGTTACACTTTCACACACAGACTTTTGCACCTACATATATGTCAGATCCATGCATAATCATGTGCACACATTGTATTTTGTCTCTTACCAGCGTGTTTTTATTCTGAGTCCGTTTCATCCATATGTTTATTCAGTTGTTTAACAAGGAACTGGGGTCTACACATTAGCTCAGGTGTATACATTTACATCTATTGCATTTGTTCCTACATACAATGTTTTTCTATATTGCCCTTGTCAAAATATTTAATGAGCAATTATTTTCTTTATATAGGACAACAAAGCTTTATTGGCATGATGTTTTGATTTTTTTAAAAAACACACCAACAGAGTATGGTAAATAAATAGAGGACACATTATTCATTCAACATTCATATAGAACATTGACAACCTAATAAAGAGTAAGTGAAGGACTGATGTACAAGCCATGTTTTAGAAAACACAGCTTACTTTTAATCCCCTTAAAACTGCAAAGAAATACAGGTGACCTCACCAGTCAAACATCATGCTTTCATCCATTGGAATGGCAAATCAGCCTCCTATTGCCACTGTCTCCCACTCAACTCTGGGTTTTAAAAAAAATTTAATTTAAAGTGGATGGGCTGTGGACTTAAGAGACAGATTGAAAAAAGCAGAGCGCCCAGGGGGGAGGCTGCCTACTGATTCCCCAGCTGTTGCAGCATTTGGGCTCTGCGGTAGATGAAGCCTTGTAATTGTAACATCTAATTACACTGACATGGGGTTTGCAGCTGTCTCGTGCACAACCAGACGTCTTAATAGTCCCCCAGCTTCTTTGTTCTCAGTAAGAAAAGACAAGAAAATAAAAGCATTGTGAAAGATAGAGGCTGAGTGTGACAGATTCGTTTCAATACCAGTCACTGGAATCAAATGGCAATGTCCTCAACTAATTTTAAAAAGACATCTCTAATTTGTGATGTGAGATGAGAAAAATAACTAAACCATGTTCTATGTGCTTCTTCTTTAGGATTTCATTCAAGAAGGTTATTCCATGCTCCAGACTCCTTATCCTCATCTTTACCACCACAAGTGGCAACATAATCATACAGTTTCCAAGCTGCTTAACACTATATGGAAACAGCAGACACAACCATTAAAAATGCTACTTTTCACAGCAGAAAATGACTCATAAACAGGAAAATGTGGTTGAATACTCTGCTGTCGCTGCATGAGGTTGACTGCTGAGGATACTGATGAATCATACATGCTGAGGGACGGTATAAAATGTCCCAGTTTTGGTGGTGTCGCCCTCACTGCTATTCTCTCAGCACCATCTAGTGTTCATGCAGATGAAACATTCATGAATGCAGAAAAAACAGCCTGGTAGACGGAGCGCAAAGCCATAGTCCAGAGTAAACAGGGTAACTTTTACATTAAAATGTAATGTTTAACATTTAATACTAAAAATGAACAATACCTATTCAAATGAACAAAAAAGGTAGCATCTTTTAATCATAATTCATTTCTGTATTGGTTAGACGTCTATCTTGTTATGTTTATTGTAACTAGTGTTTTAGGCTTACTGTGTTCCCTTAATTTACTTTTGGTTTATACAAAAACAAAAACATAAAAGCTAAAACTGGATCTATCTCTGAAAAATGTTTATGTTTTCCCCCCAAATTTTTAGATTGAGGTTGTGACGGACAGATCTGCAAACATATGGTTCGCTGTTGTGTGAAATACAGACATCTGTCCAAACAACTGTCTCAAACTCCAAATGTTTTAAATTTTTTTAACTTTACCACCCATGTTCTCAGAATTCATCACAGAACAGATCAGCTTTATGTAACCTATAGTGCCAAACATTATAAAAAGACCTTGTACCTTAGATTCATCACGGTCTTCTGCAGTAAATTTTTCAACCACAGAGGGACGCACAAAGACTACCAGACAGCAGCCACGCAGGAAATCTCTCACACACTTGAGCCAAAGGCGACAGGAAAGCAGATATGATCCCACCAAGTTATAAAAAAAATTAACCTTACGAACATTAATGCATCTATGTCCAGATTTAATCCACAAACGCAGAAAGCAAAAGGAGGAATGCTGAGTTAGTGAAACAAGAATGAAACCCTCCCCTGCGTGCTCTTCATCACCAGCAGATATCTTCCTCAGGATCTAAGTAGCTACTGTCTGAGGCCAGTGTGATTGAATGTCACTTTTATTTGCATAAACCACTTAACGTCATTGTCTCGGCAATCCAGTCTTGTCCAAAGGAATTAAATTGAGTACAGCAAATGCTGGGGCTTCAGTATCTTGCGGCTATTAAATCTACTCATGCGTGGGACGCTGATTTCGTTTACGTAATTTGGCAGACCGAGCTGCATTCTGTGTACTCAGGACTTTACAGTTTTGATTCTGACCTTCCTGTCACATATCATACCTTTGCACAACTGTCCTTCTTGTGTGTTATTTAATAGAAGAGGAATGTGCTCAAGAAAATATCAAGAATTCTTCCACTTCCACTTCTGGCAATATTATATAATATAGTTCCAGAGTCTAATCAAATATAAAGTTCATGTTTAAAAGATAAGGCGTGATGACCGTAAGGGTTCAATTTCACAGGGGCGGCAGGGTAAAGGCAGAAGAGATGATTTCCAAAGCAGAGGCAGACATTACTGTAGGCGCCTTTGTATACCTCTGACACTTATGGTGCATTGCAAATACACTGGATTTATTGTGTGCGCACGTGTCCACAGATGCCCACTGTTATAAACATTATAAAGTGCAGCCAGTGGATCGGCAAGATGCCACGCTATGCGAAGGAATACTTCACAAAGATTTCTGTATGCAGCCGTTCTCTATGTGATTTCAGCTCTCACTGCCTTTGTTCAGGAGACACATGTTCACCTGAGATCTTCTCAGCTTCACGCCCTTTCCTCTCTCTCTGTCTGGTTGTTGTGTTTCTCAGGAAATATAAATGTGTGGTGTGGTTTGTCAGTGTGCATAACAATGAGAAGAGCATCTTTAAGTGGATGCAATGATGCAGACAGGACAAGACAGATGGGACATGGAATGTGGGTTGACAGCAGTGTGAATATTTCTGTAGTGTGGCAACATAAAACACTGTTGTTTTTTTTACAATTGCGTTTGTCTTGTCAGTAATCAGGCCCTATGAACACCCTTAATGTACAGCTTTTATCAGTGGTCCTATCATACCCCAAATTTCTGGCCATCGTTTATACTTTATTGACACTGTTGTGAAGACACTACAATGCTTTAATGCTTAAAAATGATTAAGCATGCATTGTATAAAATGAAATAAAGAAACCAGTGAGGTTTCCAGGATTACAAACTTTGCCCTGTGATGCTTTTTTAACATGCTAGCTGTTTCCCCTTTGCTTCCAGGCTTTATGCTAATCCAAGCTAATCACCTCCTGGCTTTAGCTCCATACTGATATCAATTTTCAAAACGGTCGCAAATAAGCGTGTCTCCCAAAATATTGAATTATTATTTTAAAGCATAGTTGCACTTTATTAGAACTTGGGTCTAATTTTTTCACTTTTAGACATTATTTCTATCAGCTATGTTAACATGTACTCATCAAAGTAAATACTGACATCTGGGAACATGGCACTAATTATAATGAAATCTGACAGTCTCACTTTGACATCCTTGGAGAAATATCAAAAAGACAACTATTTGCTATGAGAAGGGGAAAAAGTTTCAAATGAACAAATGTGCTTTTCTGAGATTTGCTCAGAAAAAGTTATTCCAGTCTCATTTTAAGAAATCTTCCTCCTCATAAGGTTTCACTTCAGCCAGATTATCTAAACCCCTTTATTTGAAGGAAACACCCAAACTTAGCACACCTAAAACCTGTCTGATTATAAGACTGCTCGTATTGTTAGCCACATCAGGGAAATTTTTAATAATGTTGCCAGGTTCCCAGATTTCATCAAATAACATGACGAGTACAATATTATTATTTTTACCAATAACAGAAACTTCCAAGGAAGGTTAAAATCAAGGGCAACTGGATTTGGTTGAAGATACTTGAAAACGTTTGCCTCTTATCTTCAGTTCTGACTGACGGACAGGGAGTCCCAGCCATTTAACCTTTCATCTCTTCCCAAGAGAGTGAACAAACTCTCACATTTGACTTCATGTGACATTGCCAGTGACGGTCATACACTCTTGGCCTCACGTGACGGGTAAGAGGTGAAACATCTTCCAGTATCTTCAACCAAGTCCAGTTACCCATGATTTTGACCTTCCATGGACTATGACCTGCATGACTGTGAATCTTCACAGACAAATTAAACAAAGAAATTATTTCCAAAACTACCAACATAACAACATAACACCCGAGTTAGCTCAGACCAGACACTTGAGTCCAGTTTCACTCACGGCACATTGTATCCGTCATAAAGTGCTACAATAATGCAGTAATAGTTCTTCATCTTCATCCATCGTCAACTGCTTTTCCTGCATACAGGGTCACAGGGGGCTGGAGCCAATCCCAGCTGACATAGGGCAAAAGGCGGGGTACACCCTGGACAGGTCGCCAGTCCATTCCAAGGCCAGTAATAGTTCTTGAGCCACATAATTATACCGCAAATCACTGTAAATACAACTCCGCCTTGCAGTTTTACCGCTCCCTTATGTAATTTCACACACCAAAAATGCATGAAACTGGGCAAACACGGGGTGGAATTACAGATGTGACTCTGCAGCGCTCATTTATATTTAATGACAGAGAGCAGGGCTTGAGGAGGACTTTCATTTTCCACGGAGAAGGCTATAAACTAATCAATAAGTAATATAAGGATGATTTACAGGGATCCACTGAATACCCCTGAGGACTGGGCCCTAAGGCCTTGTTCAGACTGTCATTCCACATGTGTGTTTTTTTTCTACAGGTGCTCAGTCCGGACCATAGACTGGAAACTCATACGTTTCTGAGCAGTTTTTGACACTTCCTAAATTTCCACTGCCTAAACCTAACAAATCTGGAACCGTTTAGAGGGTATGTCGTGTAGTACTGTGCACTCGCAGAAAGACCTACTTCGGACATGGTGTGACAGAGGAGTTGACAACGCGATTGTTTGGAGGGCGAGATGATAGATCTCCATTTCTCTTACTTTTGCGTTGGAAAGCCACGTCACCAGGGTACCTAGTTACTGACACCTATGTGGTTATCACAGCAAGTCATGCAGAGAGGCTGGTGATTGCCATCAAGATCACAGAACCTTCGTCTATAAACACTATGAACCAGATGACAGCTTCAGATCTTCAGGCAATATTGATTAAAAATCAGAGTTAATCATTTGCAGTTTGGAATAACATGTCTGAAGGTCTCAGACTGACTAAATCTGTATCATATTTCCAATCTTCAACCTTTTTATATGGACTTGCTTTCAAGAAATTATCTTTTATTATTGGTATCGACCCTTCTTTTATGACTCCTGCCTTTCGTTTTTATTGCTTTCGCATTAAATTGAATGCATTTTATATACAGTTCTTTGTGTTCTGTTATTAAAACAATAAGATTACATAGGTTTGAATGAAACATGCTGGGTACCTATACTGGGACAAATATTTAAGTGCAAGAGAACAAAACAAAGGGTTTAGTCGAATTAAGGGGTAACACCTTTGTTTTAAGGGTCACTAGAAACTCACTGGGTACCTATTTAGGGATTAGAGTACATTAATATTTTTACTGGCAAAATTGAGAATGTCTGAAAGTTCCTCCAATCAACTTCACACTTGTCGGGTGTATCACTGAGGACCCAAGGAATACAGTGTCTCTCTTGAGATTTATGTTTAGATGTAGTGCGTTACTACCACCGGAAGTACCACCATGTAGTGTATTGAGAGGGGACTTCTATAAACTGTTACACCAGCACATTCAAGAATGTATGAAGAAAGAGAAACTGGAGAGACCAGATTCCAGCAAAGTCTTGTATGTTTGCTATTTTGTCTGGCTAAATATTTTAAGCATGATCTTTGTAACTTGGTGGCCTTGGTGGTAAGCCTGGTTCCAAAATGTAGCTGTAAGTAATAACAGCAGACAGTTGATTATTACACGTTCAATATTAAGTTGAACGGATACTGCGCTAGTAATAAAAAACATGAACTTTTTCAGCAAAATTTTGTCCAGCTTTAACAGAAACTTCAGCGTCTTTTCTGCTTTGCTCTGCTCAGCTGCTGCAAAATAAACGTAAACTATGGGGGAAAGAATCCCCAGGCCACTGCTACATTAAATAATTCTGACCCTTATTCATCCCCCCTAAATGTTCTGCTTGCCAGCTGAACAGCAGGCCAACAAAGGACCAACCAGAGGCCCCTAAGCGATCTGCCTAGACAGGGCTGATGGTGAGCCGCCACCCTGCAGATCTCTTGCTGGCTTTGTACTCCTTTATATTATAATTTATAAATTTGTTCAGTTTAACTGTGCCACTGCAGTAATGGTGGTGTCACTTGAGAGCGCAGCACTTGAATCAGCCAGCAGATTAATATGTGCATGTTTTAATAATGATGTTAAAATGGCGGGGAACAGTGATATACTTTTGGGATGCATCGAACAATCAAAACTGATATTGAAGAACAACCTACAACAGCTTTACCATGTCCTGCTAGGTAATGACCATTACTTTTAAGAGAAAGTGCATTGAAAATGTGGAAGCGAGCTCCCCTATTGTAGAGTAAGTCCAGGGTGTGTGGGCTGCAGAATAAAGCATCTCCCCGTTTGCCCCTTTTTACACATAAGTAGTGTAGTTTCCACTTTGGTACCTCTTCTGTACAAAATATTTACACTGTCACTGACGGGCCTTAATCAGAAAACAATGCACATTACCTAGTGATTGTCCGGCAATGACCCTGGTGTTCTCCCCTCCCACGGCTGCCCTGGCGTTCCTCTCACTGGCGTACTGAACGAAGGCGTAGCCCTTGTGCACCGAGCAGCCCACAATCTTGCCGTACTTGGCAAAGATGGCCTCGATGTCGGCCTTGGTTACCACGGCCGTGTTGAGGTTGCCAATGAAGACGCGGGAGTTGAGGGAGCGCGGGTCATTCTTGTTGGTCACGTTGCTGGTCTGGGTCTTCCCAGTCATCCTAGTCCTGCAGCAATGCCTGCTGGAAGACACATTTGCACACTGCTCAGAAAGCCAGGAAGGTTAGACTGTAGAGGTTACACACTGAAAGCCAAACAGTGAGCACCAGTGGGATGTGGTCACAGCTGAAAGCATATGTTGTAGATAATTGCACGGTTTTTCTTTTTTATAAATCCATTTTAAACCCCACTGGATGGTCAGAACAAATTGCAGGAAAAGCATTTTGAAGATATGGTACAATATTTTTACCAAACATCTTCGATGTGCTGGTCACAGCAGAGGCTTGATTTATGGGATCATATTTTCTTAATTGTTTATAAGTGAAGTGAAAACTAAAAACTAGAAAGCTACAATTACAGAGAATTATTTAGAGCTGCAAGTAATGATTTTTTCATTTATGTGTCATAGATTTTTCGATTAATCGTCAGAAAATAGTGTCCACAATAATTTTCTAAAGCACAACCTGATGCCTTCTAGTCATAGCTGGAACTAATGATTATTTTTTTAATGAACAATCTGGAAATTACTCTCTTGATTAATTGATGAATTGTTTATATAGTCAAGAAAACATCAGACAATAGTGAATAATGTTTATTTGAGTTTTCAGGTGTCTTGTTTTGTCTGACCAAAAATCCAAAACCCAAATATAAGTCAACTTTGATGTAAAACAGAGAAAAGTAGAAAATCCATACATTGGAAAAGCGAACACTTTTGAAATGTTGACAATTTTTCCTTAAAAACTTACTCAAAATGATGAATCAATTATGAAAATAGTTATTAGTCAAGCTGTCAATCGACAAATTGATTCATCAGCTAATCATTCAGCTCTACTTCAAATAGCTCGTTTTGTCTGAACAACAATCTAAAACCCTAAGAAATTAAATTTACTATCATAGAGGACTAAGAAATCCAACATATATTCACATTTGAGAAGCCAGAACCAGTAAATTTTGGACATTTTTGCTTAAAAATTTGTAATATTTTTCTCGACTAATTTATTAATTAACTAGTCGTTTCAGCTCTAGAAACATCACACCACTACTACAGGCGTGGATGTCCCATTGTCTCCAACTGTACTCTATATCCAAAGCCAATGTCTATATTCATTGAGGTCCAGAGAGCATGGAGGCTGACACATATTGCTGTCTGCAGAAGGTGAGAGATATTCTGACATGGCACCTATGATTCAGACGTGTGAATCTGATAAACCACACTATATATAAGAACTGTATTCCCACGTGTGAAAATAGCACATCACACTCACTGTTTCTCCTCTGTTGTTTGCTTTTTTTTTTGTTCTCTCCATGTAAAATGCTAGTCCAGCTGTTCCAAGTATCAACTGGTGGAGGACAGTAACTAAGTAGATTTACTCTACTGTACTAAAATACAATTTTAAGGTACCATTTTATGCTCTTTATACTTCTCCTTTACTACATTTTGTAGGGAAATATTATACTTCTTACTCCACTACATTTATTGTGTACCACTACAGGTATTAGTTACTTTACAGATTAAGATTTTACACACAAAAACATATTATAAGCTTATAAAATACAATGCATCATTGAAGATTAAACCAGTGTTTAGCTTGTGACCCCATACAAAGAGCAGTGTGTTGCTGTAGTACTTTGTCATGTTTAAATCCAATAATTCACAAAAAAGATTAGAGAAAAGTCCAATAGATGATTACAGACTTGTGTGGCAGAACTTTGTTTGTTTCTTCTTTCCTCTCCCATTAATCATCTCATCAGCCCCTAGGATTCATCCTGTGACCCTTTAGAGGGAGTCGACCACTGGGCTGAACTACCTACAACGTCTGTATATAAAGTAGTTAAAACTAGCTCTACCTCAACCAGCTTCAAAAGTAAGAAGGTGTTGTATATTACTGTAACAATCCAAAAATGTCATATATACACATGAGGCACAGGGACATATTACTGCAAATTGAGTACTTTTACTTTAGATACTTTAAGCACATTTTACTAGTAATACTTCCAGTAGGAGTTTGGAATGAAGGCTTACGTAAAGGAGTATTTTGGCATTGTTGTATTGGTTCTTTTACTTAAGTAAAAGACCTGAATATTTCTTCCACCGCTGGTACTAACAACACAGATTGTAAATGAACCAACAACAGCTTCATTACTGTCAAACAGAGAGAAAAAAAGATTTAGCTGGACACTTCAAATACACTACAACCCCCTGCAGCCTGCACTGTTTGTTACCATAATGCTACAGTCCTCTGGGGGAATCAGGAATTGTCACCATGGCAATACATCCACTCAAAGATGCTGGCTGTTGCCTCTTGGGATTCTCACTCTGTGTGTGTGTGTGTTTGTGTGTGTTTATGTTTGTGTGTGTGTGTGTGTGTGTGTGTGTGTTGTGTGTGTGTGTGTGTGTGTGTGTGTGTGTGTGTCATTCCACAATGAGGCTTTTAAACCCAGATTTCACAAACTGTACAAACATTATTCTCACAGGAGAAGCTTTTATGAGGCTGAAAGAGCAAGAAAACTATAAGTAGCATTAATACTCAGTGGTTTACTTTAGAGTTGAAACTATTAATCGATTAGAGGATCAAATTAAAATCAAGATGCTATCTATGTTAATCTATTACTTAATTAAGTCATTTTTAAAGCAACAGTTTTATTCTTCCTCTGGTTCCAGGATCTCAGTTATGAGTATTTGCTCCTTTTTGGTTTTATGTGGTTATAAACTGTTTAGATTTGGGTTTTGGAATGATGGTCGGACAAACAAGCAATTTGTAGATGTCACCTATTGATGTTTATTCTGGTTTACGTTATCTCCCCGTGTTCTCTAAGGTCTTCCTTAGATTAGGGCTGCAGTTTATGATAATTTCATTATCAATTAATCTGTTAGTTCTTTTGTGGATTAATCGATTAAAATGTCAGAAAAAATGAAAAATGCTCATTAGTATATCACAGAGTTGAATAGAATCATGGTTACGCAAGTTTTGCCCGACCAACCGTCCAATACCCAAAACTATTCAGCACATAATCAACTTCTTGTTTAGACAAAATCATATAGGGTCTATTCTAATTTCCTCATTTGATCCAAAGACATGCTGCTCAGGTGAACGGGAGACTCTATTTGTGAATGTCTTTTAATCTGTTAATATTTCATGGCTCCGTCTCAAACCCATCAGGGGCTTGAATAGAAATGAGTAAGTATAGGGAAAGGATGGAAAAGTGTAATAATATGTACAGGTATTTTCTAAAAATATTCTCACACACATACACAAACACTCTCTGCAGTCAATCGTCTCTTGGGCACACTTCCCATCACAATTTTCCCCCATCCTACATGTTCCTTACTTCCATCCTTTACCTCTTCCCACACATAATCCACTCTAAATCTCCTCTGCCGTTCTACAAAAAAAATAAAAAATCCCCTTTTGCACCTCACAGAATGGAAGATAATTTATCACTGCTACGCTTTCTATAATGTGGCTATGCTGTCATTGAGTTTTCTGGAGTTGATTAACTTAATTATCAACAGAGCCAGGGACTAAAAAGCCCACCAGTCAATCTAATCCAATCCAATCCCATTCACTCCATTTCTACCTTTGAATAACCTCAGCCTCGGTGCCTAACCCAACCAACTAAGTGACTGATGGATGTGAAGTGCATTGAATGGCCTCTTTAAGGCGAATGTACAGAGGTGAGGCCATTAGACGGTTGATTAAGCAAGCAATAGCACATTTTTAAGCAGATTTAATTGGAGTCAGTGTGAGTCCACTAATTCAAGACCATACTGAGCTGGGATATAGTGCCAAATGAAAGCACTGATTGGCTTTTTCTGATGAAATGCTAGTTGAACTGGTTGAATGAAGTGTTTGGTGAGAAAGACTGCAGTAGCCAGTCAGGAAGAAGTGACCAAAGGAAAAATGTTATTTTATTTGTAGAGTCAAAAGTGGAGAAATGTGGCAAGCCTATGAGAAGAGCAACAAAATAAGAATGTAATACAGAAATAAAAAAATACTAAAACTACAACGTGTCACACTTCGACTTGTTCACATTGAATCCGTCTAAAAACCAAAGTGTAAAAATAACAAGTTGGTAGTGTTATTTTTTGTAGGATGATTTCTTTGGGTGCAGATTTTGTGTTACATTAAACACACAGTACCAAACATGTTCAGTGATCTTTAGAGGTGCTGGTAGGCAGATTGTTGTCACCTTCAGCCAGAGCCAGGCTAGCTGTTTTCCCCTGTTTCTAGTGTTTGTGCTAAGCTAAGCTAAGCGTGTCCTGGCTGCAGTCTCATACTCAACGCACAGACATAAGCGTGGTATCGATCTTCTCATCTAAGTCATTGCAAGACAGCAAAGATGCATTTTTTTTTTTTAAATGTCTAACAATTGCATTAATGTGGCAAGCAGGTGTAAATTTTTATTCAAAATTTTCACTTTTAGCAATGTGTTGAATAACGCATGGGGTGATGGAGCAAAAACTTTCTTGATTTAAAAAGAAAACTTCAGGCTTCTCAAAGCCTGAGGGCACAGTCTCATAAAAAGCAAATGCAGCTATGGACCAGAAGAAACAGTTTTTTAAATGTCTGCATCTGTTTTGAATTTCAAGCCTGATGCAAACCTCCTTATGGACACGAGACACTGGTTTGACTAATGGTTGTAGTTTTCTGCAAAGTCTGTAAACTTGTCAAACTTCTGTTAGCAGATGACAGCACTGAATGGTCATTGAGCAACTACTGAACTCGTGCTTTAAACAACCGCAGGCTGCAGCTGGTAAAAATATCCAACTATAAGCAATCTATGGCCTATTGAGGCATTCTCTCTTTCTCCACATGCATCACCTAACACCCCAAAGCTGCGCGACCATTATTTAGTCAATTATACGTTTTAAATTAAAATGGTCACAAGAAAGAGCGCGTTACATTATACCTCTAGCTGATTCAAAACGGAAAAAAGACATCAAAGATGGTTCTTTTACAATATTCATGAGTCTCTGAGATCCTCAAAGCCTTTTAAGAAGAACATGTGGCATAACTGCTGGCAAATGCTGGTGGAAACGTCCCAGGCCAAAAAAAAACACACTCACGCTGAAATTCAAAGCAGTCTGATGGGCAAGACAGGAGGCGAGAGCTGGGTTTAGATTCATCTTGGCACTCAAGGAATTCATGCTAAATAACAATCAGTAGAGCTGTGAACACATCCCAACTCATAACTTGCATGTTTTTCCACGCAATGACTTTTTGTTTGTTTCCTGAAAGTCTTTCTTAAAACAGAGAAGTGAGTGCTTGTCAGTGATGTTTTTTTTCTACAGCATCCTCCCATGATGCAGAGGTTCCAAGTGTAAGTATTTCATAGATCCTCTTTGGTCCTTTCACACCGACTGTCAGGGGCTTCGGAGTCTGAATTCTCCGGAGATAAAGAAGCGAGGAACTGGTGAAAGTAATCATTTTAGCACTTCCTCTCCCTGATCTCTCCTCACTGACTCACACTCGCGTCAGAGGAGAAAAGATGAAAACTCCTCATCCAGTATGACAAATACATACAGTACGAAATGTGAAAGATGCATTCAGGCCGCACTCACTCTCTGCTGTTGCATTGCAGCATTTTATCTTTTGCGAGATGACAGTGTACGACTGAAAGCATCTAACCTCAACTGTCGTCAACAGAGGAAAATAAGGCTGTTTAATTTGTAGATGTCTTCATAGTCTGCTTGCAGAGAGGCATCGTCACGTCACCTCATGCCTTATCAGGCTCAGGACACTGACATCTCAGCTTTTAGTGGCTCCCTGGAAAAGAATATGTCTGCATAAGAGAATGAAATATGGGTCTATAATAAGGCAGGTTTTCCTTATTTTTGCCTCATTCTTTTGAATGACAGCCAAACGCATTACAAGGGAATAAATGTGGACTGAAATCTAATTACCTTTTCATACAGTCTAAATTTATGAACTACGCTGCAGTGCAGGTATGGGTTATTTTCCCTATTTCTGCTGCTTTGTGAGAACAGATGCAGCATAAAATGTGAGGATTTATCAAAATGCTGCTGTGACTAATATGAAAGCTGAAAATAGTGCTAAAATCACAAATGACAGAGCCACGGGGAGATTTTATAGCAGGAACAATGAGTGTAGCTGACCTGACTGCTACAATTTTTCCAATTGTCATTTGTAGACAAGGAAAGAAACATTTTTTGTTCTAAAAAATTTTGAACTTCCACAAAGGCATAATATGCTTAATCAAAAAATATTAAATTAAAATTGCATGAGGAGTGGAGAGCCAAACTGCATGGCACGGCTAAATGGTATTTAATCATAGAACCTAATGAATTAAACTCAACAATTGTTGAAAATCAGCTATAATAAAGAGCATTGTACAGACTTTTGAGAGTTAACATAAGGTAGCCGTGTTATAACAACGCCGTGCAGGCACCAATGTCCTTTTTAATAAGGCTTTCTCGCCCTTGTTCATTTTTCCCCCTGCTCCCTTACAGCCATAAATTACTCAGCTAATGCCCTAACACCAGCAGCTATTGCTGAATCATTGAAAGACCTCAATTAGCAATTAAGGGCTTAATGAATAGAGGTCCTTGCTGGGCCATTCTGCTCCCAGCCCAGAGGAGCCCAGTGGAATCTAATCTCTCCTGCAGGACTTGTACAGTAAATACTGGCTAACGGTGCAGACAGGATAGCGAATAGCCTGTTACTGCCCAAATATAATGAGCAACTTGCCTTGCAGTTTTTAATGCCTGTTTGCTATATGTACCTGGATTTTCTTTGAAGCACTTTTAGCTGTGGCTCTTAACAGGGGAAGATGACTGTAAACCTCTATTCTTATTTTCTTCCCCTGCATTCCTACACCCCATTACGTTCTGCATAATACCTTTCTTGAGTGTGAATTGAAGAAGCAGAGGGGGGAAATGGCAACAAAAGGAGAGAGATAGAAAAGCAGAGAAGGGAAATAAAAATGGAGGAAGGGAATGAGAGAACTTGAAAAAAAGGGGGGGCAGGTGGGGAACATTTGCAATGCCAATCATCTTCAAGGAGCTTAGAACTGGGCCTCAGACCAGAATATCAAAGATGGAAAATGCAGGCATACATCACGCGGTAGGTAGGCAGTGCTGGCTTATAAATTATTACTATGACTCTATCCTTTTATATTACCATTCTTTTATCATTTACATATTTTTCATACCTTTAATGAACTAACTTTTTTTGTTTCACCGTGTGAAAGCCCACAGCAATATGGTCATTCAGAGCGCCTGTATAGAAAATACATTTCCATCACCTTTATCCCCCTCCCCATGGGAATTTATGGGGGATCTCTGAAGCGTGCTGGCTGAGGGCAGACGATCACGCGCCTAAAATGAGTTGTACCATAATCTGATTTGAGCTACCTATAGCCTCAAACAGCAATGACAGCAGGGAGATAAAAGCACAATGTGACCTATACGGTGAGATGGGATGAAGCCATATCTCTGGAAGACATTTTATCTTGCATCGTATAATAATAGCGGGGCTGATTATCTCTGTAATCAGAGCATTTGTGTGTGCTTTTATTACACATCACAAACCTGATCTTTGAGGTCAGTGTGCATCATTTGGACAACTTAAAACAGTTTGCACAGCTGTTAACAGTTTCAGAAGTGATACACAGAGCAGCCTGTTGGGTGACTTTGAAGGCAAACAGCTTCTTGGATTAATTCCACAGGGGCATATTGTTTTTAAGGGAACATTTTTAACCCTGTTTTTCTTTTTACCAGCTTCCTTTGCCAATTATTCTGCTTCAAAAATTTTCTCTTGCATCACTGTGTATCATGCCGCTGCCTTTATGAGTGTTCTCAGCGTTTTATTTTTTATTTTGTTTGGAGACTTTCCCATTCTCACACTTAGGAAAACGCTCAGAACGAAGGATTACTCTCACAACAATATGTGCATTTGAAGGAAAGAGGGAGAAAAAGACTCAACCTGCTGTTGTAGCAGGTGGAGTCCACTGCGCCGCTCGGGGGCATATAAACATTGGCCATGCTTTCCCATATCTCTTGGCATGGACATGTTTCTCCATTTCCTTAATTCTCCACTTGTGTGACTGCCAAATATAGCTTACGCTCCACTGGGCTAAAGTAACTGGGTCACTAGAGCTGTGAGTAATTAGCTGGTTTCTGCTTTATGGCACCAGAAGGCTGTAGAGTGACGTGCAAAGTCATACAGAGGTAATGATTTGACCAAATGTGAGAGCGAAAGGTCAAAGGTGAAAGTGGGCAAGTGGAGGAGCAGGTTTGATTAAATGAATTAAATATATGCATGAAGCCGAGCTGGATGTGTATGAAATAGTTTCCTCACTGTGGACACTAAAAACAACATGACTAAGAACTGATTATAATTTCATTTCAGGAACAATTTGCAATTTAAATAGAAACATGTTATGTTACAAGCTGCTAATGTTTTACGTTTACTGTATAATGGATAAGTAACAGATTTTGTAGACACAGTGACAGCAGGGTGAATACATGCCACACACAAAGCTAGTAAACACTAAATAATGCTTTTTGAATACAAATAAACATCCACTGTGGTAGGATCAGTAAATATCGAGAAAAAAAAGGAAACAAGCATTAAGGCAGCTGCCAGTTTTCTGTCTTATGGATCCATCGGCTCCCTGATTTCTATATTTATTCACAAGCATTTCATAACAAGTACACCTGACAATATAATGCAAGCCAATACTATATTCAAGCAATAAATGCCACATCTGTAAACCTCACAGTGTCTAATTTTTGTTGGGGCCGCTTCAGTGAGGTGTTCATTCAACTCTGTTAATGTTAAATTTGGGGCCATGTGTTTTTTACACAAATACAAATACATGTTGTATATCTTACTATCAAAAACATACTGCAGTTTTGGTTTAAAAAATATTAAACTGAAGGATAAGATAACCAAAATAGTGTATTTTTGTCACCGTCAATAAATCCCTTGAAAGACCAACCAGCATGATCCATTGGTTCCTATTAATGACATACTTCTTCACAAATAGGTCTGACTATATAGCTTCGCTTTTAAAAAAGGCTAAGTTCCTAAAACAGCACTGTAGTTACATTACTCAAACTTGCATTTGTGGGGGGACTGTTTTCAGCTGTGTGGGACTGGCTCAAGATAAATGTGAGATTGACTCATCAAGGAAAATGTGACCCAGTGCAACAATGTGGCTTGTTGTTGGAAGTCAATAGCAGCACCGCCCACCATTTTCCAAATGTGTTCTTTTAAATTGGAAGTGTTTAACACTTTTTTATTATATAAAAGTGGATATTGTTCTTTTCTTTTCATACAAGAACTAATTACCCTGGAGTGGTTGATTGGTCTCTTTTTTAATTCTCTGCTCACTTGTTAACTAGCAGGTGGTGTTCAAGTGCTACAACTGGCTCGGTTAGTGGGAAGCTGAGGTGTGTCCTGTGCAGTCGGTCTATCATAGCTGGCAGTTTACTGGTTATTGAGACAGGAAATAACACTATAGATACACACACCAATGTGTAATCCTTTTATGTGCTTATTTACACCATAAACACAAACATTCATTTTTTTCAAATTAGCTATATAACTCAATATTTCCACGTACCCCCTGGCAACCACAAAAGTCACCCATGGAGTATACGTCCCCTGATTGTGAATCACTGATCTATAAGACTGAGGGTTAAGCTAAATCAGTCTTTGATTTCTGTATAAACAGACAATACTTGTTAGTAAGATAAAATCATTGTTGTTTTTCCGCCTCATGGGATTGGTTTTTGGTAAGGAAAATGTAGAATATATTTTTTTCAGCAAGTTCAAAACCTACAGGAACCCTGTCTGAGAAAGTATTATTGTTTTGTTTATCTAAGGTGAAACCTCTTTTCATCAACTGGTAAACCTGAAAGTTTAACGCAATACAATAGCTAGAGCTCACTGTGTTTATTTTTTGTTGGGGATGATTCAGAGATGTGGTCGTCTTGGTCAGTTTGGCTACTGTACATTGTCTGTCACAGTTATTTTCTCAAAGAACAACACCTATAAAGTATTCCCTATAAAGCTTCCCTTTACAACATATGGTGTATTCCAGTTTTGGTTTGAAAAAGATTAAATTAAGCTTTTTCAACAAGTTTAAAACACACAGGAACTGGTTCTGAGAAAGCATTACCATTAAGTTTTGATTCTTATCGAGGGTGCAACCTCTTCTTTGGTGGTGGCGGGGTACAAAGCTTGAAACTGCTCAGAATAAGACGTGTGCGGTGGAGAGGGCAGGAGTTGGTGAGCAGACACTCCAGACTTCCAGGCAAGACTCTGCTCGCTCCAGCTGCCAGAGTAATAAAGTGTTGGCAGCTGTCCATGGTGCTGAAATCAAGCTCTATCTCTTTGAATGAACTATAAAAGGAGGAGCTGGCCGTGGTGCTGAGATACTGATGCTGCTAGGCTAATGGCACGTCTCACAACAGAACAGAGCATCAGGTGCATGCACACACCGTGGTTGTTGTTTATCCACACTGCTGCTTTCCAGTGAATGAAAAGACAGTACTGAAAAATGTGTTGAATATGACTGATGCAGGCGTGGAACATAGCGTATAGATCCAAGAATAGGAGATCTAATAGGGAGCAGTGGGTATTACCAAATAAATGATGTAGTACAGAAATAGTCTATGTTCTATGTGCATGTGTGTGGATTTGACACAAGCATGCCATAATCTTTCTTTTTTGTTTGTCTGACTTCCTCATCTGTTATCTTTCGAATGCAGGGATATAAAAAGAGACGGAGAGAGGCAGCTCCCCTAATCTGTTCTTTGACCTATAGCCAGAAAGCTGGAGCAGCTGTAAAATGTTTTTCATCCGTATCTCGCAGAAGATGGAGTCTGTGGTGCGTGGCTTTGAGGCAGCCCACGTCGCACTCCTGCTAAGGGTCAATGATCATCCCGGCCCATGGGTGCAGAAACGTAAAGATAGGCCTGGACTGAACAGGGACAGATTACTGACCGGTCCAGAAATGCTTGGCTAAACTTTATTCCTTCCTTCCTTCCTCTCTGGGCTCATAGTGATTCAGTGCATGCGTATATAGGCTGGCCATTCCAGAGCCAGCCTCCCACTTCATCCCTAGTGAGAGATAAGTATTGTTTGTGTATAGCAGCACATTTCATGCTCGGCTTCCCCCACCTGTTCCCTGACCTGCAAAGTCTGAAGGCTGGAATAGCTGTCAAATGCCTTCACCCGTATCTTTCGAGGATGATTGAAAGGAGCTTTTGTCTTGAGCCTCTTTTGAAAGCTTTTTTTTTAAAACACAGCTCAAAAACAAACTTTGGTCAAGGATTTTAAAGAGATGATTTTAAAAGGGTAATGTCACTTTTTTTTTCCTTTTTTTTGCTGTTAATTACAGGAGATTTTGTGCGTTTTTTAATTTGTCTCCTGCAGGTTTGCGAAAGAGTCCTGGCTGCATGTCAAGGTCAAACTATTAATCAAATCTATACTAGCTGGATTTGCATAATGAAGCTGCAAAAATTTGCCTGGGCCTTAAAACCCCTCCAACCCTCTCCTCGCCACCCTTTCTCCATTGGCTCATCCTGCTGGTTTAAGTTTCCAAGCTTCTCTGTGTGATGTCTGACTCTGTCCACCAGTTATTACTCCCAAACACAATGAGGTTTTGTGTGTGTAGCAAGAGAAACAGGGCGGAGGAGCCCAGCTGTGTCTGGTTCAACTAGCAAAAATCAGTTGTTGCTGTTGTTTTGTTTTGCACAGTGGTGATTTGCATTCATTCATGAGACTGAAATTAGCCAAATTGTGGTCGCTGAAAAGCAACTTTTAAGAGCAAACATCATGCATTCTGTGACATTTTAATCACTTTTCATTAGTCCTTCAACAGGAATATGGATTCAAAATGCAAAATATTTTTAATTGTGGCATGCTGTTTTATATGTGTTTCTGTGGAGTTTTGAAGACATATCTGCTATATTAAGAAATCTAAAACTATCTCACAATCCAACACAAATCCAGCTCTGTCAGAGATATTCGGTTAGAAACACAAAAAAAGTTCCCATTTGCTTGTTAAGGCTGCATAAAGAAGTACAAAGAAAATGCCAAAACAAACTCCAGCAAAGTTAAATTCCTCACCTATTAGAAAAGCAAAATCCTCAAAGATGAAAATCAAAACTGTTATTTTTGCGCCCTCGGAGACGTACAGCCTCCAACACCAGCGAAACACTGCAAGATCAGAGGAAAGCACCAAAACCAAAACCACACCAAAACAAGCCATGATAAGGGGGAAAAAGCCTGAAAATAAGCCAAAGGTGGTGGATTATAACATGTGAGGTCGTAAAGAAACTGCTTCTGGAAGAGAAGAGGAAGAGAGAGAGGAGGGGGAAAAAATACCAAGAGCGTCCGCAAGCACGTAGGGATATTTCTCAGTGGATGTCGCCGGAGCAACAACACTCAGTATCCAAGATTTAAATCATTTCATGCAGAAAACGAGAAAACATGTTCCCCGTGTCGCAACACCAAGACAAGAAAAGGAAGAAAAAGAGGATAAAAATATGCTTAAGAAAATGGCAGTGGAAGATGTACTCACCGAGCGAGTAAAAGGGTTCAATTAAAAAGAAATTGGGCGTATAGCGGTGGAGGATTGGTGGTGTGCGGGCTCGCAAATACCGAGGCTCTGCGTCCCTTTTGCGCTCTCTATCGCTGCCGGTGGCGGAGTCATGTGACTCGGGATTGGCCAGAGTTTTTGAGTCAGTCCAAGCTTTTCTCTTGTAGCTACACACGAAGGCATTCAGTGCTGTAATGGATAGGAGCTTTTCTGGTAATGTCATTGATTTTTCTGGCCAGCACTATTCGAGTTTCTCAAAATAAGGTCCGGGTGTCCCAGGAGGGTCCCTATTGGGGGGAATATGTGGGTTATTTAATCTGAGTGTGATTATTTTGATGACAGGTTTCTTCACACATGCAGCTATAGACAATGATACACGATGACAGCAAACTCTCCTTAGATGACTTCTTTCCTATATGCACTCTTATCAAAAGGGATCTGTGATTTCTGCTAATGTGAATTTATTTGGTTTGGTGTGCGATTTGCCCGGGGGATGCGTGGGATTTCCCCCTTTCTGGAATCATTTTTATTTAAATACAATTATTTAAAGTGTATCCCCCCCTCCCCTCAGAGTGATCAATGCTACTTTAGTAGTGACGTAACCGAACACAAAACTCACGTAAAATGCGCTACTTTGGCTCTGATCCAGCTCCGTCTCTCTGTCTGTAGGTAATCACCTATTGTAGGCCTAATCACCACTCTAGAGTCTTGCTCCATGTCCCGCCCACGGCACTATCTGATTAGTAACAACAAGTTGCGAATAATAGCCTATCAATAGTCAGGAGATATTTGCTCCGGTGAGCAGCGGAGCTGTGTGTCGAAGCGAACGCGGCTACTTAAGCTGTAATAAACATAACCATCTGACGATCTGTCTCTGTGATGACAAGCAGCCCAGTGTCCCTGTTATACCAGTGAACTTGCCCGAACAAATAGCTACGGATTTAAATGTTACCTCTAATTACTGAATAAGCCTAATTCATAAATGAAGAGGATAATATCACTAGCCCTGTCTCCATCTAATTGTCAAAAAAGAAAATGTGAATTAGAAGGTGTTTTTTCATCAGTTGTTTGGGAGCAAATGAACCAGCCTACAGTGTAGTTTCATCAGAAGTTGGCGGTATAGTCTAAGTTACACATGGTGGTATTAAACAGAGAAGAAGAAGTAGAAGTTGCAAACCAGAAAAAAAAAACAGTTGTTTGCCAGCTGTCAGTATGTTTTTGTCATGGATGACACCCAGAAATAATTCAAGATGGTTCACCTGCATCACCTCAGACCTTCCTCCTCAGGCCCCTTAGATCTCTTTCCTCAGGCCTCAAGCAATGCATGCACAATCAGTGATCAGCTATAGCACTGATCAGCACTGATCACAGCCAATAGACCAACAATTCCTCTAAATTAGCATTGCTATGTGACCATTCTTTGGTTTGGTTAAGATAGGATTAGGCACAAAAAGACTTGGTTAGGTGTATGGGAAACATTGTGGTTTTAAAATTTCTAGCTATAATGCTACTTCCTTAACGTTATTGGAGCTTCATTGTCATGGTTACAAACACGCCCAACTGTCGATTGGAAACAGGAAACAAACAGGGAATTTAAAGTTGTAAAGATGTTCTCTGGTTTAAAGGCACTTGCTGGTTCCCCTGTGTGGGATAAATGTGCTTTTTTCATTCACATTCACATCTCCATGCTCCCCTGGTGACTGGCTGCAGTATAGGTCATGAATCCCGCCCTCTCCATGTTAGCTGATTGGTCATGGGCAAAACTAAAAGTTTACAGATGATATCTGTCATTCTAGGTAGTTCTTATCACACTGATGTACGTAAATTTTTGTGGCATGATAAGCTTGGCTTTAATTAGCTATTTGATGCTATAAAAAGGTGCTTACATAAGCACTGTAGCGCTCAGACACTTAAGTGTAGTTTAAAAGTTTGCTGCTCCTATTATCCTATGCTTGCTAGTATTGTTTTGTTTTCTGTTTCTTTGTATTGCACTATGGTGCCAGGGACATTGTATTTTTGTTCTTGCTTTTCGCATAACCTATAAAAAGAGGAATGATAATAAACTAAACTAAAGGGTAATTCTAGTTTAAACCCTAACCAGAAAGTCTGGCTGGAAATTGATGAATGTTTACAACAGACAGTTTGAAAAAAAAATTTACCTTTTTTTTTTTCAATTCCAAAATAAGTCTTTCTGTCTTTCTGAACAGGGGGTTTCTTTAAAACCTGTCTGATCAACCTACTGCTTGTTTCTTCCCCCATCTGACCTTTTTTGAGTTGTCGCATTCCCATATGTCATAAATTAACTTGGGCTCAGTGGTATCACAGGTAAACTGAATTATCTGCTATGCCACCACTACATTTACTACCTAAAAAGAAATACTTTTCATCATTATCAGAATTTTTCATTTTATCAAGCGCATTACGTTATTTACATAAATTAAGTCTAATTGCTAATTATCATCATTGCTGAAGGCTGTTATCGTCCACTGAATGGTTGAAAAAGATTTCCATATATCATCGGTCTCACATCTCCAGCCTCTTCGTGCTCTCTCATTTAAAACTACTTAAAGGATTAATCAACCGAGTTTCAATTGAGTCTTATGAGAATATTGATCATGATCATCACTGAGGATGTAAATGCTCCGGGCAGCTCCTAACACAGTTTAAAGCTCAGTTAATGTCAAGAAGTGAGTTCACCTACGGCCCGGTGAGAAGCAGTATCGATTGAGCATCTTCCAAAACATTAAGGTAACTCCAGGACGTTAAAGGTGCAGTGTAGTTTTAGTCTGGAAAGATTCCAGCCTGGCTTGTCATCATGTTTCATTTGATCCCACTCTGCAAGGTTGACAGCTCCAGGCCTCCTACCCGTTCTTGACGGAAACAGGAGTGGTCATGCTGTCAGAGAGGAACAGAAGTCTTTGCTGTTGCTGCAGCTTCTGCCGGGCATATGAGCAAAGGGTCTGTATGGATCAATGACTTCTCAAGGGGCCGATAGGCACAGAGAGACAGATGCAAGGGCAGCCCGCTTTCTACCATGCCTCTTTGTTTTCTTTTTACAAGGACGGATTGCTTGATAGATTTTGGCAAACATCACGGGAGCAGCATGTATCAAGCATGTTCTTGTTCTCTTGTGAGTTTGTGAGGTGTGATTTGGGATGGTGTTAAAATCTCGCCGTGTGTTAAAAGGCTGTGGTGTTTTGTTGTTACACACAAATTGCTTGCTGTTTGAATCACCAGGAGCTGGTTGCACTTGTTATTTGTAACCTGATTACGTCACTAGTTTGAAACTAGTTAGTAGTTACTAAAAATGCACACACAAACTAAGTGATGGAGCAACTCAATCCAAAAAATTATGTATAGGCTGGGTCTTCAGCTAAAACCTTAAAAGCAAAAAAAAAGAAATAAAGAAAAAGAATCCCACCACTCCTCTCTGCTCAGTGTCACACACATGTCTCTGAGCAAATGCCATTCCTGCACAGTATTTCACAGAATTTCTGTATCTATTCATCTCTATCCACTTTCCTCCACCCCGATACACATGGCGATTCTCTGGCTGGGATCCCAAGCTCTGTGTGGATAGTCCAACAGTATCTGGCATGCAGCTCATCTTAGCTGATACTCTGGCTCCGACTCCCAGCTCCGAGCCATGCATCTGCAGGCCCGAGACTCTTCCTCATAACACCTGATAGGCTGGATTTATTCGGTGCCTCAGGTTGAGTCATGAGTGTCTGCACTCTGGCAGTGCAAGAGCTATAATTATAGCGGGGGAATAGGACATGTAATGCAACGTTAATGGCAAAGGGACTGATGCTTCGCCCACAACGTCGCCTTGTCTAGCACAAATAGTGCATTAGCAGCAGGGATTCACTATCCCCGCACTGATTGGAGCTATTAAATTCAATTTAGGATATGTAGAAAGGGAAGTGAAAGCGGGTGGCTGAGTGGTGGATACACAAACCAAATAAGCTGTGTCCGGGTATAATGCTGCCAGTATTATTCAAGGTCCTCTGGGGGGAAAAATTGCCCTTAAATGGTGTCTAAGTTACAGCTCTGAAGAATTTTGAATGCTTGTCCTCTCTTGCCTTTTTTTTCTTCTGTTGCTCTTTTTGTGTTCTGTTCTGCTCTGCCCCATTTTTCAGACATTTCTTTGAATACACCGCCATTTCTCAGAAATTACGCAAAAAGAAAGTCAATTGAGTGCCTGCAAGATTCATGAAAATGTCTTTTATGCTGCTTACTCAAAAATAATGATGAGATAAAAGGTCATTTATGGATGCAGTCAGTATGTGTGTTTGTGTGGGTGGACCAGTGGGTGTTCATGTGTTTCTGTGCATTCTTTTTATTTATTTTTTTGCTCACATGTCTGAGAGTGAGAGTCTGAGCCTGTGCGTGAGCAGATCATGTGTATGTGTGCATCTGCCGGCGAGCACGCAACTGATGAAGCGTAACCTTTTAATATGTTTACACATTGACATTTCCCAAGATCCGTTGTGTTCTGTGAAACTAAAGCCCTTGACATTCTTTAGACTCACATTTCCCTAAGCTGCTGGCCCTGTCAGCTCTCATATCATGCAAAGGCGGCATCAACAACATAATTACATCAACTTCACTACCTCATCTGCCCCCTGTCAAATATGAATTCAAGTTAATGTTTTTGCTTAAAAACAAAGTGTTCCTCCAACTGTCTGTGTGTGATATAATTTGGACATCTCATGATCTTACGTCCACGTGGGAGGAATATTTGATATCCTGGTCATCTTCTCCATTCATGACCTAAAGTACTTATAGTACACAGTGTCCAATATTTTAAGTCTTTCAAAAACAGACCTGATGATTCAGTCTCTGTATGTCCATCAAACTTCAGTGACTGCATCTCACTGAAATTAAAAGGCAAGGCTGACTTCTTTTTTTAATTTTTTTTAGCCCCGGACACCTAATGACTGTGTGGGTTTTATTCCATCTGTTCATTTGGCTTCTCAATATGGCCACCCATATGTTGTTCGTATCATACTGTGAATTAATCTGGCAAACTCAGTGTTTCACCTCGTGATATTATTATTCTGTGTGAAGATCAAAAGTGAAGTTATAACTGTTGCAAATGTAACTCAGACTTTGAAACACACATACTTCAGCTGACAGTAATATACTGTATACAGTTTTAGATTTTAAAGCTGTTCTGATCAATGTCCTTATATTAACAATAGATCAAATCACTTCATGTATCTCAAAAAGTGATACATTCGCATTCTACAGTTCCTCTCAGCATTTTAGCATCTTTCAGCTAATTGTTTTAGTTTAAACCCACTGTACACTACCTGCCCAGCGTCAAAAGACAGACAGACAACATTAGCGAGTAGCTGGTGAACATAGCGGAGCATTTAGTAGATAAAGAGCCAGATGTTTCCATCAAGAGTGGGTGGAGACCAAAAACAGAGGTAAAAGAACTGTGAACATGTGTACATTTGTCAGGTGACCAGAAACATGACTCCAAATGAATAATAACATTGCTCAGTGTCTACTGGGCATGTTTAGGCAGCTGGTTGCTATACATATCAGCCATAAAAACCTTATAAGGTGATAACAATGTGTTATTGTTGTATTTACAGCCTGTTCTGCTCCCCAAGTGGCCAAAAATGTTGTCTTAACTTCACATTTTAAGAATTAGTTTGATTGTTATATTGTTATTGTACATGTCAATCCGACCACTTGCACCTAAGCACCGAAAGAGACCTGAAACATATTTTCAGTTTAAGTTTCAGGAAATAAAGTCTTGCTAGTAGCTCCTGTGTGTACACAACATACTCCTCTCCCTCGTTTCCACCATCATCTTCCGGCAACAACTTGCCTCTCGTGAGATTTTAGAGTGAGAATTGACCTTGAGCAAGACTTCTGTTTCTTGTTAAAGAAGTGTCACTGGGACCGTGTACTACTTTTATTCCAAATTTTTTTGTACCTACTATTACATGAGAACACAACTTCTTTAAAGTGACCACCGCCTCTGAAGGAATTAGCCAGAAAAGTGGCCAAGTCAGCCCTCAGCCCACAGAATTCAATCCAAACGTCAGCATTTACCTACCCAGCTGTCTGTTTGCAGAGCAACGTGTCCCTTGTGTATCCAATTTGTAAAACATGCTTACTTTCATTTGGACCCCAACGCTCTTGTCAATGTAAATCAGGTAGGACTCTAGGTCGGATCGATACAGACATGAGAACAGATTCACTCTATACACCCCAGGGACTCATCAGTGACAGGAGCCTTTTACTCCAGAGAGTGAACAGACATGTGGGGGATGCTGCTATGAATTGCAAATGGGAAACTACTGACTTTCCTGCTATGCAAACTCCATGATGTATTAGCACACTTGGGAAATATGTGCCTATTGCACAAAGCAAGGTCTCACTGCATGATGAGTACTTGCTCCCTGAAATGCCCATTCAGTAAGAGTAGACTCAAAACACTGCATCTGCTCTAAAAACAGAGACGTGATCTGCAGACCCTGAGAATTTGAAGTGACTCTCATTTCTGCGGAAATCTGTTTGCACCTTTAACCCGAAAAGGGAACTCGTATCTTTGCATCCCACGGAGAATTCAGCCTGAACTTTCACTATGCTGTGTAGAGAGTAATGGGTACACAGTGTTGTTTTTGTCTGCTCACTTATTGTCTTTCTCAAGTGTTTAAAGTTCAATTAGGGACACTCTGTGCTCCGACTTGGAGCCATTAGATTTGATGCAAGTCTGTGCTCTGAAGAGATTAATTCAGCTGAAGGACAAATTTGACACTTTCACTCATTTCCCTCCTCTCTTAATTTAAACTCAAATGGTGATTATTAAGCTTCCTGTGGGGATTTAAAATGTTCAGAAGTTGTTAAACCTTCCAGTGCATCCTTGTGCTCACTTGTAGTTAGGGTATTGAATTTGATTCTGACCCAAATAGCTGGATCAGTTATCGGTGTCAACGGGCTGATCTATAGGCTGTTCTGTTCACTTCAATAATGTGCATACTACGCATGCTACAGTGCGTTGGTAGACCGTAACATTCTGCTAGGAGAGCTAAAGTAGCATTTTTAGCAAGCAAGCTATATGAAGAAGCAAAAAGTATAATAGCTAGCTTCTCAGTATCATTCTCAGTATGGATATCATGGAAGAGGCTGCATACAGCATAACCGGACTCAGTAGCCTCTATAGCAGAGGTAAAGAGACCGAAAACAGATGTTTGAGATGCTAAAACATACAGACGGAGAGCTGGCATTCTTTCTGTATACACAGTCCGACTAGTCAGTAATATTGCTGTGTCTTGTCTTGTAACTTAAGAGGTAGCATCTCTCTCTGTTTTTCTCTGAAAAATGTTAAAATGGGTTGCCAAACATACTTGGCCGGCCTGTCCAAGTAAAATCTATGTGTGGTAAACACTGCACAGCTTATTCATTTTACACTGGTATCGGATCGGTATCGGTATCAGACATGAAAAAGTAGTATCGAGCCATCTGTAGTTGTAGTGACCGTTGCCAGTAGAAGCTCTGACTTCATGTGTTTAGTAAATTTCCTCATCAGTAATTGAAGGGTGCTTGGCATAATACTCGCACACTTTAGGTAATTTCTTTGAATGCAACAACAGCGAACAGCAGCTGAAATAAAGAATTAGTTTATGCTAAGATAACTGACTACTTGTGTAGTTTCATATTTACTGTACATACATGAGAGTGGCATCAATCTTCTAATCTGATGCTGAGTAAGAAAGCGAATAAGCTTATTTCTCAAAATGTCTAACTTTTCCTTCAAATGATGGAGTATTATATAAACATTAAATATGAATAAAGGTGCCAGCTTAAACCTCGATATCCTCTGTGCATGCTCTCCGGTTCCACAGCACTTCATTTATCTCTCTCTGCTCATGTCAGGTCATTTAGGTTCATTACCCGTCAGCGGCTGATGATGAGCTGTGAGTGCCTGGCTGGAGTTTAGTGTCGTGTGCTACCTCATTGTGTGTGACATGTGGGTCCCAGCCCTCCGGTCCAGCGCTTGAATTATTGAACAGGTTCTGTTGGACTGACCTGACGGTGACCTGGAGCAGTTGCACAGTGTGAGAGGTGCACAGAGTGCGACTGAATCCTTCTCCCTGTGGGCTGTACGATACAGGGGCATGATTGGAGGGTATTACTGAGAACATATTAATAAATCATTAGTTACAACTAGTAGCAGAGCTGGGTTGGCTGAGAATAAGAATTGAAAGGGATTTGGAGGCATATTTATTGCATGCACTGTGCACTCAGGGGGCCCACATTTCAATGGCTGCTTGTTTCTCATTCTTCATTGTTGCTGCCGCTGATTATCAAATACTGAAAGAGCAAAGCAATTCCCTGTACATGTGTGGCGTGTACTGCAAGCATCAGGTGGGTAATTTTGCAGTATTGTCCCGACCCTGCCTCATCCTAACAAAAACTCCTTGTTAATTGTCAGAAATTCGGTTTGTGTTAATGCAAGTTTCAATGGCAAGCAACACAAAAACAAAAGAAGCAAAATAAATAAATAAATAGAAGCTAACCCTACCTACATAAAGACATGAGATGGAAACGTAAACAGAAATGCAAGGCTACAGAGCTCACTCTCCTCCGAATGAGCTGTGAAGACCAGTTTGTGCATGTAAGGATAGCTGAGAGGTAATGGTAGTCCTTGAGTTAATGGGAGGGCTGATCTGCTGAGAGGTTGTTACTGTCAAAGATGAAAAAGTAGCTGAAGCCACCCCTCTCCACGGTGCCATAAATCTCAAAACTTCACTCACATTACCGTCCCAAAGAGATGAAATTGGGGATGAAATTGTTTCCGCAGAATGTTGCTTAGTCCCCTTTAAATGGCCGTCTTTCTTAAACAAAAGTGACAAAAATCTGTAATGTATGTGAACAAATATGTTCTATGTGTCAAAAATTTGGAACAAAGCAGCAGGAAGAGTTCAGCTTCACTGAAATAATCCCACATGGTTTACTTGTAGCACTGACAACTTCAGACGAGAAATCTTCCTTTTCTTCATTCCCTGTTGGTATTTCTCTCCCACATGTTGCCTGTGAAAAGACGAGTGTTTCAAAATGCAGCAGGGATCCATCTTAAGTTGAATCTTTAAAAAAATAATCATCTTCGTGGCTGGCAGCTGCCTTCAATTGAAGCGCGAGAGAGAAAGTGTCATCTCAATTCACGACGTTGTGTACTTTGTCACCTTTCCCTCGAGGCGCAGGTTTTTCAATTTCCTGTTCAACCTCAAAACCCAAAGACAAATGGAGAGCTTTGATAGCAAACACATACATAGAAAGGTTGGGGTGTTATGTGCCTTCTTAGGTCAGTTGTTATTCTCACAATCTACCACCAAATACACATACATGCTGTCCAACAAACAATTTTCTACTTCCACAGGCTATAGCTGAAAGGCATCTTCTCAAGAGCCTGTTAAACGGAAAGGGAATTCCTCCAAGCAAGTTTTAACCTTGACATCTGCCAAACATCTGTTTCATTACGTTCGTCTCTGCAGACTGGTCAGCTCCGTGCTTCAGAGATAGACCAAATTAAAAGCACATAAAGTCCAAGATAAAAAGCCCTACTACCGTGATAATGATCGGTTCTGCAATTTTCCAGGGTTTTTAAGATCGCTGTATACCAAGACACCACAGTGCACTGATTTTTAAGAAAAGTAAATATTAAGCAAACAAGAACGAGAGAAACAAAAATGGGCGTATGAGAGAACGGAAAGCACAGAGTAAATTAGATACGGTGTCAAGGTGTTTCTCTGCAGGAGAGAGTGATGGAGAGTAAAAATAAAGCATTTTGAAGTCATTTTCTGTTCTGTTGCAGTTTCCAGTGGATTAATAAAGGAGTTAATGACATTTTGGGAAATACTATTATTTACTTTTTTGTCTGAAGGTTAGATGGGAAGATCAGTACCACTCTGTTATCTATTCGTCGAGTATAAAGGCTACAGGCCAGCAGCCGGCTGCACCTAATAGTTACAAAATCCAGCAACCAGCACCCCTAAAGCTCGGTAATTGTTTTCTCAATCAATTAGTTGTTTTAGAGTTAGCTTTAGAGACGCTGGTAGGTGGATTTTGTTACCTTTAGACAGTTAGGTTAGCTGTTTCCCCCATGGTTTCAGTCTTTATGCTATGCTATGCTTACTGGCTGCTGGCTATAGAATAGTTTGATATTTATTAAAATACTTGTATAAAAGTATATACAAGTAAGTTTATACTTTATAAATGTCTTTCTTGCTGAGAGTACAAAATTGTAAAAACTTCCATTTGTGGTTTTACAAGTAGTTTAATGCTGGACAATATCTTGGCCAGACGCAGGCATTTTTACACTGTGTTTTCTGTGCTAAGCTAAGCTAACCGGCTGCTGGCTGCAGTTTCATATTTAACTGACAAATATGAGGTTGATATCGATCTAACTCTCGCCATGAAAGCAAATTAGGGTATATCCCAAAATGTTGATCCAAACAAGTTCGCAATCGGCAAATAACTATTTTGTAGTTTAGTCTTCCGTCTACCTAATCCTGCATCCTCCACTATGAATTATTGAAGAATATTATATTGGTGTAACAGTGAAACCTTTCATAATAGAAAATCAAATCAGGCAATTAACATGATATGGAGGGACCTCAGGTGCATTGAATAAGTCATCAAGTGCGTGAAATAAAGAAAAAAACGCTGTGAGTTTATACTTCCAAGGTTGCTGCTGGTGAAATGAAGACGGTAAAACATGATGGTTTTGCCACTTATCGCAAAGACAGTGGTGTCCTGCTTTCACAGACAAAAGGATATGTCATCTTGCCACTGTTCTCCTTTCTCTTCCACTGTGTCGCAGAACACTATTGACCTTCAGTAAAAGTATCTTCAAAAGGCAGAAGAGGTACATGGGACAGTACCCATACAGTACGTGAGTAATGTACTTTCTGCTTGTGCTGGCCATAATCCTGCAGTAGAAACACACTCTTTGCCTCCTATTTCTTTTTTATCATCTTATTATAAAAGCAACATCCAAGGCAAATGCAATCATGTTTTTTCTTCCTCACATGCAGTAGAATCAACCACGCCTGTGATTATGATGGTTTCACTACACAAGGCTGTGTTCAGCATAAATGTGTGGCATGTTTGACAGCAGTCTGAGAGTATTAGGTCAAAGAGATGTGGAGAGTCTGACCTGTGAAGTCTGCTTCCATCCAACATCAAGAGCTCAAGAGTTAAAGATGTAGCAACTATAAGAAATTCATACTGAGGGGAATATTCTGGGCAGCAGATGCTTCAAAGCAAATGCTCAGTTTGTGTGTGTGTGTGTGTGTGTGTGTGTGTGTGTGTGTGTGTGTCTGTGTGTGTGTGTGCGTGCGTGCGTGCGTGTGTGTGTGCTTTTCCCTTCCATAATATGGTCAATACCATTAAACCCCACGATGCGGCAAGGTATCCTCACATGTTTTTAAAAATGAATAATGCACTCATAGGGAAATGAAGAAGTGGCCTTAAAACAAGCTTTAAAAAGCTAAAAAATTACATGAAATAAAATAAAATCAACACATTCTCTCAAAAAGATACAGTGAGATACAGTTGAAAATGTGCAGATTATTTTCTGCGGTCTACTTTAAATTATGTATTTATTGAAAGTCCATACCATCTATGAGTTTTTAGGTATGTGATTTTTTTTTTGTTTAAATTATAAATAAACCCTGAGGCAAAGAAGCACTTGACACTGCATCAAAACATTTGTATCCAAAGGACATAAAAAAGAAAAGCCTACACACTTGAAAGAAGTGTGCCATATTTCCATTAAATGTTTTAAAGGTGCCATCTGATATTTATCTTTACTATGTTTTATGTTTTAAAGGACTGTTTTGATGTCTTCATGCTTTCCCACAGGACTCCCTAAAAAAATCTTGACAACATCCCTACTGAGGCTAGAAACACAACTCCTTGTTGCCCTTTAAATTAGGTGAATTTAGTTGCATGCGATGGGAGCAACATCGTTAATTTACAAGCTCCAGTACATCTACTTTTTTCCCTACAGAAGAAGTCTGTCAGCAAACAAGCTCTCTGTTCTTAACTGGAGCTCACTCAACAAGCAGCACATTAAATGCAACAGCAATGCACTGCGAAGACTGTGTTTGCTGTCTTTGGTGAATGTCTTTACTTCATATTTGCAGATTTTATCTGTTGGGATCCTTGTCTAAACAATGTAAAATGTAGCCGATTTCATATAGACAGTGAATATCTGAAAACTTTACTTTGCAACAGCAGCACTGAAGCTTTTTCACTTTTAAACTTTTGATGAACAGACTGCAGACGCCCTCTCCGTGTGCTGAATCCAAAATGTGCTGCACAGACTCGGGCAGTGCTACAGTGTGGCACTGCTGCGCCCAGAGTGTACTGAATATACAGAGGAGCTAATTTCAGTTAGCTTATTCACTGGCTTTTTTTTTTCTTTCCCTCATTCCCATTCATAGACTGTAGGTTTGATTGGAGGTAATGATATTCCTCTTGCTCTCTGGAGGTGCAGTGTGCTGAGGCCTCGCTGAGCCACAGTCAGCACAAACCTCACCCGTGCTGACTCAAGCAGCGAGGGAAAGCTCCCACAGCGCCCGGGTCTCCCTCGCAGCTTCCGAGGCCAAGACTTAGTGAGGGGCTGTGTCTGTAGCAAGTCGGCTGAAATCGTTGTCCACACGGAGGAATGCCAGCTGAATAACAAAAAGAGTTCAGTTGTTAGTTGTTTTTTTATCATTGCTTTCCACCAACACCCCAGGGCTGTCTCTGACTTATTCACCCCACACTCCTACAGTTTGTTTGTCCATACATCTGTCAATTTCCTTCCTTCATTTTCCCTTTCACTCTCCGTGTCAGTCTCTCTCTAAGTCTCCATCTGTCCGTGTGTGTTTGTCTGCCTCTGTTTCTCTGTCTGTAGTCTGGGCTGGATCTCTGTGCAAATATCTGACACAAACCACAGCTTTCTTTCATTCCCACTCCGTCTACTTCGCCCTCCACCGCCATCCTCGTTCATCCTGGTGTGAGTCAATGCTGACAAACGGCAGGCATCTCCAGGTTTACCCATGGGTCTGATCTCTGCTGGCAGAGCCGCCGAGCTGCGACAGATCGATGACAAATCCTGTCAGGCTAGCTCGCTGTTATTCAAGGCTAGATTGCATCTGAAAGACCATGCGCCGTGCAGTTAATGAATTAAAGAAGTGGCCAGCCAACCTTGATCAGATCAGCTGACAACCATCAATATCTTCTTTTTTTATGGAGGTTTATGGAAAGAAAGAGTGATTGTTGAGAGAAGAGTAACCAGTGCTTGTGTTGTTATTGTGCTGGCCTGGCTCACTGTTTATTTATTTAATGTCAATCAACTCCAGAGCTACAAAACATAGAAGAATATAGCTATTTTTATACTATGCTCTAAGCTCAAAGATACACCATATACTTTCTTGACCTTGGAAACAGCAGCTTGACAAAAAAAGAAGAGAAAAGAAGAAAAGAACACAAGCTCCAACGTACGCCTGCATGATATTTTTGTCTGTGCCACCCAACTACAATGTAAGTGGTTGCCAGCTAGCCCTGTGTGTGATTTTAAAGAGGAAACAATAACCCTTCATTAACGGGAAAGGATAATGGGCTAATACATTATAAAACTACACCAGTAGGCTATTAGCACACGTGCCAAGTAAGGCTGTAGCAGGCAAAACCTCTGTGTGTGTTGAAATGAGCAAAAGTGTGTTTTATAGCTAATTAATTCAACATTTTTATTGCAATAGGGATTTTTCTTCTTTAATAAGTTATCTATATAATTTGATATCAATAGTCCAATCAAAGTTTGGACATAGATCGTTCAATAATCTTTCAAAGTATGGTACAGCAGCTGAAAACTGTTGCTTCTTTCTCCCCCTCTGGTCCCTCAAACATGGCAAACTGAAGCAGCAATGGCATAAAGAGTAATAAACTTAAATGCATTTGATGAAACAAAATTACCCTCTGCTTTATAATTTGAAAAATAAAACAGCCTCATATAGCCTTGGCATGGGAAGATGCTCTTAAAATGTCTTGGTGTAATTACTCCCCTACAAAGCTGCAGGCTTTTCTTTTTCTGGTTAAAAATACAGAAGGCTTGAATTTTTAGGGGGAGTGTTTATGCCGGAAAATAGATTTTTAGGAACAGAAGCAGCAGTGTTTCTACAGCTGAGAATCTCTGTGGGGTTTCTCGCCATGCTCGTGGTCTTACTGTGACCAACCGCTGGCTTGAAACACAATGAATGTTGATAGGCGTTAACAGAGGTGCAGCTACTATTGGTTCACTTCCACTTGTTCATTAACAGCACTGCAGCAAAAAAAACACCATAACTGTCATATAAAAGTAACATTTAAAAGCATAAACTTCTTAACTTTACCAAAATAAATTGGAATTACATAAATTAAGCAAACTATGCCATTTAAACAGCATTTTTTGGCCGTTATTTCAAACCGAAACCAGCACAAACTAAATAACCCTTAAGCCACCTCTCTGTTACAGCTGAAAAACACATCTATATGCAAAAAGTTCATTAGATGACTTAATTCAAAAACATACTGTGAGCTTATTCAGCACTGACCTTTGAAATGACTCACTCTCACTTTCTCACACAACTTTTAGTCTCCCACTCTTTTAATCATTTGCATTTTCCATCATCTCTCTGAAATAGCAAAAATAATGCAGAGAGCACAGACCGGTCCACAAAACTAATTATCATCTGTAGCACAAGAGCAGGGGGGTCCCTACAGACAGCCCCTGACAATTTCTAGCTTTAGTGTACCTTTTCACTGTATTGCTTCGCTCATAGAAAAAGCAATACCGAGGACGAGGCAAAGAAAATGAAATATTATTATATTGCTACTTTAGGATCAGACAGAGAAGAATTTTCACTCAGGCCACCAACCTCAACCAGCTGGCAGCACAAACCACGCTCAGCTTCCCTCAAGGATCCATTTCTGTACCACTTCAATTCTGGTCAAATTATATTCCCCAGTATATTACTAATACATGGAGGATAAGGATTAAAATCCATAAGGATGTATTCATCTATCTATCTATCTATCGATCTATCTATCTAACTATCTATCGATTTATCGATTGATCGATTTATCTATCTATCTATCTATCTATCTATCTATCTATCTATCTATCTATCTATCGATTTATCTATCTATCTATCTATCTATCTATCTATCTATCGATTTATCTATCTATCTATCTATCTATCTATCTATCTATCTATCTATCTATCTATCTATCTATCTATCTATCTATCTATCTATCTATCTATCGATCTATCGATCTATCTATCTAACTATCTATCGATTTATCGATTGATCGATTTATCTATCTATCTATCTATCTATCTATCTATCTATCTATCTATCTATCTGAATTTATCGATTTATCTATCGATCTATCGATCTATCTATCTATCTATCTATCTATCTATCTATCTATCTATCTATCTATCTATCGATTTATCTATCTTTCTATCTATCTATCTATATCTATCTATCTATCTAACTATCTATCGATTTATCGATTTATCTATCTATCTATCGATCTATCTATCTATCTATCTATCGATCGATCGATCGATCTATCTATCGATCTATCTATCTATATCTTTCTATCTATCTATCTATCTATCTATCTATCTATCTATCGATTTATCTATCTATTGATCTATCTATCTATCTATCGATCTATCGATCTATCGATCTATCGATCTATCTATCTATATCTATCTATCTATCTAACTATCTATCGATTTATCGATTTATCTATCTATCTATCGATCTATCTATCTATCTATCGATCGATCTATCTATCTATCTATATCTATCGATCTATCTATCTATCTATCTATTGATCTATCTATCGATCTATCTATCAATCTATATATCTATCTATCTATCTATCTATCTGTCTGTGTTGCACAGTCGCAGACAGGAGCAGGAGGGAAGAGGGTTTTCACGGCAGATAAATTCATCAGTTATTTAGTAATTAACACAAAACAGGCAGCCGTGATAAACCAGTAGACTAAATGTGTTCCGCTGTGACAAGCTGAAAGGCGCTTATCTTAATATCATAATGTTTAAAATCCACAGCAATTATTCTTCACAGAGGCGTGAAATTGATTCCAAACATTTTTCTTTTTCTCCTCCTCACACGGTTTGATCTCAGCTCCCCCTAGACAACCTTTGATGAAATTCAATTTTGAACAACGACACATTATGCAGCTTTTACATGTCTCACCTAAAGATATCAAACTTTAATCTTGGATAAATTGATCTGTATAGTCTGGATTAAAAAAAAATTTTATACTTGTATGGCACAGGATACAGTCCGACTGACACAATCAAGGTTGCTTAGATGGCTCAATTAAAATGAATTGTGTACTTCATGTTTTACGGGTTTTACAAGCTAAAATGTTTTGTCTTCAAACAACATTTCTGTGTGTCTAACTTTTATTCAAATGGCTACGAAAGCCAGAGTGTGATGGAGACAGACATTCATGTACTGACAGTTGTGACAGCAGGTACAGACTGAAAAAACTGAAGCACTGATAGCCTCACAATATGGAGCTCTGGGAGATCAGCGCCACCTGGTGGAAGGTGCATGTAAACATGAGGTCTACCACCCCGAGCAAAGTGGAAACATTTCTAACTTTATCTTGTTTCCAGCTGATTTTTACTTGGTTTAAGACATTTTCAAGAAATTCGCTCATTGGATCGAGGCAGAGTGAAGACATAAAAAAATGTGAGACTTGATTGGAAAGTTTCCTTTAAAAATGGAATATATTCTGACATTATCTTATTCAAATAGCAGATTTGACTGTATTTTCTTCAAAATTGACACTTTCACTTTCTCATACTCCTCATTATGTGCCTCTTTTATCTGTCCGTAGCTAACCTCGCATGCTACTGGACCCATCAGCCTAATGTTTATGTCCACATTTGTGATTGTGTGCTCAAGGACCTCTTGTGGTTGCAGTGATTCACATTTGAAGAAAAAAAACAATAGTTTTTTAATGACTGACCCTATTGTCAAGTTTTCAGCAGTATTCACCATTTTACATTATGCATTACAACATAGCAAAAGGCCACATTTTGGCCTTTGTCATGAAAAGTTTGGTCTCATCTTGAACCGGCGCATCTGCAGTTTGATTCCATACCCAAAGATACATTAAAGTTAGGCAAATTACCATATGAATAAATCCCTGTTCTTATTATATTTGTCACCATCTTAACTGTAAGGGAGCTGGGAGGGAAAATTGAGTGAGATTCAACTCTTTTGTGTTTGGGAGGGAAGAAGGAGGGGGTTCATTTTGTGTGGTGTGTTAGAAGAAAATGTTCTAAATAAATAATTATGTTTAAATTCATAAGTTTAAACTTACCATTCAATTTATTGTTTACTTATTAAGTTCATACACTTGGGCGAACTGCTCAGTTACAATAGCATTACACTATTCTATGCCTCTTAAAATAAAAAAACACTTTATTACAGTCGCTTTGGTACATTTCTCTAATAATCCTTAACATTTGGAAAACATTAAGAGGATTTCTCAAAACAGAATGCACAAACAGCACAACACAGTGGATTACCTGCAAAAGCCTGTAACTTGCTCTAAATCCTTAGGCTATCTCTCAAAGGTAAATATTTCTGTTAGTAAATATTTCTGTGCGATCAGAATGACAAGTCCTTGTGTCATTGCTTGCAAGATACTCCAAATGTTTCACCATGTTGTCCATATAACAGTGTACTCTGTAAGTATTTTCTTATGCAAAATATGGCAAAGGTTTGGATGACAATGATTGAAAATGCACACAGCTGCACTTTTCTGTATGGAACTATCAATTTTGACAGTACAAAGATACACATTACTGCATGTGGGAGATTGATTGCAAATGACTGGACAGGATTCACAGTTGCGCCTTTACTGTTTGTACTGTAATTTGTTGACAGAGCATGTCTTTGTAATACAGAAAAGAAAAAACACTGTTTTACAGCACTGCATAGCACGACAGGAAAAAATTACAAAATTAGAAATGCAAACTTGGGAAACAGCCCCGGGTTACAGATTGTCATCCACACTATAACGGATATCTTCATCAATTCAGGAAATATTTATAAAAAAAGGTAATACATTGTGATTAACTTGACATAAGCAATTGATAATGCAGAAAAAAGCAGACAATTCTACATAACCACTTTCATGAATGTGTCAGAATCATTTGCAATTTGCTCAAAAGAATGAGCAATTGCTTTTATGACGTGTGACTAGATGATGAGGAGGTTGAACAAGTAGTTTTGAGAATTTCACTTCTGATCTGAGAAATGTACCAAAGAAACTGTTAAAACTTTGCCTGCATTTATATCTGTAACAACTTGCTTTACTTGTAGGCTATAGTATTAGTAACTATCTAATAAACAAACGAGGCAAAAATTGATAAATCGTAACAACAAAGATTTACTCAAAGTGACTTTTACTCAGGTTTTACTCAAATCAAACCATGTCTCAAGTTCATGGGGTGAAGGGTCAATAATTCACTCAAGCATCAAACCGATAAATAACATACCCAGCTATTTAGCAAACTCTGTACAACCATTAGGACGCAAATGTTGCTTGGATTGTTATAATAACATGTAAAAAGGAGTTACAACCAAGTTCATTTTGTTCATAAGGACCAGGGCAATTATTATGTTGATTGACAGCAAGACAGACCAATTGGTTCGTTTGCAAGCCTCACTTAAACAGTGGGTGGGATGCCGGCGTTCTGCTGGGACTGATATGGTTAGAAGACTTGCTTAAGATGCTTAAGAGCCTACGCGCACCTCAGAACTGTCAGTGTAAAATGCTCTGCATGATAATCCTGACTGTCTGTCTTGCTTCATACAGTTTTTATTCTAGGATGACAGGAGAACTCAGCACAAGTCCAAACTTTACAAGACAACAGCTGCAATTAGGAACATACCTCCATGGGGCTTTCTTGAGTGCATGTTGTGTCCAAGTAGTCATTACTGGGCCCGGCTGTGTGTTATCTGCCTTTAAAACTGTCAGCAGCAGCAGCGTTCATCTCCTTGAGGCGACTGCTGTGCGTTGGAGCTGCTGGAAAGTTGGTTATTGAAAAGCAGACTGCAGTCCACAGCCGATGGCTGCAGTTCATTTCTAAAATACAACATTTCAGCTTTGGCAGAGAACATACCACAGTTCAACATTCAGGATTTTTTTTAATAAAGGTTGTAAAAAGTACCTTTATTCATCAACCAAAGACTGAACTGTGTACACTCTGTTTCATCTTTGTTGTAATCAGCTTTTAAACTGAGATTCAGCACTGACAGAGAATCCTCCTACTCATACACGACTGTGCTTACCATAAACATCTCTAGTGTGTGAACTGCACTGTGTGTTTGAGACTGTACTGACTCACAGTCACTTTGTAGGGCCTTGAATCTGGATTACCATTTATTTTAGGGATAACACTTGGTTTTTAATCAAGGTTAGCGGTTAGTTTTAGCTTCCAGAAAATCACAACTCACAACTTACAAAAACAGGTGTGTGTAAGTCTGTGTGAGGGCGGGAGGTGACAATCCTGTACAGAAAACCTTTACCATGTTCCCTGAGTATGCCTTTGCTATTAAATAAAAAAATAAATAATTCAACTGAATCTCTCTGCGTGGCTAGATAGCAGTAGGGTTTTAGTGATTTGGTGTACTAGCCCTTGAAGTTACCCTTTATCCAAGGAAAAATAAAATGTTTGGTAAAAGTCAATTGGGCGCAACAGGTAGCCAGGTGGTTAAGACACACATACAACCACAATGTCCCCATCTCGACTCTGACCAGGTAACCTCATAACGTGTCATCCCTCTCTCTCTACCTGCTTTTCCTGTCTATAGCTCTACTACCACTGCTCCTTTAAATAAAGGCAAAATGCTGAAAATTAGAAGGGTTGCCTTAAAAAACTTTATCAATGCATCTTTAATTGATTAGGGGTCTTGTAGTGGGACATACTGAAAACAGATATTTCTGGTAATTATGACTATAAAATGTGCAGTTTTAGCAACAATAAGCTATTTTCATAATGGTGGAGCATAAACTGGTGCAGGTAAAACATAATAACTGGCACAGTGAGACTCATCTACATGTTGCACGTTACAGCAACAGCTGGGGACTGGTGGGCTGAAGTGCTGTGTGCACTCACAGAGAAGGCTCCCTATGAGATGGTAACAAAAACATTCAAAATATGTGTTGGATACTTACAGACTTTTTATCTTCAAATAGCCAGCAGATGTGTCTGTGATCTCAGTGTGAGGATGTTTTAACTTCTAGAAAGTAAAGTTTTTCAAAATCGTTTTTTTTATTTAGGACTTTATAAAACCTAAAGAGATGAAGCATTACTAGGTTTAGAGTTACAGAAAAACAAATGTGAAAAACAACATTAAATACACTTAGGGTAACTCAAATGGAAAAAGAGAATGTACAACAGAGAGAAATTCTTGCCCACACAAATTCAAACTACCCCTACTCTATTACACATCTATACATACGACTCTTTTCTACAAAAAAACACGCATGAAGTGTTTAATCCACAAATTTCACATATATATCTATGTTGCTTGGTCCTTTAGGAGACCCTTAGGTTATCTAAGAAAATCAGATTCACTATTTAAAAGCAGAGATTTTTTCTGAATGTTTTTGTGTGTGATTGTTTTGTGGTCAATGAAGTCCATGAAGATTAGGCATATACAGAGTGAGCTCTGCCAGGTAGATTATCTGGCAGGTGTTGATTCGGTTGTCATGTTATTTCTGAAATCTACTTGTGCTGGCTCATGACACCCCTGAGGAAGTCTTCAAAGCGTGGAACAGAGGCCTCCTTGGCGGGCTCATCAGCAGCTTTCTCCTCGGCAGCGGCGGGCTCATCAGCTACAGCGGCGGGCTGAGCGCGTCGCAGGCGGCAGTTGTAGTCGAACTCTGGGTCGCAGTCGGGGTCGGGCAGGATTATGCCATCCTTGCTGGTCCCTGGAGCCACTACACCACCGGGGGAAGAAAACTTGCCGCAGTTGGGGTCGAACGGATGGCAGAAGGTCTTTGCTGGCGCCTTGATGTCGGCCTTGGCCTCAGGGCCAGACTTCACCGGGGTGCAGTCTTTGTCATAGTGCACATAGCAGTCGTAGCCCTCCTTGGTCTTGCCACGGACGCCAAGTTTGTAGCGGACCTGGTTGATTGATTGATTTGTGTTTTTGTTCAAAACAGATGCAAAGCAGAACGAAGTGAAAGCATTATGCAACACCCATTTAATTTCACTACATCATTTAATAAACCAAATGGAAAGGAACAGACGAGTAATAAAACAATTCAACAAGCAAGATTAAACTAGATTAGTCAAAACAATGAACAATTTAATCCTAGTAGCAGGACTTCAAATTCAGACCTGGTGTTCGGGGATCTGTGGTGCGGGCCTGCGCAGGGCAGCGGCGGCTGCCAGTATGCAGTATGGGTCATAGGCAGGGTCGCAGGTCAGAGGAGCAGCAGGAGGTGAAGGCTCATCCTTGGGGGAGTACTCCAGCACGGGCTTGGTGAGGCCGGACAGCTTGGTGGCAGTCAGAGGGTTGCAGTCAGCGTCAAAGAGAGGGTTGCAGTGTTGCTCTTTAGGGGCCCCCACTGCAGCAGGAGCAGCGACATTGGTCACACACAGAGGATCAACTGCTGGGTCACAGCTGGGGTAGAGCAGGTGGTAGAAGCCGGTGGGGGCTTTCTGGACCAGAGGGGGCATGCAGTAGGGGTCCTTGGGGTCACATTTGAGGGCGGCGTAGGATGGGGCTGGGCCAGGGGCTGGGCGATAGCCATAAGCTGCCCTCAGGTGATACTGCAGACACTCCACATCTTCAGGGTTGCAGATCCTGAGCAGCTCAGTCCTCTGCTCAGGACTCAGGAAGGGCTCCAGGATGGGGGCATAGTAGTAGAAGCCAGTGGGGCTCTTCATAGGCATGGGTAGCATGGGGGTGAAAATAGGGGCTGGCACCTTGGCTGGAGCTGGCTCAGGCTCCGGGGCAGCAGCCCTAGGGACAAGGGGGAAGAGGCAATAGGGGTCGATGTAAGGGTTGCACATCCTGACAGCAGCCGACTTGATGGGGGCGGGCATCACCACTGCAGCCTTTGGCTTGCTGGTGAACTCCGAGATGCACTCTGGATCATCAGAATTGGCACAAGTCTTGTAGATTTCACTGAGGTGCTTGAGGTAGTGGTTGAAGGTCGGGCCCTCCTCTGACCTGTGCTTGTTCTGCAGGTAGGCCAAGTACAGACGATCCATATCCTCAACCTGAAATACAGGGTGAAAAGGGGACAAAATGAATAAATGTACTCTAATTCAGTATGATTTATGTGCCGCACAGATTAATACTAAACTAAAAACAAGAGAATTTGAACAATGAACTGGTTAAATGAACACATTCACACAAATCCTCTGAGCAGGAATGCATGTACTTTTGTCAGTCTTGTTACTCAAACCAAACAGCCTCACTCTTAAACCCCAGAGCTCTCACTGGTGCTAAGAATACATGCTGGAAAATAATTTGCATTGAAGAGTGACTTAGCATATTAAGATGCATATTAATACTTTTATATCATCATGGTCTGTGCATTAAAGAATTAATTGCTGTGAAATACTTAAAGAACCAGATAAAATTACATCAAAAAGCTGCTTAAATGTGTCTTTTTAGGCCTAAAATGTTCAGTGCATCTAAGATTAAAAAGCCTCAAATTGTGGCCTCATTTATAAAAGTTGCACTTCTGACTGGGAGAAACTGAGTAATCAATGTGAAACAAACTCCACTCACTCCCTCCTGGTTGTGGGTCTCCGTGAAGTACTTGTACCATCCCCAGAAGTCCGGCAGGCGTTTGAACTGCGGCACATGCAAGACGGGGAGGTTCCTTCTGTTGCGAACCAGATTCTTCAGGCTCGCCGTGGCCTCGGCTTTCATGTTGTCAGACACTGCAGGCACTGAGGGGGGAGAAAGTGACCTAAATGAAGAGTGTGCTGGTGCCAGAATTTTACAAGTGATGTTGGAAGACTGAATAGAAATGTTTCCATTTGTTGAGTGTATAAGATGTGTATTTTTTATCCTCAGACAGACTTTTATTTATGTGTTGACAGAATTGTATTTTATACGGAATATTGTTTAGAATTAATGTTTTTATTTGGTCACGTTATTTTACATGTTTCAATAGTTATTTTTACTGTAAGTCAATAAACCTTCTGTAAAAATCAACTGCAACATCCTATAATTAGTAAATATTTTTTAAGTTATTAAAGGACTAGTTCTAACATTTTTAGAAATGCATTTACATGCTTTCCTGTCAGCAATTAGATGCCTCTGTCCAGAGGTAACATAATCTACACCTCTAAAGCTCACTGACTAAAAACGTGTAATGGAGTGTAAAAGGGTCAATTAGCAATTTTGATAGATATAATCTTTTGATGTTAAAGATAAATGGGCTGAGCTTGTTTGTGTTTAGCTTTATATACAGTATGTGTTCAGAACATTGCCTTGCAGTTTTTGTTCCTGTTCTAGTTTTTGTTCGTGGATAAGTTGGACAAGATGTTCCTTGATATTTGATTTAAATAGATGAACAACAGGAACAAGTTAAAAATCATATAAAGCAATCCAATACTACAACACCACAAACTGAAGCCAAAACGGATCAACTCCTCTCTGAGACACAGCCAATAAAAAAATAACAATATAGCATTCACAAACCTACTCCCGGCAGAGTTATTGGATTGGATTAGTGCTGCAACTAGTGATTATAACGAAGCTCTTTTATTGACCGAGTAGCGCGGTAGCTTCCACACGCGCTACATTTTCCCCAGCATTTCTGAAGGATCAGTAAGTGACGCCACCGTCACACACGGACCTGTACGTGCAGCCGGCAGAAGCGCTTCCGTGTGACGGTGACATCACGTACTGATCCTTGGGCTGATGTTTGCGACTTTGCTGCAGGGAATAAAGACACGCGCGACTGAGTTTACTTTCTATTGTGATAGTTATTGTAACACCTCCTGTAAGAAGGATCAGGGTCCAGCCTGGACACCTCTTCCTCTAGTGAGGAGGAAACTTTGATATGTAGTGACAGAAACTTGTTTCCATGTATGAGATCTCTCTCTCTCTCTCTCTCTCTGTCTCTCTCTCTGTCTCTCTCTCTCTTTCTCGCCCATTGCCATGAATGTTTAGGTTGCAATGTTGCCAGAGCACAAATTCACATATAAACAATAAAAAAATATATAATTAATTAATGATGTGATAATTAAGTAACTTTATACAAACAACAATGGTTATTTTGTTTGTTGCATGAGGAAATACATTTAGCTGCAATGATATGGCAATAAGTAGGAGAGTTTCTGTGTGTGTCTGATGTAGCTCCTCTCCCGCACGCACACACACACACACACACAGGTTTTTAGTCTGCTATTGCTACTGTGGAATGAAGTTAGTTCAATATAAACCTATATATATATATATATATATATATATATATATATGACCTAACTATAAAATATAAAAAAATTTAAAGTAGCTTAGATGTAACTAAGCTACTTTAGCCATGTTGCTGTAGCTTAGCTTACTACATCTCACTGGGGGGTAGCTTCTGTGTAGTGAAGCTTCATTTAATGTAGAGCAGCTAGTAGCTTAGCTCTATACATTTTCCAAGTAGCTTGCCCAATATGTCAAAAAAGTAGGAAATTTCCCCATTTGAGAGACTGGATCCAGCTAATTATCCATTTCCCATGAAAACTTATTTAAATGATTAATCAATTATGTTCATGTAAATAGTCAATAATCCCTTTTAAATGTCTGTGATTTAAGTTTTTAATGTGATATAAGTTTTTTTTTTTTTTTTTTGACCTCAGTGACTGAAAAGCCAACATGTCACATAACTGGTCCTCACCTCCCTCCTCCCTGTGCTGCTCCACTGGAACGGCCCCCAGAAACTCTGTAAAACACAAGGAGCAGCCACATTAGCAGCAGCAGGGACATTAGCTGACTAGGACCAGATGTTGAGCTTTCTCTCAACATCAGGGAAAACGCTATCCTGCTAATAAGCCCCTGGGTGAAACACTGCAGGTGCTGGGGCTCTGGCGCCCCAGTACAGGCAGCATCCTGCAGATTAAACACTCCCTCCTCCTCCTCCAGCCCCCCACCCAGCCCCATGTACACTCAGTTTGGCTTTGAACCAGACCCGTAGAGTTTGTGCAACTACTGGGGGCCTCCTTAAAGCTAACCTGTAAAACTACAAAGAGTGGGCCCGCACACAAACCAATTACCGATATACTGTAAAAGTAGGTGGAAGAGAGGGAACACGTCTGTGTACATCTCTGTTTCCACATGTGGACTGTCTTCTGTTCCACCAGGAGTTTTCTTAAGAAGTTTATGACTATGAGAAAACAGCCAAGTCAGCTTATTATGGCAGAAACTTCCGGTCCGTCTAGTTTACTAATTTGGAAAATCTCCCAGAGGAGCAGGCATAGATGTCTTTTTATGACTCTGGAAAGAGTGTGAAGTAGTTCAATCAACATGGCAGGCTATTAAAATACAGTATCAAAAATAAATGTATTTGTAATGCAAACATCACATGTGATTTTTAAATTGTTGCATAATTTATTATTTTAAATTATTATTATATTGTTCCTGATGCATTTAGGTGAATGTAGCATTTTAATGTTGTAGTTGTTCAAAATTATTTTACTTAATTAGGCTAGTTTAGCCTAATCTGTGTCAAAATTTATAAACTGATCGTGCATTTTCTGTGTAAAATCCCAACCATAAGCGTAACTAGAAACTATATCTGTCAGATAAATGTAGTGAGGTAAAATGTTCAATATCTTCCTCTGAATTTTACTGCATTAGAAGTAGAAGGTCACACTCAACTCAAGTATATAATACTTGAGCAAGTGTACATCTCAGTAAATGAACTGATCACTGTCAAAAACGAACACATTTAACTAAAGTGTTCTGTAAGGCAAAGGAATTAGGATGATTAAATGTATTAAATGTATTCTTTTACACAAAATAATGGTTATTTTTCTGCCGTTTTCAAATGTTTTCTGTTTTTCTTCTGTGAAATATTTATTTACCCTCCTCTGGCTTCTAAAATCCCTTCAAATGAAGAAAGAAACATCTTGCTTTGGACTTTTAAAGTGAAAGGCATAACCTGTGACCAGGGGTTGCAAGTAGACACGGATTTGTTTTAAGGGCTTAAAAACTGGAGAGGTCGGGAACCACTAGTCTAAATGGTATTTTCAAGTTGTGTGACTGCTGCATTATTGTTATTGTGGAGAAACTCTAAATGCAACACATTTCAGCCTAAAACAAGTAAATCAAGTCTCACCAGGTAATAAAACAATAGATAACAGGAATCCCGTGTGGATCAGGGAAAGCGATGGTCGTCCAACCCGTGCCATTTTCTGTTTTATGTGCTTCCTGAGGTAAAAGACAGAAACAATGTTCACTGATCATGTTGGAGCTGGATTTCAGAATGGTTAACACAGTATGAACTTTTGGCATTATACTGTCATATTACAATGCATCCAGACTTGGATTGATGACTATGTCTTGTTTTTCAGCAAATTGTTAGATACAGAACTGAGAAGACAATGCACTTGGAACAAAGAGAGAGCTTTTATTTAACTGGCTGCTGCCAAGACAATAGAGAGGATTGGGAACATGCTGTGATAGAGCTTTTCAGGGATTACTGAGAAAAATAAGTCTTTAGTTGGGAATTTCAGAATATAAAGTAAAGCGACTGAGCTGAACAATCACACAGCCAAAAGCTTGTTCGTCTCCATTACTACACGGATGGCTGTTAAATTTCAGCTGCTACGCTCAGAAAGAGAGATTGTCTTCTACAGTTTCACACTTGTGAATAAATCAGAGGACTTTTCATCCGAAGACAATTACATTGGAGTTGCAGGCATAAATTTTAGCACATGCAGCATCAGATCAGCATCAGATCAGTCCTTACCTGCAAAGGTGTTGAAGTTCTGGCCTCCTGTGATCAGGAGCAGCTCTCTGGATCGAGCTTCGTGAAGGGGAGAGGGGGCTTGCTGCACTGTGGCTGTCTGAACTGTCTAAACCCTCTACCTCTCTGCTCCCCTGTATGGGACGGACAGGCAGGGAAACATTTTTAAGGAGCCCACTTGATCATTAAAAACAAAAAGGCATGTCAAACTGCTCCATCGTGCTGGTAGGCACTCCAGGATTGGCTCCTGCGCTGCCATCCATCCAACCAACAGGGGTCCTGTAATTAGGAGGGGTGAGCAACTCAACTCAGTTGAGAAACAAGGTGCCATTTAGGCCCAGCTTCTTTCCTCACAGGTTTGGAATTTGGGGTCAACATGCAATCTGAAATTGTATCATATCACCAGTTGATTTTGAGATTTACATAAATGGCTCAGTTGGCATGAACTTAAAAACTGTAAGCTGTTAAATCCACACAGCTTGAGGAGAGCAGATTTTTAAAGAAGTGCCTGCAGCTAATGCAGAGGTGGTGCTCATAAAACATTCGGTGGAAACTGTATACCAAGAGGTAGTTCTGGCATTCATGGTGCTTTCCTGATGATACACAAGGAGAAAAAGATGCATAAACAGGAACCTAGTGGTACATAACAAGCAGTAAGTAACAATAAACGCCTCTACTACTGGGAGGAAACTAAAGACATCAGTTAAATAAACCTCCTGTTTTTATTCCAGTGCTTCATCTCCATAAGAAGAGTCTCTCTGTAGAAATTGACTTGTAGAAAGAATGAAAACTATTTCTGAAATAATTAATGTGTTGCATCAGTATATTGACAAATGTGTGAGCAACATTGTCCAGGATGACAGGAACGTGACACATTTCAGTGGTGCAGTATTTCATGCAAGAAGCAGTCGCACCAGCCTTTGTTCCAAAGTTGGAGTCATCCTTAAATGTCAGAAGTCTGTAGTTATTTTCTATCCTCTGAATACAATTAATCAGCTGTTTTAAATAGGAACTAAGGATTTACATAAGGCCCCGCAACCTTGTACGCAGGAAAAGTGTTTGACGATGGATGGATGGAGTCATTTGCTTACTCAGATTGAGGATTTTTTTCTTTGTCATTGGCTAGACCCATAAAACTTAATCAGTAAAATTAGATTCACATTTTCAAAAATATACAACTGTCAGTGAGAAGTATTCTTTTCCTCACTACTAAAAGAGCTTACTTTCTCGCACATAAATGTTTTTTATCCAGCAAAATGGAGGAAGCTGGAGTCATTACGGGAAACAGGCCTCATACAGAGGGCCACTAATGAAGCTGCTGCTGTCGGACTGCATAGCCATGAAGACCAGCATGCCAACACCACTGTTTGTTTGGTACACTCTCCTGATGCTTGGATTGTGCAACGTAGCCTGTCTCAGTGGAATATATATATATAAAAGTATACAAAAAACACAATAGGTAATCTTTTATACCTAAGTATCCACTCATCGACATGTCATGTTCCAAATGTGTTCTTCTGAATTGATTTTAAACTGGATGTTATTGAACACTTTTTACTATGTAAAAGTGGATATCGTTACAATAATGTTTCACACAATTCAAGTGTTTGGGTTTGTTTGGTCAGGTTAACATTTGTGCTAACAACATTACCATTTATCTATCTATGTTTTAGCTATTTAAACCATTTATACATAACTTTTAGCTAACATTATGAACGTTTATCCATAACATTAAGCTAATTATTTCACCATTTTATCCGTAACTTTGTGCTATTGTTAACAATTTAACCATTGATCCATTACTTGATCCATTACATTTACTAAGGTGTTTCAACCATTTATCAGTAACTTTTAGCTAACTATTTAACCACTGACGCATTACTTTTAGCATACGTACGGTATTTCAACCTTTTATCCATTACTTTTAGCTAACTAGCTAAGCAAAAGCTGTTGATATCTAACTTTAGCTGAAGATAGATGTCACCATATTTTGATTCCTATTATCTTAAATTAAAAACACAACTAAATGATTTTATTGTGCCTCATGCCTCATCTTCCACTCATTTCCTAATTGCTGATTTTCTACAGTCATACAGTTTGTCCCCTAGGACTGTGTCCCTCTTGCATGAATGATGATAACTCAGCCTCGGCTATGATCCCTGCAATTTACACATTTCAAAATAACTGGGGCTGTCACAGAAGGAGACAAATGGTTGTCTTCTTTGGCTTAAAGCAGCATAGCCATCAGGAAAGATGTCTGTCTCTTTCTGTGCATGGAAAATTCATGGCAATTTAACAAAAATTTGGGTTAAGAACCCATAAAGCGTCTCATGCTACTTGTGAAAGAAAAGCTCATTAAAAACACAGACCCTTGTAAAAATGACTACGCCTGTCAAACGCTTTTATGTAAGCATTTCAGCTGTGGATCAAGTTTCACATCACATACTGAAAAACAAAAAACAAATCAGCAACAGATTACTCTGATAATTAATAATTAAAAGTTGTGTTGTTAAGTTAGATAAGGAAGAAAAAGATATCAAGAAAAAAAAGATCTGGCAACAACTTTTAAACTTACTTTATTGGCATTTTCACTGCAAGAAAATAATGCATGTTGTGGCAATACGCCAGATAGTTAAATTTTCTCAGAGAGATCAGTGCTTAAAATAAGCTCTCTCATGACATGTGTTAGTCTCCATAGAGGCTCACTTCGAATGATTTTGGAGATCCCATCAGTTCATCGCTTTCAATTTTCAATACTTTGGTTTATGGACCAAATACCTGCAAAATTTCCAGCTTCAGCTGTACTTTGTGTTTAGTGCTAATTAGACAATGTTAGCATGCTAACACACTAAACTTAGATGGTGGACTGACTAAACATTATGCCAAGTTAGCATTTAGTTCAAGGCCCTGCTGTGCCTTAACACAGCCTCATAGACTTGTTAATGTAAAATAAATAATAACCTAATCTGTCTAATCTCTACATTGTCCTGCACACTAAGAATTTGGTATTCATAATAATTTGATCAAAGTATTTTTTCTGTTCCTTTAGAGATGGAAAGTTATACTGCGCCATGTCTGGACAGGCTAATCATGACTTCCCAACGCATCTTTAATAAAGTTGATGATTTCCTGCCTATACATATCGTGTGGTTCCTTTAGCAAATCCCAAACAGATAGTACTTTGTGTGTACTGCTGTTTTTTTGAGTGTAATTAATACCATTGTCTTGTACACAACTGATTTTCAATGCTGACCCCACAGTTCTCTGTTTTGCTGATTCTGTACAGCGAGCTTTTTAAAAACCTGTAGTTTGCATTTTGTGCTCTTCAGAAGCCTCTTATCAGTCTTCAACTTGTGCTGAATAGTAATAAAACCTCAATATGCTGTTCCCCGAAACACACATTTTGACCTTCAGATCAGCATTCTCATTGGTGCTGATATTGAGGGAGTCTCTCATTATACAGTAAGTACTATTCAGTTTTGGAAATGATCAAATTTGCATGCCGACAAACTCTTCTGTACACAACATTTTTCAAGCAGGCTGTGTGCTGTTGACCTATAGGCTGACAGCTGCAGATGCCCATAGCACTCACATTTTATCACAAACACTGTCTTGGCTCTTTCATATTCGAGGCAGGTATAGGTTTCTGTTTATAAAGCTCCTCTGTTAAAGTTGCCATATCTTATTTTGTTTATTGGCTGCGGTATTGGAGTTGATCACACTTGCTCTGAGTGTGGGCTGATCTCTCTAGCTTTTACATTCTGCACTTCATATTCATGGAATAAACTGCAATACATCCTGTAGTTTAAGAGTTGGCATAGATGGGACAATTCAATGATCTTATAACTAATCTTATTAATTATCAGCTCGGTAAAGGGCTGGGCAATATGGCCGAAAGAAATATCACAATATAAATAAATTTCCCATATGATGACGCAGCAAGGGTAGGCTAAATCTGAGGTTCAAAGCTCATTCTCGACATTCACGAGCAGTTAAGAAATCAACTTTTATTTTGTGATCTTTTAATTTAATATTAACTAATATTGTTTTCTTGCACTAGCTGTATCTGTTTTAATATCTTGTATTGACTTGCTCGCTGTTTTGGCCTCTTGGCCACTTATCTGGTTAAATAAAGTAAAATTAAATAAAAAAACTAAAGATTATTTTCATTATCGATTTAATGTGCAGACTACTTCCTTGATTGATCAGTTAATTGTTTGTCTTTTAAAATGTCGGCACCTAGTGAGAAAATTACATTTTTTTTAAATCCAAGGTTATGTCTTTAAATGTCTTCATTGTCCAAACAACAGTGAACAACCCAAATATATTTTTTTGTGGTCACATACAGTAAGGCAGCAAATCTTCACATTTAAGAGGCTTGATCAAAGTAAGTCGTTTATCAAAACAGTTGTCAATTCATTTTCAGTCAGTCAACCGTGTTGATCAGTGAGCTAATAGTTTCCACACTTTCCATATCACATGATCTTCACCAGCAGGTGGAGTTGGATACGTCAATTTCTGAGAACTTTAAGGTAAATTTTACGGTGGTTCTTTGAGTGCTCGGTAAAACAGAAATTCAATCTACAATTCCAACTACATTTGCTGATGAAGATCATGTGATATGATCAAAAATTCTGGAAGAGCGGTGAGAGGGTTTTATCAACACACAGAAATGAATGAAACTGATGTTCAATACAATGAAATGTGTTCCACTGTAATGCATCAGAAAACATTTATGTCTCATTGTGTTAGTTTTAATATCAAACTGTGAGTGTTCTCACATGCACATTATTATCCTGGTTTTATTCCACAGATGTTTCTGAACATGAGAAATCTGGTTATTCATATCCTTGTATACATAATTTTAACAGTATCCTGGTTTCTGATCCTTTGTGCACAATTATGTATTGATTTATCACCATGCCATTCTGTACCAACAAAGACTAATCAGAAACCTGGATAAACCTGGGCAAATCAATTTGGTATGAAAGTATTAAGTGCAAGGTATATTGAAAATATAGAAACATGTCAGCCATGTTCTCAATTTCAGTCTTTAAAATCCTGTAAAACGTTTCTAAATTCTGTAAAATACTGCGTTTGACTGTCTACCTGGCTTCTATGAAAGACAAATATTAGTGAATGAAAAAATCTTATCAGAGTCACACATAATTCCTACCTCATACATAAAATATACTATTTATTGATTTTTGTCACATATAGAATCCATCACCAAAATACAACTGTAGCATAACTTCTGTACACATAAGTACAAATTCATGATGTAACATGATGCACTGCCGATATAAAACTTTTCCATTTGCAGCATGTTTAAGGGAGACTGCATATGGAGCCTCTGCCCACCATAAGTATAATTACGCTCCTAACAGGTGTTCTCCAGCACACTGAAACCTGCAATCCGTTTTCGAAGCAGTCGAAGACATGAGCACAATACAAGCTCATAATTTTAACATACCATATATGAAGGAATCCTTGGGATCTTAAGAATTTCACAACATCTGGAGCTGGGGATGACTTTTTAAGGATGTTTTAAAAAAGCCTGAACCTAGGACAACTATGAAAGTAAATTGTATGTCATTAGACAGTAAATGGTTGGTTTGCTCTCCACAAAAAAAAAAAGTTGAGGAGAAGAAAAAAGGGCGGTGTGAATATCGTCCATCATCTCTGTCAGTGGATGTCATCATCATCAAACAGATCCTCAAAATCTGTTGAAGGAAAAATACAATTATTATATTAAAGTTACATAACAGCTGGAAAACGAAACACTGGCCATATTTCAAGTGTTTCTGCAAGCAAGGCATTTTCTCATAAAGCATCGTGCTGGGTGGAGGGGCGCAGGTGATAAAAGGATCTGGGAGTGCTTGCGGAGTGCCCTTCCTGTGGGTCTGATAGTTTGTGAGGTCAGAGGTCAGCAAGAGAACTGTATGAACAGGCACGGGAATATGTGCCACATCCTCTGTTACTGCAGGTAATCTTCATTTAACACTCACTAAGATCCAGCTTAAAGGAAAATAAGCTTGCATTTTTTAGTGAATGTAGGAATTGCTTCTCCTATATAGCCACATGAAGGGCCATGTGTATGTTTGTACTTTGTTTTGCTGCGACTTCAACTGTTTTCATTGACTTTGCCTTTTTAGAAATAGCACTTTTTATATTCTTTGTGATAGACAGAAAATTTATCTGCAACTATTCCGATAATGGATTCATCGTTTTAGTCATTTCTGAAGCAAAAATGCCAACAGTTTGTTATGTACAGCTTCACAAAAGGAAGAATTTGATGTTTTCCTTTTGCACATATGATAGTAAATTAAGTATATGCGGTTTTTGGACTGTTGGTCAAATAATACAAGACATTTTAATACATCACCTTGGGCTAACAATTACCAGCACTATTTCTTTTTTGGACAGGAAACCACAACAGCATGATCATTGCAATTTATTTAGTAAACAAGTTGAACTTGAACTGAGAATTCAGTTAGTGTTTTAAAATAACTCACAATACTGCACCTGCACCACTGAAAAGCTCCCACATAGCTTGAAAACAAAATGTGTATTTTTTTTCAGTGATGTCAACAAATGGATTTTAAGAAACCAGTCTTGTCTACACAAATTTGACACAATGTCTGTATCTTCTGTCTGTATTTCATCCTATCTATGACTGTTTACATTAAGTACTGTAGATGATGGTTGGGGAGGAAGTCGGGGGGGGTTTCTGTATGTGTGTTTGGAGCTACGGATTTAGTATGTATTGTCATTTTGAACTTGTATTTTTAACAATGAATACAATTACCTGCCCAGGGACAGCAGACAGAAATCCACTGTCACTAGTAGCTAAATCTAGTACAAAACGTTTATTCTCCTTGTGTGAGATTTTTGTACATAGTCCCTGACAAATAAATGTAATAAACTTTTAGGCACGAAAATTAATTGAGAAAATATTCAGCAGAATAATTTTTGATGAAATAATAATCATCAGTTGCAGCCTTATTGTTTACCTAGTAAAATAAGAACAAAGACTGCAACGGAATATTATTTTTCATTTTCCCCCCCGATACATTTTTTGATCTGAAAATCACAATCACATTAGACAAAAGGGCAGCAATCCATCACAATTGAGAAGTTGGAACTAGAGTATTAATCAATTAATCAGCGAATCATTACAGTGCTAATAAAAACTTGAAAAAGTGAACAAAATAAATAAAGGAATAAGGGTGCTACCAACCAGGTATTCACATGCAATGACCGACCCACACAAAACATCCAGACCCTGACTTTTCCTGAGATTTAATAAGAAAAATGTAAAAAGAAATTTTGAGTGATTGCCCTATGCTTTTAAGTAAACTTTACATAGTGTTCTATTGTAGTGTATAAATAAAGCTTGCTTACTTTTGTACTGTTTGCAGTCTACATACAGTACATTGTGTGCAGACTTCACACAAGAATTTGCACCTGAGTTTGTTATCCAGACAGTCACTGACTGCGGTTTTAAAAGGTGTCATCAAACACACAGAACATAGAAATCAGACAGCACATGACAGAAAAACAACATTTGGCTCTAATTAAAGCCTTCCCCAAAAAACAAAACACATTATCTAAAATGAAAGACAGGTATGCTTGGGTGACAGAATTCCTTCTGTCATGTTCCATTCTGTCATATGGCCGACAATATGCAGACGCCCAAACCCTTGGCATTAATATCCTGCTTTAACAGCATTAGCTCAACTGATACGGGATTTTTGAGGCAGACACCAATATCAACATCTAAGATTTTGATATGTTGGCAATATTTATCAACAAATAACATACACAAACATTTTAATAAGGAGCCCTTAAATTCATGCTTTAAAGACCACAAGATATGTATCAAGTGGGACATTTTACATAAAAAAAATAAACTTGACAGTGCCTCAAAGACTGTACTATAATTTCTTGTAACTAATCAGCAGACATATCGGCTGGTACCAATATCCCTGCTTTAAGTCATCTCAAAGGTGTTGGGTGGGGATGAGGTCAGGCCTCTAGACGTGCAGGTCAGTCATGTTGTTCCACACTGAACTCAGAAAACGATATATTTTTATGTACCTGCTTTGTGTATGATGAAACAAACTGTTGCCACAAAGTTGGAAGAAACTCATGGTCTAAAATATCAGTGTATGCACTATGGCATTTCGACTTCCCTAAATAGAACTAAGGAGCCACAGCACCACACCTGTATAAGGTTGGTGGCATCCACATACCTTTGGCCAATAATGTATGAGTTATTAAATGTCCAGTCTGGTGTTTCTGTACACTGACAACCCATATAACCTCTAAAACCTTCAGATTTCAACTTGCCTTGGTTAACTTAACTGTGAATAAACTAGAGCAGCAAAAATTGATTATTTTACTCAATTTTAACTTTACAATAATTCAAATTTAAAACACCATGCAGGCAAATTGAAAGTGATTACGAACGTGAGGTGGTAGTGTTTATGCTGTAATTTAAACCAAACAAACATTTCCAAAGAGATGAATTTGTGTTTGACTTGCAGTAACAGTTCAGTTTTGTGTCAGCATGGTGAGTAAAAGTTTTGTAAACAGCATGAGGACTACACCTAAACAATCGAGAGGGATCCAACTACAGACCTCCACTGTCAGGCCGGTCAGTTTTTTACGTCCCCACAGGACGTAACGTGATGCATTCACGGTTGTTTTGCCACTCTACACATCGCGACAGCAGTAGGTGACTGGTTAGCATTATCCAAAACATTGAGTAAAGTCTGAATGCATTGCTCTTGGTATATGTTCACCGTCAATAACTACCGCTGTCAATATTGTACATCTAAATCACACAAATTACAGAATGTACACGTGTGTAAGTTAGGTTATTTGTCATTCTACAAAGGTAACGTTAGGCTTCAATGTTAAGAGCTAAGTAGAATAGGATCAAATAAATTTTAGGAATTAGCTGCTAGTTTCCCGTTACAATGTTGTAATATGTAAATAATTAAATATAAATCAACGACAAAAACCCTCCCCCTATGTCTACGTGATTAAACTTTATAATATTTGTAGTTTTTGCGTGCATTTCCTTTCCTGACTGGCCTGACAGTGGAGGTGGCCTGAAAGAGGAGGTCTGTAGCGGAAGTGGCCTGACAGTGGAGGTCTGCAGTTGGACCCTCTTGAAACAATCACAAAACACTAAAGTTATTTTTCCCACAGATCTGCTGTAGCCTGAATATTTCTAAGCAGTGTGAAACAACACAAATTAGCACAAGCAGCTTTACTTTTGTGACTGTGAATGAAGTGAGCCAGTGTTTAAATGAATGAGCATTAAAAATCCCTTTAAAAATGTAGGCCAGGGGGATTGGAAGCTGCGTTCAATTTTGCCTAGAGACAGTTAAGTGGTACACATCTCAATCAGAAGGGAATAAAGCCTGCCACCCTAAATGAGCCTCATACAAAGCACATCCCAAGAGCTCCTGCTGAGAAGCCTGCGTGGAATCTGTGTCGCATATGGCGAGAAGTTGCTGCCGTTTGATGTAGCAGCGCCTCGGGACAGGGTTCACACTACATTATAAAACACAGTGTGTAAAAGGGGGGCGGGGGTACAAGGAATGTTTTGGGGCCAGTAAAGAGATTCCCTGCTGTGGAACCAGCAGTACTCTGACGCACAGAGGTGAAACAACATTATGTGCTAATAGATTGAATCTGCTCTGACTGACAATTTCCTACTTGAAGATGACGGACTCTTCCTCAGTTAACTCCAGATTACCTGTGTAGAAAAATAATTTGCATCGGTACACATATTGGTGAAATCCTGTACTAGCATCATTACAACCAAAAGGTGTTTTAGGGCTCTGTCGAGAGGCGAAAGGGTGAATCAACACCTTTCAGAAAATCAATACAAACGTCAGCGACTGCACACTGTGTCAAGTCCACAGATCAGATTTAAATTCTGGTCTCTGTGGTCTTTTGTTTATATGTGGGGGGTTTGTGTGTGACACGACCTTCTCCTGCTGAGTCCCTCCAAACAAATACCTACTACAAGACATCCATTTCCTGAAAACATTTTTCCAGCCAAATGAAAATGTCTCCATGAAAAAGACTCCATTGTATAAAATCTGCTGAGCAGTCTGAAGTCCAAAGTTTGGAAGAATTAATTTAGCAGAAAAAGGACAACTCAACAGAGAAATTCAAATTATATATTCAATGGTGGTATAAAATGAGCAGTGGTACCACCGACCTTGCTACTTATTAGACTGTATGGCATCCAAATAGAAGAATAGAGCACTGATAGTAACAAAGCAGTAAAAACAAGGCAAAGTAACAACAACCCTAACCTCTCCCAGATGAAGGCAATAACTGGAGTGATAAGCTTCTTCATCTCCAGACACATGAAGCATTGATGAAATGCAGGATAAGCTCCCAGCCTGCAGTGTTTCAATCAATCATTTGTCTTTGGGGGCTGCCCCAAATATTGCCCTGCTGTGTATCACTAGCCATTGTTTAGTACTATTGGTGTGATAGAACATTTGGCTCATAATATTTTAAAGCTGGGGTAGGCAATGTTAGAGAAACCAGCTCCAAGTGAAAATTTCAGACGGAATAAAATAATCAGCCAAGCTTATTACAGTCCTGCAATAGCCACTTATGCCGGACAATTTGTGTGTGTGTGCGTGCGTGTCAGAGCATTTGATTTATTGATTGCTGTCTTGATGTAAAGAGAATAACTTTAAATAGCTGACTTAAATATGGTTTGCTTTTATTTTGTGACCACCATCACATACAATTAAATAAATAAAATTATGTCAAATCTGATATAAAAGGTAACTGAATCTTAGCTTAAATTAGCTTTACACTACAGTACATCAGATTTTTACAAATGTATGTGTCTTTTTTTTAATTTAATCAAAGACCATATGTATATGTATAATTCATACTCACAGGAACACTGAGTGGAGCGGAGGGGTCGTCACATATAGCCTGACAAATATAAAGTATATACACAGCCCTAGCCCTATTAAAAAGGGGTATATTTTCTTTGAAATAGATTACTGTATAGATAAGGCCAGTGGTATATACAATATCTGCAGATACTATGGACTAACAATAACAATAAAATCAGTATTTCCTCAACATTTTATTAGGGGTTCAAGTAGACGGTTTGGTTTTGGTGTTGAGAATGACAGCTTGTCCGGTGCAAAGGTAAGGCATGTATATGCATATAAATAAATCGTTACCATTGAAGAAGTCAGAATGAACTGCCTTTTCATTGGCAGCCAGGTCCATCAGCAGTCCTGTGCTTCCCCCAGCCTGCCAGACAACAAACATGCAGCTCAGAGGCACAAATTTAAGCCACTAAAGACAAAACCAGCCTATGACCAAGTTTAGATCAATAAGTCATTATAGTTTAGTTGTGGTCAAACATAAATCTGCAGACAGTTTCTTTTGTACTCCTTTATGATGGTCTACAAACTACAAAATGAGAAATCTTATTTTTGAATCACCACTTTTTAATTTTGCTGTTAATCTCCCTGTTTTCATCCCAACCAGCATACAGCTTGTTCATCCAAAAAGTCTGCCTTTTGTTGAACTTTGTTCAGTTTATCATCCATTTTGTTAGGCTCTTCCTAATTACTTAAGAATTGTTAATTTTGCACTTGGTAAAGTGAAGTTGTTAGGTCAGGGATATACTACAAAATATCTGCTTACTTTACACTGTGATGTGTCTTACTTAGGATAACTTATAAATAAACAGTGGAGGTAAAAATAGTCAAGTCTTTTACTTAAATATAAATAGTAATACCACAGTGTAAAAGTTTTACAAATAAAAGTCCTGCATTCAAACTCTTTCTGAGGTAAGAAAACTCATCTCAGAATAATGTTAAATTTCTAGATTCTAATTATTTTTTGAAGCATTGTGTTTAATGTTTAAGCTAATTTTATATTGTTTTAAATATTGCTTAACCTATAGGCTAATTTTTGATTTATATTTTGTATTAATCTAAATCTGCAACGTAGCTAATAACTGAATCAATCAAAAACATTAATATGTAATGCAGCAAAAAGTACTACTTCGGTACAGTATTTGAGTAAAGGTAGCATACGTTAGCGTTTGAAGAATTAGCTCTTATTCAGCAGTTGAAGTTATTTATGAAGGTAAAAACCTTAAAAAAAAATAATAAAAAAAGAGTAAATTTAATTTAAAGGCTGATTGTTGCGTAGGCTAAAGCGTTAGCTAGCTACTTAGCTAACACACCTCATCCAGATCAACGTACGGCCCCGCGCCCTCCGGAAACATCTCATCCACTGCTGGTTTCATGGCGGCCGAGTTTGACAGATCCTTTAGTGGCATGGATGAACCAACCCACGAGGTATTATCGTCAGATTATCATCAAATTCTTAGCTAGAGAAACTAGAGAGACAGCCAAGAGACTGAAGTGCCGAGTGAAAATAAATCCGACGAGAAAGTCAAGTCAAGACACAAAGGTTCCGCAGCACGTTTGAGGTAAGTCAGGCTTTCACTAATAAAACTGTGTCATCAATAATATAATGTACAAACGTGTTCATATTTACGTAGTCCAGAAGTAATCATTGTTTACCGAGGCAACCGGTTTGTTTACATGTAAACATTAATTATTAACATAGGATACTTATTAAGTATTTTCATTGTTTTGTTTTTCCAAAGGGGATTTGAGCTGTTGGAAAATGCTACCAAAAGAAAAAAACATAGGCCTACATTGTTGGGAAGTTAAAATATATGTACTTTGCACCACAAGATCTTTCTTTCTTACATAATTATGACATGTCCCATACACTACGACTATATATGGCTTGCAGTTTAGTATAGCCTACCATATGTTTTGTATATGACATACTAAAACCTTAATGGCAAACTGACTCCAAAGCTTTGACTCTAAAGCTACTTATGGGTAAAACTGAAGGAAAAATCATGGTTCAAAAGATTAACATTACATCACTTAAAAAAACACTATATAAATAATGTATAAAATAAAAAGATTGATAGCAACATATTTTAATACATTAAATAGTAAACTGGATCGTTTTACAGGAGAAGTTAAAGAAGAAAGAATACTTTTTTTATTTTTGACTTTATATAAGTGTGCATCCCAGGGTCTATAGAAATCCTGAGCTACACACTGATGTTGATACAATATGTTTCCATGAAAAAGGTGCAGCGACAGAATCAATGAAGATTGCATGAAATAAGTTTCACTGACTCTTAATTAGATGCTTTATGTTTCCAGTTTGTTATAAACATCAAATTTATTAATATCTTATGATTCCAGTATGATTCTATTGTTTTATACTATAAATGAACAGCTTAAATGGCTAAAACTTTGCAGAACATTTCTGCTATACTCAAAACACCCTCACATCCCACTACTTAATGTAATGCACATTATAAGCATACAGTTATTTTGTGCTATAAACATTTTTATTGTCTGATACATATAAACAAGCTAAGATTAGTCTACCCTCTTGGCCACAATCACCATATTTCTCGGAAACAGATGATAAAACACCTTTTCCCTCCCATCAACTACAGCGCCATCTTGTGTTGCATTTCCATTGCTGCTCAGAGAGTTTTGTCACACCCTTGCTGTTTGCTGGCAATCATCCTGCTCACATCGATGTTGTTGTTGGCGAAGATCTCCCTGGCTTTCTCGATGGTGGAGTCCGGCAAGGTTCGTGTTCGGCCCAGGATCCAGGCAAAGTCAACGTGGAAGAGCCTCAGGACATCCGTGCAGGAATACACCAGGGCGGAGTTCACGTAGTCAGTGGACAGTATCCAATAAGGGGAGTAGGGCAGGACTGTGGTGTTCAGGAGCACAGAACAAGATCAAAAGCAGATCACCTACAATGTTTTCTCCTGATGTGATACAAGGAGAACTCTGTCTAATGTAGCAGTTATTGTGTATCAAATGTCTCACTCACCGTATGAATAACTTATTCCCAGCTTGGCCGGATTCTTCAGATCCTCTATGACTCCAGTCCCTTCGATTTTCCTCAGCTCTCCTTTTCTGTTTCATTCCAGACAATCACATTTCATGTTTATTTCATGGAAATATAAAACATGCAAATATTATCTCCTGACTGCACATTTGAAAAGAATTTGAAAGAAAATGCAGATAGGACTCACAGTATTTCAGAGCTGACCACTCGAATGGAGTTGTCTGTCGTCAAAGTGAAATTGGTTTCGATGCAGCGTCCCTTCTCAAACTGGGCCGGCAGTTTGCCAATTTCAAACCATCTCCCCATGAACTGTGAGGGCAAAAAACACACACGAGTTCAAAGACAATTCAGAACACTGTCAGGAGAAAGTATGAATAAATTTACATGCATTAAGTGGCTTCAGTAAAATGTACAGTGGGTGTCCTATCAAACATACAAACATTCTTTACCACTGGTGGAAAGTAACATTTCCTCATTTAAGTACTCATTTAAGTATTGTACTTTACTTGAGTAATTCCATTTTATGCCACTTTACACTTAGGCTCCAAAACATTTCAGAGGGAAATAATGTACTTGTTCTGCTCCACTGCAAACCAAGCCCTGCACCACTTTTTTAAAAGCTTTATTTACTAGTTACTTTGCATGTTTGTTTGTTATGAACTAAACTACCTATCAGTATAGTACTTAAAACTAATTCCACCTTGACCAACTTCAACAGTGAAATGCTGCTCAGACATTAATGCATCAGGAATGTTTACACCCCATTTTATAAATAGTATATAAACATTTAGTAAATGTTTTGTAACACACTTTAATGTAGGAGTAAACAGATATAAGGACATGTTATGTGTTTATTAATGTACAATGAACTATTAACTTATCTTATGAAGACATCATTTAAATTATACAACTGCATTTTACTATGTTAACTTATCTGTTTATACACCAACCTCCACTTATGGGTGCCCACAAACTTAATAGATACATTAATAAATGCTGATAGCTGCTTACTACTACATTATAATGTGTTATAAGCCAGTTCTTAAATGTTTATATAATGCTTGTAAATGCTAAATCCTTTAACTTACTCTCAGATCATCATTAAACGATGGTAACATGATAATATGTGAAGTTGTCATCTATGCTAAAGTATAATTATTAGAGGCTACTTGCTTTGGCATAAAATGAAATAAAATATGAAGCTATATACTTTACATTTTTTACACATTTTGTAAAAAAAAAAATCTAATTAAATAATTACCAATAAAAACGTGTAATCTTGTGATCTTACTGGCAGCAAGACATTCAAAGCAGAGGTTCACATGAAAAAACATTGTCTAAATTTTTCCTTTTGAAATGGTACAGAAAGTAGAGAGGGCACCATTTTGTCATCCACACACCATCATGAGACAGTGCTGGACTCTGGACTCTCTATTTATTCAATATATTCTGTGCAAACTAACTTTCCTGGTACCTGTTTAAGGTTGAAGGCCGGTTGAACGTCTGGTTCTGGACATGGTCCCCAGTGGGGCACCTGAGCTCTGATGAGCGGGAGGATGAATGCAAAAACCAGAACAAAAGATAACTTCATGGTCGAGGCCCTTGTTACCTGCAGTAGTTTGTCAACCAAAACATTCAAATGAGCCACTATGGAAACAAATAAGAGAAATCTGACATAACAAATAAGCTATAAGCAAAGGTAACTGATGAAAAGCAAAAAAGTTATTTTAAATTTAAATTACAAGACAGATGTTTTTACACAAGAAAATACTCAATATAGGCTAATGAACAGCATTTATCCTCACAAAAAACTTATAAAATTAATTAGTGAGTGAACCATTTTATCATTTACATACTAAATATCTTTTCCTACCTCTGTGACCTGTTGGTTTAGATATATGTTCTCTCCCTCAGAAAAACTGGTAAATGAATTGGAGACGTTGCTCTCTGGGAGATTTTGCAGCACTGCGGCTCTGTGTCATCAATGGCTGTCTTTGTGTAGAGCCAGCTTTATTTCAGACATGAAGTGAACAATTAGCAAAGTGGAGTCATGGGGGACATATCAGTAGGAATGTTATAAAACAATCCGGATGTTCTCTCTACCTTAGAGGAGATGGATTGTGTTATTTATACGTTTTTTATTTCTGAGGATTTATTTAAAAATATTAATTAGTCCAATAATATTATATCTCGTTCACATCACAGTAGCTTACTTTCACATTTGACAGTTCAGGCTTTAACCTTTTTAGCCACGTTACCAATGCGGCTCTAGAGATAGCAATGCAAGTTTGTAACCATTTTGGACCAGACTGAAATACTGTATCTACCATTGGATGGTTCGCCAGGACATTTTGTACAGATGTTCATGATCCTCAGAGGATGACTCCTAATAATTTTGGTGATCCTCTGACTTTTCCATCTAGCACCACCATGAGGTTGACATCAATGGTTCAGAGGGAAATGTCTGAACAACTATTGGACAGATAACCCCTTACCATGCAATTTGTTGCAAACATTCATTTTTGGACCTTTCCATATAGCGCCATCATACGGTAAGGGAGTGGCAGTTGCAGAGAAATGGGCTTGTGACCAGAAGGTTCCCGCTTTAATCCCCAATTAATCTGGGTTGGGGAAAGTAAAAGAGCAGTGCTTGTCCCTCCTTTATAATTTGGGCAAATGCAAAACAGGAGAGCTGCTCAGTGACCACCAGATCAGACTGTGGTTGGGCAGCTTCAAGATGTGAATGTGTGTAACAGTGTGAGTGTGATCAGGCTTTCTGAAAAAGACATCATTGCTACTAAATTGAGGTAAGAAAAAATAAATGTAGTTGACCAATACTGGCTTATGTATTTGAGTTGTATTCCAACGAGCATTACATGTGGTTGTAGACTTATAACACGTTTTATGGCATTGGTTTTTACACATGTAACACAAACACTCATTTTCATATTTCTACCCTTGTTTAACATTTTTTTCTTAGTGTGCTGTGAGGAGAATCCCTCTCTGTTGGTTTTCAGCCAGTCTGACTGGTGACTCTCCTCCTGTCAGTCATCATGCTGCTGGAAACGGAATACATGGAATAAACTGCAAAAGCTGGTGTAGGAGCGTTCAAGAGCATCATTTTCACACAATCAAGTGTTTAGCCAGTGTTGATTTGTTAGTGGCATGTTTCTGGAGAGGGATGGACTGTTTTTTATTTGTTGAGCTGAAATGTGTAAAGTTTTTGAATTAGCTTTGGTGGACTAATGCACAGTGTTTACATATTCATACACACAAAGAGCTATGCAGGAGTACTATTGCGGCTACTGTTGATTACATGTCATGTAGTTACAGTGAGTAACTTGGTCAGTAAGTGCTTACCATGTGCCAACCTAATAATTTAATTAAAAATAAAGCTGGTGAAACATGGTCATGATCCAAATATATATAAACCAAACAGTACTAACATGTCAATATCTCCTATAGTCCGACTGTTGCTGTTGAACACTCAAAACTGTTTAAACCAAACACTGTCAATTAAATGCAAATAGCATTAAATGTTGTCTGCTTACAGACAAAGCGCCACAGCTACAAACAAGGTTAAATTAAAGAAGAGAAAGATCAAAAGGCTAAATTTCCAGCTAATACACTTCAGAGAGGAACATCAAAGCCTGGTTAAATCAGAGACGCTGGGTTTTTCGCTGGATGGAGGCAATGAGCCTTTCTGGTCAGTATGATCAAGAAAACAACCAACCACGCTGGCATACTCGCTCAAAGATGGAGAAAAAATATCAAAAGAGGAAGGAATATGAAAGAAGCATATAAGGCTGCAGCATTTCAGCAAAATATCTGGCCCATACTAGTTTTGATCACATGCCTGAAGTTTATAGTTTATGTATCCATATTCTACCACATGGAGGGCTAATTCAGGGGTCAGTTATTCAGTTCAGCCAACAGGCTCAGTACTGTGATGTTTGTGTTTGTGATTTTCATCTATAGTTTGAGTTTTTGTAAATTGCACTCTCTTTGCCTTTTCAGTTATGATTGCCATCACTACTTGTGCTCATAGCTCATGTAGCCTGTTTTTAAGCTTATTTAATAAAGTTGAAATGGCTAACAAGTTAGCATACAGTCAATTTACACATGTACACAGTGATTTTTCTGGCCACCTGGTGAATCTAAGTCCAATATTCACTCTGCTTTGAGCTATATTTTGGTCATCTTGAAGAAAATATCTATATCTTTAGCTGCTAAATGTTGCAATATCCTCTCCGGTGAATCGCTATGGCCTCCCTGTTGGGCAGGTAGTGTACAATTGGCTTATGTGGGCTGAAAACAACGGCTGATAATGATTGATGAGAGTGGTGAGAAGTCAACTTTATGGACAACAGTAAAGTTGTGGGTCAGAAAACTAAAAAAAAGCTGAAAGATTCTAAAATGCTCCATAAAGCTGTGATGAACTGCAGAGTCAGCTGATACTTCTCTGTAGGTTTCCCTTTCATACTGCACGTAGTCATTTAATCCACTGATCAAAAATATCTATTAGAGCAGCTTTCATTCTTACCACCAGTGGGGTAAAAATTGTTGTTGGGTTTAGCCTGAGGGTGGTGCCAGAGGGCTGTCCATGTTACTTATGTCAAATTAGCGACTTTGTCAAACTCAGCTGTGCTTTGAGCATTAACAGTAACATGACAGTAAGAGTTAGTCTATTCAACTCTCTGTGACTAATATAAAAGATTTTGTGTGTATGTACACAAAAACAGCAAACTGTAGACCTTCCACATGGCAGACATTCAGACTTGTCAAACACAGGCGTAACTAGAAGAGTGCAGATCTCCGGCGGGTATGTCTGAGAGTATGTGGGTGGGAAGCAGGGAGTGCAGGGCACGCTGTGTGTCCAGCGTGTATGCATAAGAGTAGTGGAATAAAGGAGATACATTTCAGTTTTAAAAATACAAAGTGTTCTTGTATAGTAAAGTCTTATTTTCTTTAGGATGCTTAGAATTGTGTAATGGGTATTGTAACTGAACATCCTGGGTTCACCTAACTGTATAAACCTAATAAGAACACAATAAATGATGTGGTAAGTCCACTTCTGAATTTAAACATTGTTATTTATTTAGAACATTTTGTTGGAACACACCACACAATTAATAAACTAAACGCATGATTTTTTTTTTTTTTACTATTTACATTCGGTTCTGGGACACTTGTGTTGTTCATGCCAGCTTATTGGGTCACCTAAATTAATCTGAGCCCTTGTTAATGTTAAAAGTTAAACCGCTGTTTGTCCTTTTATGAGACAAGTCTAATTGGTAGTACACATATCACTTAGTTCAATCAGTCAGCCAACCAGTGTTTCTCAAACTTATGTCAGATCCAAAACACAGTGCAGAGTTCTTAAACATATGTTTGTGGGATTAAAGATGTGCTACAGGAACATGAACATATAAGCCTGAGAGGGGGTTATGTAACAGCTGCCGTAAAGACTCGTGCCACCACACCTGGGGTCACATTGGGGCCCCTGGCACCTGTGTACACACGCACACACACACACACACAAACACAAACACACACACTTACACTGAAAGTTAAACATCGTAGTGAAAATGCCTAAACATGTTACATTATGCTGTAACAGACACACAGAGCCTGAGAATATTTCCTGCTGCTGAGGGACACCGGAGGTCACAACACCATCTGTGATGGATGTGCACGAGCCTTAACTTTTCACCTAAACTGAATTGACAGCTTGTCATAGAATTGGTACAGCATTACTGACAGGGGTCCAGAAAGTCAGCAAAGATCATAATCACAATCAGGTTTATTGCCAAGTAGGTTTTCACATACTAGGATGCTGTGGTATTTTTTTTACAACAAACATAAAGTAAGAGAATGAAAACCTACTGCTAAAGTCAACAATCATAAAATAGAAAAGGGTACAATATAGAGTATGTAAAATATGACTACGTTAACATAATGTGTAGAGTCCATGGGGATGAATAGGAGTTTGAGGCAAGCTGCAGGTGGGAAGAAATTGTTCTGGTGGCGGATTATTTTTTAGCTGAAAATTAACTATTACACAACAAATGACAAAGAAATTAGAGCAAATAATAAGTTATTAATTTACCATTATAATAACATAATAATTTGTAATATGGTATTAGGTTATGACGTTTAGTTTGCTGTCTATGTAGAGTGAAGTAGATTAATTAGGAAAGTTATTTATTAGCAGTAGGCCTATTTATTAGCAGTATTTTTTTGTGGTTTCAGGTAATGTACTGGTGCAGTAACAGCTCTGGGACCAAAAATAATTTTGTAATAGAAAGCTTTAAACTGTGTCAGCAGAGTTGAATGACAATGATAATGCTAATTCAAATCAGAACACACATCTGCCTCTGAATGTTTTGGACTGTGCTTTTAAAAACAGGTTTCCTCTTAGGAGGTAAACATAATTTTTTCCTGTGAAACCACTTTATGAAAACAGACTTGGATTATCATGAGACAACAGTTTTATATTGCCAGACCTGAAGCATTACAAAACCGATGATGTAGATAATGCTTTGAACGTAATAGTACCAGTTGTATCACAAAAATGCAGTTCTGGCAATGTTTTCAATGTCTCTATTGCTGCCTATAATGGTATTTAAATGTAAAATGTTTTTAATAAGCATTTTGTGTCCTACAACTCTTTTTCTGTTGTCTCCATCTCTTCTGTTGATAAACCACCAAAGTCTGCTTCAGCTTCCCATTTCCAGTGCAAATGATTTTCCAATACCCTTAAAGCTCTCTGTAAAAGCAGGGCAGGGATTAAAAGTGAATCCAGAGAGAGCCGATGTGGAGGCGGTGAATCAAGAAAACCAGATGCACCTGTGCCCAGTTAATCTTTCTTCACACCTGTGTGTGCTTTAGTAAATACGAAGAGGAGAACCTGAGGTCTGTAAAAGCAGGAAGACGTAATAAATGAAAGACTGCACTTATGTTTGAAGAGCAAAAGACTGGTAACAGTAGCGTCAAATGTGTATATTGTCTTTTCAGTATGGCTGTGATGGCCTGCAAAATCCGAAAGAAAATTGTTCTTCAATTAAAAGCTGATGGGAAATACCCTTATTTACTACTTGCTGAGATTTAAATTAAAAGATACCACTCATGTGGTGCGAAGCTACAGCTAGAAGGCGATTAGCTTAGCTTAGCTTAACTTGAAGACTGGAAATGCTCTGGTGTGGTCTCAAGGTCACAAAATCTGGTTACCAGCATATCTGAAGCTCACTAATTAATGCTGCATTCCAGGCAACTCAGAGCTAGGAAATTTCCGACCTCCAACTAGAAAAAGTACTATGGAACGCCACTTGAAGTCAGGTTTCCTAGAAAAAATATGCTTCCCATGGAAGCACATGTTGCAAAGTAAAGTGTTATTAAAAATAATACATACTAGTATCAAATAGTACACTTACATTTATTCATTTAGCTTTTATCCAAAGCGACTTACAATTGCCATTTATGTTGCACGCCTCTGGAGCAACTAGAGGATAAGTGTCTTGCTCAGGGACACATTGGTGGGCACAGTGGGGAGTTCAACCCGGGTCTCTCACACCAAAGGCTGCGTTCCAGGCAACTGGGAACTTGGAAATTTCCGACCTCCAACTAGAAAAAGTACCATGGAACGCTACCTGAAGTCAGATTTCCCACTCGTGAACTCGGATAAAAAAATATGTATCCCAACTTCACGAGTAGCAGCTGAATGACGTCACACAACAATGGCAGCTCCCATGGAAGCACATATTATAAATGGTAAACCGCAGTAAAGTATTAAAATAAAATAATTCATACTAGTATCAAATAGTAAAACTTATTGTGTGTGTAAATTGATGTAGAAATATGTTATTAGGTACAGTAAACAATCTCTGAAAGTCATCTTCTCTACCCAAAAGTTATTCAGGAAAATGTAAAAAATTGCCCAGAAATGTGAAAACAAATATAGCCCCTGACTTTTACGGATTACCATGGATACGCAGTTAAACGAGTAACGTATATTTATCACCGTGGGCGTAAATTTCATCTAACAGTTGCGGGGGGTCTTACTACTATCCAAAGAAGGTTAAAGTCAAGGGCAACTGGACTTGGTTGAAGATACTAGAAGACATTTCGTCCTTCATCCAAAGGACTACTTCAGTTCTGACTGACTGGTGGGGAAACTAAGCCATTTATCCTCAGTGGGTTTGTGTGACAGGATCATCGATACCGCTGGTTCGTTAGTGTTCCTGGCTGTTGTAACGCCAGTACAACGGAGGATTCTACAGACAGAAGCATGGCTGTGCCATGGGTTCACCGGTATCCCAGATTGTGGCGAACATCTATATGGAAGAAGTGGAGGGAAAAGCCCTCAACTCCTTCAGAGGAACAGCACCGAGCCACTGGTACAGATATGTGGGCGACACCTGGGTCAAAATTAAAAGCCAGGAAGTGCAAGCCTTCACAGAAAACATCAACTCTGTGGACAGTAACATCAAGCTCACACGAGAAGATGTCCACAACAACAGTTTGACCTTCCTGGACTGCGCTGTACACATTGAAGAGGACAGGAGCCTGCAAATTGGCGTTTACAGAAAACCCACACACACAGACCAGTACCTACTCTTCGATTCCCACCACCCACTGGAGCACAAGCTCGGGGTCATGAGAAGACTGCACCACAGAGCGGAAAACATGCAAACAAGCGCCCAAGCCAGAGAGAAGGAACAGAACCACCTGAAGGGGGCACTTCCAGCCTGTGGATACCCTAAATGGACCTTTGTGAAAACAGCCACAAGATCCAGGAAGAACAAAATAATAATAATAATAATAATCCTTATTTGTAGAGCACTTTTCAAAAACAAGTTACAAAGTGCTTTAACAAGTGTAAAGAATAATACAAAAAAGAGAGGATGAGGAAAAGACGCAACAACATTGTGATTCCATACGTGACTGGAGTATCAGAGAAACTCAGGAGGATTTTCAACAAACACAACATCCCTGTGTTTTTTAAACCCAAGAACAAGCTAAGACAGATGCTGGTACACCTCAAAAACCGCACACCCAAACACAAGATTAGCAAGGCAAGGCAAGTTTATTTGTATAGCACATTTCAACAACAAGGTCATTCAAAATGCTTTAGATAAAACATAAAAGAAACAGGGAAATATAAAAAAGTTTAAAAGCAATATAGGGAAATTGGAAAAAAATACACATTAAAAAATAAAAGTTACAGTGCAGTGTAAAATATTTAATTAAAAGCAATGGTAAAAAGCTAAAAACAAAGAAAAAGAAAACAATACAGTAAATGTTACAGTGCAGTGTAAGTTATCAATCTACTAGATAAAGGCAGTGGTAAAAAGAAAAATCTTAAATATTTAATTAAAAGCAATGGTAAAAAGGAGTTTGTTCCAGATATACGGAGCGTAATAACTGAAAGCTGCTTCTCCTTGTTAAGATTTCACTCTGGGGACAGAAAGCAAACCTGCCCCAGATGACCTGAGAGGTCTGGATGGTTCGTAACGAAGCAGAAGATCAGAAATGTATTTTGGCCCTAAACCATTTAGTGCTTTATAAACTAACAGCAGGATTTTGAAATCAATTCTTTGACATACAGGAAGCCAGTGTAAAGACCTCAGAACTGGAGTGATGTGATCCACCTTTTTGGTCTTAGTGAGGACTCGAGCAGCAGCGTTCTGAATCAGCTGCAGCTGTCTGATGGATTTCTTAGGGAGCCCTGTAAGGATGCTGTTACAGTAGTTGAGTCGACAGAAGATAAATGCATGGATAAGTTTTTCCAGGTCTTCCAGTCCTTTAATCTGTGATATATTCTTCAGGTGATAGTATGCTGACTTTGTAATTGTCTTAATGTGGCTCCTCAAATTCAGGTCTGAGTCCATGACTACACAAAGATTTCTGGCTTGATTTGTGGTTCTTAACATTACAGATTGAAGTCGAGCACTGACTTTCAATTGTTCCTCCCTGGCTCCAAAAACAATAACTTCAGTTTTATCTTTGGTCAATTGAAGAAAATTTCGGCACATCCAGCCGTTGACCTGCTCAATACAATTACTCAGCACCCGTATGGGATCATAGTCCCCTGGTGAAATGGTTATGTAAACCTGTGTGTCATCTGCATAATTATGGTAACATATTTTATTGTTTTTCAGAATCTGAGCCAGTGGAAGCATGTAAATGTCAAACAGAAGAGTCCCCAGAATGGAGCCTTGGGGAACTCCACATGTCATTTTTGTCAGCTCAGATGTGTGATTACCTATAGATACAAAGTAGCCCCTGTCCTTTAAGTAGGATTCAAACCATTTTAGTACTGTGCCAGAAAGTCCAACCCAGTTTTCAAGTCTGTCTAGTAATATGTTGTGGTCGACCGTGTTGAATGCAGCACTGAGATCCAATAATACTAGCACTGAAATTCTACCACTGTCAGTGTTTAAATGGATGTCATTGAAGACCTTAACAAGACCCGTCTCAGTGCTGTGGTGTGGTCGAAAACTGACTGGAAGACATCAAAACAGTTATTTAGTGTCAAGAAAGCACTAAGCTGTTGAAAAACAGCCTTTTCAATGATTTTACTTAAAAATGGGAGATTTGATATGGGCCTATAATTGTTCATTAGTGAACTGTCTAGATTGCTCTTTTTTAAGAGTGGCTTAATGACTGCAGTTTTCAGGGCCTGTGGGAAAAAACCTGAGAGGATAGACATGTTGACAATTTGTTGTAGATCTGAGGCCATGCATTTAGAAACATTTTTGAAAAAACCTGTTGGCAGAATATCAAGGCAGCATGAGGAGGATTTCAGATGTTGTATTATGTCCTCCAGGTTTTTATGCTTAATAGAATAAAATTGTCTCATGCTATTTAAATTGTTTTTGAGTGGACATAGGGACAAGACATATTCTGTTACTGGCATGGAGGCACTGATTGCTTGTCTAATTGTTTGAATTTTGTCTGTGAAGAAGGAGGCAAATTCATTGCAGGCCCTGGTGGATAGAAGTTCAGAGGCTACAGACACAGGAGGGTTGGTTAGCCTGTCGACAGTAGCAAACAGGGCACGTGCATTATTAGTGTTTTTGGTGATGATGTCAGAGAAGAAGGACCGCCTTGCATTTCTCAGCTCTAAATTATAAATGCGAAGTCTCTCTTTGTAGATGTCATAATGAACCTGGAGATTTGTTTTCCGCCACCTGCATTCAGCTTTTCGACACTCTCTTTTTTGAGTTCTAACCAGCGTGGCATTTCTCCATGGAGATCTTCTCTTACCAGAGACCACCTTCACCTTGGCTGGTGCAATGGCATCAATAACATTTGTAATTTTAGAACTGAACTATCTACAAGCTCATTCACTGAGACCTGTGAGAGGGCGGGTGTCGAGGAGAAAGCCTCAATAAATTTTTCACTAGTGTTTTCAGTGATATGCTGTTTTGTGATTACCTCTGTTTGTACATTTGTGTGCACGCAGATAGCACTCTCAAAGAAAACACAGCAATGATCAGAGAGAGCAACATCAGTCACCACAACCTTGGAAATGTCCAGACCCTTGGAGATGACTAAGTCCAAAGTGTGCCCCTTTTTGTGTGTGAGATCTGTCACATGTTGGGTCAGTCCATAATTATCAAGAACACTACACAGTTCTTTAGTCCCTTTGTCCTGGGGGTTGTCAACATGGATGTTAAAATCACCAACAATAACTACACAGTCAAAGTCAAAGCAAAATTCCCATAAGACTTCTTTTTGCATTGGAGGGAGTCATTAAACAAAATGGCAACTCCACCTCCTCTCTTATGCACTCTAGCTTCACTCATAAAACTGAAGTTGGGAGGGGTAGAATCAAGGACAGCTGCACTGTTATCTTGGTCCAACCAAGTTTCAGTTAAAAACATGAAATTAAGATTGTGAGTTATTATAAAATCATTGATTAACACACATATCAGACAGAGCTTACTGGGCTTTTTTGCCATTGTGGAGCGGGAGGACGGGTTGGGCGCTGTATTTGTGACATATGTGTCAAACCTGGAGGACTTAGAACCAGTAGTGGAGGTGGATGGTGAGGGGGGTTTATGGTAGAAAAAATGGGAGTGGAGCGAGGGATGGTGCGGGGAGTAAATTTTGTCCCAGCTCTAACCAGGTCTTGCATGTGATCAGTGAAGTCCAACAGGCCTTAAAAAGATGTCTGCGGTCCCACAGAAAGTAAAAGTTTTCAATGAAATGCACTGAATGGACAGTACATGCCGTTGAGAGCCATGTGTTCAATGCTATCAATCTGCTGGATCTCTCAGCTCCTCTTCGGATTGGCGGTATAGGGCCACTGATAAACACCTCAGCATTCAAAGAGCTGACCGTGTTCAACAGATTATTAAAATCCTCTTTCAACACTTCAGACTGTTGCTTCACAACATCATTGGTCCCGATGTGCAGTATGATGTTTTTCACAGTCGGATGTTCAGCCACGATATGCAGGATTCTTTCTGCCAAGTCAGACACCGTATCCTTCGGAAAGCAGAGTATTTTGGTGTTCTTACTGCACATGCTTCTTACATCGTTTACAGCAGAGTCACCCACAATCACAGTTTGAGGCCCAGTCGTTAGCTTTCCCTGCAGCCTTTTACTTCTGATTTACTCTCAGTCCTTACCCTTCCGTGTGAGGACGGGAGGTTATCCAGGTCATCAGACGGAGATCCAGGGTCCTGCAAAAGTGGTGAAAATCTTTTCTGCTGTTGCACACTCGGTTGTTGGGGAGGTTTGTTGCTAACTCTCCCTTTCGCAGCTGTCTACGGCTGTGTCCTACCAAGAACAGGGGTTGAAGAGGCGCTCTGCCTGGATGATAATGCAGGCCAGCCAGTCGCATCACAAATCTTAGGGCGCTGGGTTCTGCCTGTTACTCGTCCTCCCATTTCCCCAGGAAATGATTTACTCTAGGCTTTGCACCAAGAGCGTTCCAGGGAGGACTCCCACTTTCAGATTTATTACCCAGTACACAGGCCTGCTGCTTCTTGGTAGTCTTGTTGGTCCTGTTTTGGGTCCACGGTAAAGTGGTGTCATTCCCACATAGTCCATTCACTTCCACATTCACTTCTAACCTGTGGATCTTGGTTTCCAGCACTGCAATTTTCTGTAGAAGTTTGTAGAAGTCGTCCGTGGAGAAGGGGGGCATCTTGTTGCTAATTAGCATTAGCTATAATTCCAGTCACTGCAGTACAGGCTAGTGCTATTGATAGGCCGCACTCGCGTAGCACTGAGATCATAAAAGTTTGGCAAGTATGGCAAGAGCCAACTTTATCTGACAGTCCCAGTGATTTAAAAGTATCCAAGAGTTGCTGATTTCTAGCAGGAAAAAAAGAGAGTTTAAGCAATAGAATGCAAGCAGAGGCAAGAGCAAGCAGCAAAGCGTCTGCACTGTAAGAAAGCAAATCTAGTGTATGCTGTCCAATGCAGTGAGGAATGCACAGACCTGTATATTGGGGAAACTAAACAACCACTACACAAATGCATGGCTCAACACAGAAGGGCCAACTCCTCAGGTCAAGACTTTACCTACATCTGGAGGATAAAGGACAGTCGTTTGAGAACCACCAGGTGCACATTTTAGACAGAGAAGATGGATGGTTTGAAAGAGGTGTCAAGGAAGCCATCTACACCAGGGTTGAGAAGCCATCATTGAACAGAGGAGGGGGCCTACGCCACCACTTATCCCCCACTTACAATGCGGTCTTTTCATCACTTCCCAGGAAACTCAACAAACGTAACCTATTCTCAGGTGAAGATACCAATGATGGTCGTTCAGTCTTGAGTTCAGTCTTCAGCCTCGGGTAGTCCTAATGACCATAACGACTGTCGTTATTACAGCCAGGAACACTAAAGGCTCGTGCAGACTACACGACTTTCAGCGTCAGCCGATGGCCGTACCGTTCACACTACACAGCTTGCCATCTTGTGACGGGAGTCTTGACGTCGTCACCCAACACTGGTCCCCAAACCACGTTTTGTCAAGAAAACACACGTGAAACAGGAAATGACACGAACCTACAGACAAAACAGCTGTTTGTTATTATAAAGATACCAATTATAAAGACAAAAAATATGGGTGAAAGAATGGATTAGCACACGCAGGTAGCAGGGATTGTCTGAGCTACAGAGAGAGCTGGATGTGAGTAAAAAGTGTTTTGCGGTGAAAAAGTAGCTGCCTGCTCTCATTGGCTGAATGTGGATGTCGAGTCGGCCAACTTCTCCAGATATTTGGCATGCTAGATATCTGGCAGACGTCGGCGATGTGTCAGAAATGTGACGGGGAGCCGTTGTGATGCATCATTGAGTAGTTCACACATAACGACTGGCGACCGCCGATCAACCCGATTTACTCCCGATCACAGCCTGACGGTCGCCGAGCTCGCCGAGCAGCAAATCAGGCTAAAAATCATGGAGTGTGAACTAGGCCTTATGAACCAGCGGTATCGATGATACTGGCAAATGACCCCACTGAGGTTAAATAGCTTAGTTTCCCTGCCAGTCAGTCAGAACTGAAGAAGTCCTTTGGATGAGGGACGAAACGTCTTCTAGTATCTTCAACCAAGTCCAGTTGCCCTTGACTTTAACCTTGGATAACTATGCCCTGGATGACTGAGAATCTTCACAGACAAGTCTTACTAGTATTTTTCTGGACAACAACACAGGGGTAGATCCACGGTATTAGCCTAATATCGGTTCACACAGGATTATCGCTGTATTAGCTGTAGTAAGAGATGCACAGATTACATTTTTCATAGCTGATTCCAATTACTGATTTTTTAAAAAGGTCTGACCTTCTGATACTAATTTAGGCCGATTTTCTTTCTTTGTAAGAACTATAATTGACAGCATACACAAACGTTTTTGTAACTTTTTATTGGAAAAACCTATTTTTATTAGAATTTTTGGGAAATTTTCTTGCCATCAGCACAAGTATAAATGTTGGCTATTCTCACTGGGGTCCATTCGATTGGATTGTCATAATGAAACATTGATTATTAAATAACATTCGTTTTTTCACTGGAAGGTGCTGTTATAGCCTACAATCTAACTGAAAATAAACTGCAGTAGCCTATAAACTAGGCTATCTTTAAATATATTTTACTTAAAAATATTTGAAAGAACACATTGTCATATTTCTAATCTCACCATTTTAATTCTACTTAATTCCCCACCGCTCACCTTGCTTTTCCCTTCAGACACACATGCACACACCTGTGTGTGTCTCTCTGTATCTGTAGGCTATTTGTCTGCTCTGACTTTATTTATCAGCAGTTTTATAAAAGGCAACTCGCGTTTCCTACTTTCCACCCGCAATTCCGTTTTCACGGCAGCATGAGCCGCATGTGGAGGAGGCTTGTTGTTAATTACCGATCGAGACCCATCACATCGTCACCAACAACTGTGTTCACTGTTGCTTTACCTGGTCCCTGCTTTAAAATATCCATCTTTCTGTGTGTTTCTCTGCAGATGTGGGCCTAAATAGTGAGCGCTGCGTCATCATCACGCTAGTGCAGGGATTTTCAAAGTGTGAGGCGGGCCTCCTTAGGGGGGCTCCAAACAGTTTCAGGGGAGGCACAGTGAATGGAAGTGAAACAATATTACAAAAATGAACACATAAAATAGCCTACATGTGTGAGAGTTCAGAGATACAGTAGTTTTTGTGAACTGTTTTTTCCCCCCATCAGTAAGAAACTTATAAATGCCTTAGGACAGATCTTTTTAAAAACTCAGTCAGAAGTTATGTCAAACAGCAATATTAGGCTATTTTGGCTCAAATGTTGAGTGTCTCTGGGATCAAATAATATAATCACGATCCCATTGGCATCCAGGAATTGAGCGAAACTTACCAAGTAAACTAAAGATGTGGTAGGGAGGGCACCGTTTCCCAAGCTTTGTCTGAAGGGAGGCCCGCAGTCTCAGACTTTGAAAACCCCTGCTCTAGTGAATAGCTGTGTTTGGCTGTGACATGAGGTTACTGTCTGTGCACACGAAACACAGCTCAGTGCAGCGTGTTTGTAACGTTCAAAATGAACGGCAGAAAATTGGATATTTGACACTGCTCTGCCCTGGTCACCGGTCATCAGAGTAATCAGCCATTTTTCAGGCCCTGTCTACACGAACACGGGTATTTTCATAACCGTGACTTTTTCTATGCGGTTTGGCCGTTCGTACACACGGAAACGCAGCATCGGGTCACTGAAACCGAACATTTTTGAAAACCCCTGCCAAGGTGAGGATTTTAGGAGTTTTTGCCTTGCGAGGTCAGTGTGCGCCGCTATCTGCTGTGTTTGATGTGAGATTGTGCGCCACTGCCTGCTTTGTTTACAATTTTATTAGGCTCTGATTGGCCAACGTGTGTTTACGTTTAGGGCCATATCGCCGCCAGGTGGTTTAGAATGCTCTTGACAGCGCTTGATAGCGCATGTTTGTGTTTTCATGTGGACGGAGATTTTTTTGTCCGTGTCCGTGTGGACTAGGCTGCAGTCCCCAGCTGATAAATCCGCGCATCTCTAGCTGTAGAGGATGACTTACAATCCAACAAGCTATTAAACAAGCTACTAAACAAGCTAGGTAATGTTATAATAACATAGTGGGCTCATGGAAAGCATCATCTGTTTTAAAGACATAAGAATAAGTTCATCCGATGTTTCAAGTGAATAAAGCAGCCCTGCCAGCCTACTTAACATCACTGCAGCTCCTCAAATACTGAAGGATTCAAACTGGTTTTCTCACACCGGACTCCTGTGAAGTGAAGAGGGAAAGCAGGCAGTGGACCAAACCACTGTCAGGCAAGGGAGGGGAGACTCAAAATGTTTCTAAACTGAAAACGCACTTTTATTGCCCTGTTTGTGTTTGTATTGTTTTACTAATTATTCTAAGTATATATCATTATATTATTTAATGTTTTTGTTCTGATCCCTCTGTGATTTCCACCTATGTAAATGGCGATCCTTTTAATTAACACAGTGCACTGCTGAGGGTTTAAGTGTGCATAAACTTGCCAAAGAAACATAAGTTTGTGTCATGCACCACCACGCGCCTGAAAAGCTTTGAGATCGGAAGTCGGGTATTTCAACTTGGAAATTTCCCAGTTCCTACCGGTCTGGAATGCGGCATTACACTTTACATCTGGTTTGTTAAATACACACAAGTGAAATTTATATATGGCAATTTAGATTTATGGGTGGTCATGTGTGAGGCAGCTTCTTAGCTGAGAGCAGTAACTTCCTGGCTTTTGTTTTTGTACAGATTAAATGTGTTTAGTGATGCTGGAAGGCTGATTTTATTAACCTTTTAGACTGAGCAAAGCTAAATGACTCACCTGTTTCCTATCTTTATGCTAAGCTAACCGGCTGTTATAGTCACCATCCAGACATGAGTTGTGCCAATCTTTTCATGTAACTGCAAGAAGTAAACACATCAAATGGAGATTAAAAGTTAGGGTGATCATACAACTGTCTTTCCTTTACTATACTACATGAATGGCATACAAGTTATTTCTATGATCATGATGCTAAGGGAGAAAATGTAGCCTACAATATTTAAGCTATGCAAATAAGCAGCTGCTGATTTTTAAAATCCACCAAACCTAAGATGGGGAAATGTATTTCTTTAGTTCACAGTTAGTTTAGTTGAGTTTTAATATTCATCTTGTTTGTAATTTTTTACATCTTGCTGGTTTTTGGATTCCTATTGAAAGAGATGGCACTAAAAAAAGATGTTTCATTGACAAGAATAGAGAGAGAGGAATGAATGGGGTTGATGTACAGAGGGCAGAATATGTGAGGTCTGTTTGAAAAGTGTCTTCATTTGAGCAGGTGCTTTGAACTCAAACTCTCTCCACCTTCTTATCACACACTTTTACGTGTAAACACAGAAGAGGGGTGTAATGGGGGCTGAACAATGTGATCAATAAATAGGCTGCAGGTTTTCCAGATCTATAAAAGACCCTCTGTGTCCTGCACACAGGTAGTACAACTAAGTTATCAGTTGAAGCCTGAACTGTTCATCCCTCAAAAATAAATGTTTTGTTCACTGAGTTCAGGAGCATTCTCCTGATGTAAAGCTGATTGTTTCAATAATCATCTGTTTGTTCTCAGCAGGTTGTGGTGATAAGATGGAGGCCATGCAGGTGATTTCCTTGACTCTGCTGTCTGTTCTCACTGCCAGTGCTCAGATCCGGACGTCCAGCAAATGTCCCAAACCCGCTGTTCAGGCCAACTTTGATGCTACCAGGGTGAATACTAAACTCTTTATTTTTTCCTTGTCTTTCCTTTGCTACTAATTCATATTTTACCAATATTGCCTCTTTTGCAACAATTAAATGTCCAGTATCTACTCAGTTTTATTAGTGCGTGAAATCCTGTGTTTCTTCTGCAGTATATTGGAAACTGGTATGAGATCCAAAAGCTGCCAGCAGCCTTCCAGAAAGCTGAGTGCAGCACTGCCACCTACAGCCTGAAGTCCGGGAGTCATTGAGGTCCTCAACAGAGAGCTGCTGTGAGTACATGCTACCCAAATGTCTACAGTTTTAATGTACTCTTTAAGAATTACTGCTTAAACCATACATTTTTTGGAACTATAACACCTCATTTTCAGTGAAAAATCTTTTTTAATTCCTAAATTTGTGAGTAATTCCACACAAAACAGCCCTGAGATGCAAGTGTTTTCACACAGGACTGTCTATTGCTTTTGCCTTTTTAAAGCCATGTTGTAAAAATGTTTTACCTTTTTAATGCATCAGGTGAATTGAATGTGCCTAATTATACACAGGATCACAGACTGATCTTTTTATACGGTTTTAAATTTATGAAACAACAGCATTTAGTGGGGAAAAAGGAGGATATACTATACGTACATTTCAACTTCAAATTAGGAAACACGTGACCTAAATAAATAACTGTTTACGTATTTCAACTTTGTTTTTTATCGTGATGATGGAACAATTAATTCTATCGTCGGCTCTTGCCAAAGTCAAGAACCCTGCTGAACCTGCCAAACTTGAGATTTCTTTCTTTGAAAGTAAAGAAGTATTATTCATTATAAATATACAGTTTTCTCACATTCAAGTTCAGTCAGTCTTTATACAGTGAGGAAAATAAGTATTTGAACACCCTGCTATTTTGCAAGTTCTCCCACTTAGAAATCATGGAGGGGTCTGAAATTGTCATCGTAGGTGCATGTCCACTGTGAGAGACATAATCACAATGTATGATTTTCTTACTATTTATTTGTATGATACAGCTGCAAATAAGTATTTGAACACCTGAGAAAATCAATGTTAATATTTGGTACAGAAGCCTTTGTTTGCAATTACAGAGGTCAAACGTTTCCTGTAGTTTTTCACCAGGTTTGCACACACTGCAGGAGGGATTTTGGCCCACTCCTCCACACAGATCTTCTCTAGATCAGTCAGGTTTCTGGGCTGTCGCTGAGAAACACGGAGTTTGAGCTCCCTCCAAAGATTCTCTATTGGGTTTAG